>NW_022595244.1:11039631-11137284 GCF_009176505.1 Sitodiplosis mosellana | reverse complement strand
AGAGAGAGAGAGAGAGAGAGAGAGAGAGAGAGAGAGAGAGAGAGAGAGAGAGAGAGCGAAGGGGTAGAGAGATTACAAGTATGTAAGCATCGTACGAATGGCGGCGGGTATTAGACTTTTCGTTGGATATCAAGGCGATGTGATCAGCTGTTAAACAGCTTCCGCGTCACGACAAATATACTCCGACAAATGTCAAATTGAGCAATTTCATCCGAAAATATGCACGGATTTCGTTTTCTCGCCTGCCATAACACCGAACAAACATTACAATTGCACACACAAAACAAACTTTACCAAATTTAAGAAATTTTTTTTTCTTGGATATGGAATAAGAACAAAATAGTCTTAATTCTGAAGTCTACCATATAAAATATAAGAAATTAAGAAAAGTTTTTTCCAAATTTAAGAAAAACAAATTCTTAAATTTGGAAAAGTTTGTTTTGTGTGCACGCATTCATTTGATGCGTCAAAGGACTTTTCTATTGTCAACAAAATTATATTGATTCGCAGAAGTTTCTTCATTCGTCTCATTTTGTTATTGCTGCTGCTGTTGTTGTTGTGTTCAATGTGTGAGCGTAGATAATTTGACGCCTTTTATTCTATTATGCAAATGATGTTTATGGTGTTAAAATTGCGCTTTCATATCTGATCGCTGTTTCGCATAACAAATGTCTCAAGTGCAAGGCATAACAGCTTGAGCTCATACTTTTCGCGCCACTTCAACAAATCAACTATTCAGTCATAAACATATCTCTCTCTATCTCTCTCTCTCTCTCTCTCTCTCTCTCTCTCTTCCGCTCATCTGTGCACACGGAATGAATGCGCGGCAGAAAATATTTCTCGCATTCAATGTGTAATTGTTGTTGAATTCCTTACTTCAATCGGGTTAGTCGAGGCTTGCTCTCGTTTTCATTTTGCTCCTTTGAAAAACAGTTCCCTATTATATTGATAAATATTTTGCCAAATTGAGATTGCATAGAGTGCAGAGGTGCTTTTGAATAAACGGAATTCTTCAGTGTATAGAAATGTTTGAATTTTTGATGTCTTTGCATGATATTTTCTATCTCTTTTTCTCTCCTTCTTATCTTTCTCTTTCCCTTTGTTCCTCTCTCATTCACTCTTCCATTCTCACTTGACGGCACAAGGTGGCTTGTACGTAGGATATACTATACACTGTTGCAACAATTGTGTTCAAATATTCTGCAAAATTCAAATCCATTTCATCAAAATTTTGAATGATTCAAGTTGACGGGCATATTTCAGCCAAACTGTGAGCTTCTGGAAAATCTTCCTTGTCGTCTTTCTTCTATTATTTTCTTCTTTTTTCTGCAATCCTTTTTCTGCTGCTATGTTTTGGGGAGGGCGATAAGATGAGTCGTTAAGTTTGAGGCAAACGGTTTGCCTCTGATGTCATACAGACATATTTATTGAGTTTTATGATCCATTCTGGTATATTTTCATATATATCTCTCTGTGTGTGACGGTTGAGAGACCAAAAAGTTGAAAGATTGTTCCATTGATAAATAGACGTATTTCATTGTTATTGTATTTTATGTTTGATATTCGAGTGTTAGCTGTTAAATCACACTGAAGGTCACACATATTTTGCCGAACGATTGACTTTCACCAGAAAAAATACTCACATACACACATATATATCATACACCAGCAACATCACCAAGTGTTTGAACAGGACAGTGGCTCAGCTATCCATCTCATAAAAATTAAAAAAAACTACTAATTACAGTTTGAGACCCTTGTTTTCAGTTTATTTGTCAAATGTCACATATTTTAGTTTCGCAGCTACTGCAACATTTTGATGATGGAAATATCCAATTTAAATATCGAAATAAAAACTTGAGATTTCACAGCTTCATCAATATTTGATTGATGACTGCGCCATCGTTTTCTTGTCGCTTCTTTTCACTTTTCGTCTATTCGACACGTGTCCAGCTCATCTGGCAACTGTCTCGCATTTTATTATTGCTTACATACAAAATCAATTTGTTCAACACAACGGAATGGAAGCGATTGTAGTTTCCTACAATTGGATTTTTGGTGTGTTTCAAAATTTATTCTTTGTATATTCAATCTAATTTTGTCAAATAAATTCCAAACAAATAATGAATTGGTCGTTTTTATGGGGCCATGCGTCACTGAAGCGAAAACATTCGGTGATTTATTGCACATGCCATTGATGTGTGTGTATATTCCGTTTGAATAAGCACCGAAATAGATGCGTAGTCGCTTATGCACGGAAAAACTGAATTAAAATAGAGCAATCACATCGGTGGACTTGCGTAAAATTCATTAGAATTCTTTGTTAACCGAAGATCAGAAGAAGAGAGTTTTTTTTTCCTTCTTTCCACACTCGAATAACTCGTTCCTTTGATGCGCAACATAATCTTGCATAGCACCCGCGTTAATTCGCTGCAAATCAAATTAAAGTAATTATTCGCGTCCGAAAGTAAACAGCGTCGTAGATATATTTTTGGATATGGGACTTGAATAAACTAAATAGTTGAGCAAATTGTTGGGCAAATGGAAAAAGGTTTGCAAAAAATGTTTATCGTTGTTATTTCGGGCAGAAATTTATTCGTGCATTACATGATGACCATAATTTCATTTAATCCAAAAAGTTTTTGCACACCACTTGACTACTCATTAACTCCACATTTAAGTGTGACACACTAGCAACACAAACGAGCGGCGAGAACGAGAGTCGACGGGGGAGGAAAAAGAGCATACAACACACTCACTCGAGAGTTAGATCGATGTTTTTTCTCATCATCAAAACTTTTCCACCAAGTGGAAAAACTGAAACTATGACAGAGATGGAGAGAGAAAGAGAGGGAGGGAGGGAGACTCACAAGAGCACTCTGCCAACGCTGATGACAGAGTGAACAAATGTTAAACTTGCTAATTTTTATACTCAAATAATTATTGTGCCGTGTTCCTTCCACTTGAGCTTCATGTTATGCGCATTCTACTTGTCTCTTGTCATCCGACGCGCTTTTCAGTATTTCAAATGAAAAATTGCACACTTCCGGACGTAAAGAGAGTGTGATGGAGACGGGAGACACGACAAAGGCAAATAATTCAGATAGAAGAGAAGAGAAGAGATTACATTTCATGATATCATTACAGACCATACAAAAGCGAAAAAGAAATTCTATGTTTGGCTGAGAGAAGAAGAAAAAACAAACTGGAAGTAAGAGCGAATTATTTATATTAAAGTATCGATATTACAACTTTCTCTCTTTTTTTTCGCCAATGCATAATGTATTCTGGATGACTCGACGCACAGCTGTAATAGCCATTTCACTAGATTTGATGGCATAATGTGGTTCTTTTTCCACCCACATCACATTCATGATATTACGACCCACTCGAACAAACTATATTTAGTTTCTTATGCGAGAGACAGACAGAGAGAGAGAGAGAGAGAGAGAAGAAGAGAAGACCCATGCTTTCAACTAAATTCATAAAATGATATGACAGACCGAAAATTTTTATTTGCGGATAAACTCGAAACTTGAATTTCGTTCAACTCGAATCAGAATGTTTGAGTATGGAAACGATGATGGCACAAACATGGTTCAGTCCATTCATGTTGGTAAAAGCAAAGAAAAGCTGACATTTTGCCTCTTTTTTTCCCCGTGTCTTCGTATCTTTTCTACGTTTTCGTTTCTTGCTATCTTTGATTTCGATTGATTTTGTGACTCGAGACAACTCGACTCCGACTCACTCGACTGCTTTGTCACGGACAGTCGGTAGAAAAGTTTACTTTCTTTTTGGTTCGCTAAACGAAAGCACTCTTCGTCAATGAATAAAATATGAATGTCGTATTTGAATCGAGGGAAACGAGAATGGAAAATTAGTTATCCGGAATATGATCGTATTAAATGAAAAAGACGGAAATAAACTCATATTTACAAATTTAAGGAATAAAATTTGAGTGATTCGTTGAACTAAAGGGAGTCCCCTTCAACTGTTTCCTTTAAGAAACTAACAAAATAAGACCTGAATACACAAACGTAAATTGTATTTTGTTTGTTTGTAAATCAAAGGAAAAATCGAATGAGAGAAACACAATTGTTCTCCGAAAGAGATTTCAACCTTGAGCCATGACGCCATTCTTGCTGCTGGTAATTGCCCATGGAAAATGATTTGTCAATGTCAAATTCAAAATATATGAACGAGAAAATGTGGATACTCATAATTTCCGGCGAAACAAAAACTTACGCTTGTAACGCAGATAACTAATAATCATTTTACTGCTGTTGTTGTTGCTGTTGTTCCGTTTGTGAATGACAACAGTTGAGACGTTGTGAACATAAAAGAAGAGAGATGTTGAAAGCTCTCCATCATTATTATTATATTTTCGTTGTTTGTGTAACATTCTTTGCTCGTTTTTTCATCTTTACATCGTTATCTCTCCCCCCTCTCTCCCTCGTTTCTCTGCGTTCAATTTGTCAAAGAGAGAAATAGCACAAAGAAAAAATCCAATCGAAAACTGAGTTGAGTGAACGATCCACTCGATGTAAACGTCATATTCACATTGACACAAGCATACAGACCAACCATTTTTCTTTACCATGTAATTATTTTAACGGTGGAAGCCATTCATTGAAAAGCAAATATTTGATAAAATATTGAAGCTATTTGGTTTAAGTATCATATCTACAGTGTGCATCTGATTGTGTGATGTTGTCATAAACTCAGCCAATCGTTAGACAAACACACACACACACACATTCATTTCATGGGAAATTCGTTCGTTTGCTAAATAGATTGCATAGTTTTGATTGTCACCGTTTTTGATGGAGATAAAGCACTCCTTTTCGCCAATCATATCATTTTGGAATATGAATTCCAAACACACAAACAGACACATATAGGTATGTCGTCGATTGCTGGTCTTCCTACAGTTGATGGTCGTTGTCCTCGCACAACGCATTCTTTGTGACAAGCGACATATCATTGAGTACTAGCTCAGGCGTTCATTGTGTTAGATTTTCCATTCGAATGCGCAGCATTCATTGATTGAATACCTACTCTTATACAACATATTTCAATCATTCAACACATATACTCGCATCAAAATGGAAACGAGAACGCCAGAGCATGGGTAACAAAGCCAACGCGCTATTGCAAAACAAAACAGAATTTTTACTTCACTAAATTGAACACTGAACCATTCAGATGGTTGGCATCGATGTTGCGAGGATACATAAACACTTACGTTGCCCGCATCCAGATGCCATTTTCCATTTCCAAATATTTTTTTTTCACACAAATTCATTTTTCCAACGCAAAAACATTCATTCACGCGCGTTAACATTGAGCGCGCTCGCGTGTGTGTGCGGTAATGTGTGCTAGCTGCGGGCTTAACCGATTCCCAATAAATGCGACCATCACATGGAAGATAGAATAATTCAATTGCTCGCTAAAATCCTACTCACTTTCAATCAGGTTCAGTCTATTCACTTTTCAAACGAGCAAGCTTGAATTAAACGGGAATTGCGTTATGGGAATTCGTCTCACCGATTGATTTTATGCTTACCACTGAATTAGCCAAATTGAATGGAGCTGGCAAAAACAAACCGAAATGAATGCGGAATTTTTCCTGCTCTGGCATTGAGTTTGAATGAGTAAACGAACATACCACAAGCACATTAAAATCATGCTCGCCGTGGAGGCTCCACAAATGGATTCTCTGGGGTGGCCAGCTTGAATAATTGATTTAACTAATAAGTAAACGGAAAGAGATACAAATTAATAGCGTAACAACGAACAAAAAAAAACGAGGTTACACAGAACGACAACGCCATTTGGTCGGTGTTCGTTAGTGAAAATTTGATGCGGTGCAGAGACTACGCATCGCCCTATGTTTTTTTAGAGATTGGATTTTAATTGAAAATTCAAAGCTTATGCGATGCTATCGCCTCAAATCCATCCGATATTTATCCGATTTGTAGCATCAAATTTGAATGTGAAAGGAAGGGAGTAAGAGAGCAGGCGACATTTCCACTTTCGCCGATTCACCATGCCAACAGACATTTTTCCCATCATTTCCCTTCAACCTTCCGAAATCATAGTTTCAGTGGGAATTCCACCTTTTGTCCTTTTTTCTAGCCTGAATAACGTTTCGGCTTCCACATACAAATATAAACAGAAAGAAACTAAAGGCTAAGGGCCAAATGGAAATGACAATTGAATTAAACCTTCGTAAAAGACAAAACAGCATTTCAGTTTTCTTATCGTTTTGTGCAGACGCTTTTATTCTCGTTCAGCGCTCTTAAAATAGAGCATGAGATGCGAAAGATTGTTTTAACTATCAAAGGGAAAAGTGAACCGAAAGCAAGAGTGGGAAAAATAGCGTTACTATGAAATTGTGGAGTTTCGCATATCAAATGAAGGAAAAAATACATCTCTCGATGGAGATGAGTATTCTTGGGCTGTAAGAAAATCTGAAAATACAAAATGGTTTACTGACTTTTGGATTCCCTTACACGTTCTTTCATCACATCGCACACCATTTCATCCGCAGTGATCATATGCCGATTCGGAAGCTTTTTAATATGGCTTGTTTTTCGTTTTCTTTTCTTCTCTTATTATAAGGACAAACTAAAACAAAGTGGAGAGTGAGGGAGAGAGAGAGAGAGAGAGAGATAGAGAGAGAGAGAGAGAAAAACGCTGGGGACAAAAAATATTTCGGAAATGGATTTAAAGGTTGGAATAAATGGAAACCTTTTACCTGATGATATGTTACTGGGGAAACAAACGATAGGCTCGCAGAAGTTTGAACAAAGATGGAAAAAAACGGTGGAAATAGACACCGAAAATACATTTGCACGCACAATTTTTCTTGCTCTTTCGCCAGCATATGCACACGTATGAATGACAGTGGAAAATGCCAAATGTCGCAGCCATTTAACTTTGTTGATGTTTTTGCATTTGCGTTTGTTTTCCATCATGATGGTGTTGAATTTACTTGCCAGTATATTATCAAAACGTTTTGATAACGAAAGCGAGCACAAAAAAAGCGAGCGCCAAACAAGACAAAGGAGCAGGTAAAGTTTGAAAACTCCGTACAAACTTAGATATGCACAAGATAGACGCAACACCAACCCTATGTGGAAAAAAAATAAATTCACTTCGGCTTTTGTTGCCATCGTTCACATTTTACCTGCTATGTGAACTTTGTGCGTCAAAAGTAATTTATTTTCGCACTTTTTTTCTTCTGTCCTCCATTTACACAGTGTACCACATGTACATATATTCGCACATATTAACTTTAAAATAAAATGAAAAGAAACAAATAAGAAATTTATAGACGCAACCGACACACAGGCCTACAGCTATTGTTCATTTAGGCTGGTTTGCAATGTGAGTGTGATGCGATGCTGTTTCAGCGAATAATAATATGCGAATTACATGCACGCACCAAAATTAATAGTATTTACCGGGCATCCCGAACAAAATGAGATGAAAATAAAATGAAGCAAAAATTGCGACGACAACGACAAAAAGAAAATAAATAACATTGCAGAAGAAACGACAACTTCTTGTCGGAAAAAAGTGTGTGACACATACGGAGAAACGAAACCAAGAAAAGCTTCGACGGAAAAAAATATATTAAAAAACACGAAGGCAATGATTGATATTGTTTTGGGGCCTCGAATCGATAGAAGTCCCTCATCATTCCGATTGATGGATCTGGGTGACGCTCTTGTCACTAAACCACCACCATATGATTACCACCAAAGAAGAAGAAACTAACAACTTGATTACTCCAACGTATGGCATTCTGTGCACGATATTTCTGATCGTTGTTGACCAGCATGAGATTCACTCTCGCCCACCGAGTTATAAGTGTATGTCAGGCAACAAGCGGTGAATTCGTTTGAAATTCCAATACAAAAGTGTTAATTACATTAGTTTGCGTTGTGTTTTTGTGCAAACAATCGGATTCGCCATTTGTTTAACCACATTTATGGCTCCGATTTCCGATTTCATTGGCAACGTTGGCATTCGCTGGAATTTGCTTCATTTAATTCGAACAGCGGAGAAAAAAGCAGCAAATTTCTGCCCATTAAACGGAATAATCTGAGTTTCCGGGAGTTTTTTTTTTCGTTCTCTGTCAAAAAACACAATACGTGTGTGCATATAAATGTTTTTTCAGTCATTTCGCACTGAATTAAACCAATTATATAGAATGTTTTTTTTTTCAATATGGTCATGAATTGATCGAAACTTCTCAAGCTTTCTTCTGCTTGAAAAACGATTTTGCCGCTTTTCAATATACTTAGAGATTTTATCATGCGATAAGAAGGGGAGAGAAAAAAAACTGGTTTGCCATTCGAAAAAAAGCTTTTATGTGATTTGTACGACGTGCGAACTGTAAAGAATCATAAACTCAAGTGAATAAATAACACCCCTGGCTGATACATTGCTGTTGTCATAGCATACAGCTTGGATATTGACGAGAAAAAGCATTTCATTCGGCATTAAATGTCAATATAATATGAAAGTTTACACATCGATTACATGTTTTTTTGCCCGCCTGCCCGGTTATTGCTGCAAACGTGTGTAAAGTTGTAAATAACAAACAAGTATCAACTATAATAACGGCTTTGATGAAAAAAAAAACGGAAAAAATATGGAAAAAGCAAATGCAATAACTGCAATAACACTCAACAAAAATCCATGATTACTTTTTATAATGGAAATAAGACGAGAAATTCGAAACAATTTTGAGTGGGGCCAGAGAGAAGAAAATGTCCACAGAGATGAAAATGTTGAGAATGCGATAGCGCCTGACCTTTACATGCGGTTTCCAATATGTTCCAGCCAAAAAACTGATTAAACACGAAACTTGAAATTCACATTGCGTTCAAACATTCCAAAACTTTTATTGCGACACACACTATGGAAAATTGTGAAGAAAAAAAAAACACCCAAACTCGCCGGGAATTCTCATGTCAAATTTGTTGTTTGGATCTTATGGGCTGTGTGCACACAGGGCGGTGGTGGTTGTTGATTCACATTTCACATTTTTTCGGTGATAGCATCTGCTCAAATCCAATTTGTAAGGTTTATTTACTTATTAATTTAACGCTTCATTTTTGAATTCTATTGCCCGTACAGTGTTGCACATACACAGTTGAGTCCATACTGAACACGACGCAAAACGATATTCTAAATATAAATCAAACATTATTCATAAATCTGCGGGACAATGCGGCAATTCAACACCATTCCTCACCTTTATTTGATTTGTAGTTGATCTGCCATTTTTACGAATCTGGCACGTTCTTTTGTTTGAATTTAAATACCATCATGGAAAACGTCCAGCGTGTTGAGCTTTTGAGCGAAAAATTCGGAGAAACATGACGTATTTCACTGAAATATGCCTTTTGAAACAAGCGAATTTATTGGATTAGCAATGGAGGTGTATGAATCGACTTGAAATTAATTGCGATGATTGTGGACATTTTTTATCTGTCTTGTATTTTATTTTAAAAATAGATTTAACTCAGGTGAAAAATGCTAGGTGAACATTTTTGGGCAAAACATTTTAACTAATTTATCATGCCTACGCGGCTTTATGATTTCTAATGATTGCTTGAAATTTGTCCCGTAAATTGGCTCAATTTGTTCATTTTTTTCTGTCTTAATATCTCTTTTTTTCGCCATAGCGGTTATGACATAGCCATATTTCACGCTTGTTCATTTTAATACAAAACTTTCAACTGGGAACTAACTAAAAAAGCCACACGATTTTCTGTTTTCGTTGTAAACAAAAACTTGTTGTTTTATTATTGTGATTCCGTATCGATTAACATGTTCTGCATTATTTGTGCTAATGTGCCTTTTATGGCGATTGCTCATCATATTAAAATTGAATCAAAATATCCTCAGTCTACAATAATAATAATCGCCGTATGAGTATTTTTATTCTGGTTCACACTTAAAGTTCACTCGCTTGCAAATTGGAAATGGAAATACACGTCAAAAGGTGTTTTTCATTTGCATATAATTGGTTTGAAAAATAAATTGGAATGGGAATGTGTGTGACGCGTGTGTACACCGTTCAACCTATAAATACACGCCGTTTTACATAAGACGAACAGTTGTTCAAAATACTTGGTGTCAACTTGAAGTTGAGGCCCATACAAACGCTAAGTGGTGATAAAAAATGGATATCAGTTGTTTATCCACGAGCTTATGTCAGGAATATTTTCAAGTGGATTTTAAACACAGCTTGACCGATACACCTATTTGCCAAACGAATCGTGATGTGCTGCCTCTTAGTATTATCGACCTGAACGATGATTGCCTTGAGGCAATTTTCATGCATTTAAATTTAAAGCAATTGTTCGTGGTGGCCACTGTGCACGCACGCTTTTTGATCGCTTGTCGATGCGCCGTTTCGAAAAATTACAAGCATAGAGAAATCGTGATTTCCGTTCATCAAACCATACATCCCGACTACACAAAGGTGCTGTACTTGCTGGGCGATGTGATATCACGTGTACGCATCACTTACGATCGTTCCAATAGCCATGGAGCCGGAAATTTTAACGATGAAATTCATGATGCGATTGTCAGCCACTGCTCAGACACCCTAACTGAAGTCACTTTCAATCACATCCATCCTACCATGAAGATAAACAAATCCTTCCAACGTCTCAACAAATTACATTTCAACCAAGGTTGCGTTGGCGAATCCATGTCGGAATTTAACAAATGGTTCCCGAAACTGGTCAGCTTACAGTTTTTCTTCTGCAAAACCATCAACGCACAATGCATCGAACAAACATTCCGCCATCTTGAGCATTTCACCGTTGCACATCACAATTTTTCATTCGAAAATCTGCGCATATTTCTTGACCACAATCAACAATTGAAAACCTTTGCCGTATACAGCTACGATTACAATTTAATTCGACAATTGGAGGAATACACACGATCGAAATGCACAGCATTACACACCAAATTCGAAATTTATCCATGCTATTTTTCGTTCAACAATGATTAATAGTGTGAAATTATTAATGGCAAATGAAATTAATTTCAGTGGATTAAGCAAATTGTTGGATTCAGTTAAATTAATAAAGCGCATAAACTGACACAAGTACCAATTATTTAAATTAATTCATTCAATTTGGCACAAAACATGTGTGATAAATGTGCACGGCCACGGCATATACCGTACAATGGCCGGTGAACAAAAACACAAAGCGAAAGCAGTCCAGTGTTGAGTCGATTGTATTGCGGTGAATTTGCATGCGATTTGCATTGTGACCGACGTACCCAGTGAATTGCAATCTACCATCGACACTGTTTTACGGAACCAATTGTAAAAACAAATTGAAAGCCAAACAAAAAATCATACTTATATTTTGAAGACTAAATATAAAACCTGAAACTGAAGTGTAAAATTCGATCCCTAAAATAGATTTATACAATTACGCTTGTAAATTGATTTCATTGGAATCAATAATACTTAGGCCGATTCGATTCACTTTTCGCTTCGTTCCATTTCATTTTTGAAATCAATTAAAAAGAGATATTTGTCCGAAATTGAATATTAAGTTGATGAAGTGTTGAAAATTGTATTGTTCCCATAAATCGTTGTCGAATGTGAATCGCGGTATCTATGGTCGCATTTTGGCGAGGTCATTCAATGTTTATGAAAATGAACGAGCGAACTGAGTGGAAATGTACAATGAATTCCGAAGGGGATATTTCAATTAAAAAAGAATTGATGTAATGGATGAAGACGAAATTCAAAGCGAACAAGCGCGAAAACGAATGAATGAGAAAGTGAGAGAGAGTGAGAAAACGGACCGAGGGAAAAAAAAGGTCAAATGAAATACGATCCATGGAAAACACACACAAACACACAAGGACCAATAACATTCCGCGCAAAACTTTGCCAGATTGAGTTTTCAAAACCGTTCCCGTCGTTTTTTTTTTCTGTTCTGCAGTTATTATTAATGTTGATGGTGCTGGATTTCAGCATAAACATCAAACTTTTTTTTGCATCTGAAGAACGAAGAAAACAACAACAACCATTCCTCTGAGCACAACAATCAATTTATTATTTTCTAACCGAATTTATCCGTCGCAGAAGCAACTAAATAACAACACTTTGCATCGAACCAGCCTCTTCTTCGTTGCGGCATACAACCGATTCTGTTTTTGCACTTCGTATTTATTTTCAGGCTCTTCTCCATATTTTCGTTTTATTTTCTTCGAAGTTTCAAATTCGTGAGTATCGGGTGAACTGAGTTCGGTTCGTTTCATTTTGTTGAGGCCGAATTTTTATGTCATCAAATTAATTTGCTCCATTATGTACAAGGGGGGAATCACTCAGCTATTACTTTGCTATTGGCCACTATTGCTTGCAATTAGTTTGCTATTTGCTATTACTTTTCTCCATGCAAATCTGAAAAGTAATAGCAAACTAATAGCAAAAATAAAGTAATAGCAAAGTAATTGTTGATTTTTGGACATAATAGCAAGTTAATAGCAAAGTAATAGTTACACAAAAAATAATTGCTATTACTTTTGAATTTCAACTATTACTTTGCTATTACTGCAATTACTTTCTAGTGATTTCCCCCTTGATTATGTAATGAATACTGTCGGTAATTACAGTAATCACCCATTAAGCGATTTCGATGAATTCTTGTGAACTGAACCAAACTTGCAGATGTGCCCGTAGTTGAAGCTCGACGAACAAACTCAGGCGGCACCGGCACACTGAGATCAATTCGCCCGTTGAGTTCATTTTACTTATCTTACACTGGTTGGATGCCTTGAACTTAAGTACATTTTCTTTATATAATGATTTATTATTAATGGAAAGAAAAAAATCTAACAAGTGAACGGTAAAAGCAGCATCGCGTCAAATCGAAAAATGGCCGAAAAAAATATTATTGTTGTGTATTTCGTTCGTCGAGAGCAAAAGGAAAGGGAGATTGAGAAGAAAAGGAAAAAAAGATGAAATAAAAAAAAATCAAAATGATTCAAAAAGTAAACTCAAACGGAATAAAATGCGGGAAAAAACGTGATGGAGTATAATCACGAGTACGTGAGTGCCGTTCACATTAAGCCTTAGTATATAAAATGGTTTTTTTTCCGACAAAATTATAAATCGAAAAAGATGAAAGCGCGTTACAATTATGACGAAAACGAGACTGGCATCCAAATTACACCATTTAGGGGTAGAGAATGAAAGAGACCTTGAATCTAGGATATTTATATGCTTCGTACACCTGTGGGGGAAACATGGTGAAGAAATGAGTTCATTAAAGAGTTGAACCGAGGTTAATTGAAAAGCGACAATGCGGCTGCCGAATTCCCAAAACGAAGTAAACCAAAAATGTGTATAGGGATGGATAAAACCTATCACCAAGTTTATTTAAGCGTTTCGATTTGTCATCTCCGTCGCTGAAGAAACATTTCACAAAATTTTGGGCGCGAGAGTGAAAAAATATAACAAGGAAGAGAGTAAGGGAGAGAGAGAACGACAAAGCACGGTATGAGTCCAAGCCGCGCCGCCTCTAATTCATTTTGTATTTATTTTGAAACGAAATGAAAGAAAAACAGATGCGATAATAAATGAAAAAAGTTTTTGCATCTACAGTTTATTCTTTACAAAACAGCACAGGCAGCAGACACAGTCTCGTGGTTTTTATGTCGTTTGTGCTTTGATAATTGTAAAACGCTCCGTTGTGAAGTTTGTCTTTGTTGAAGTTTGGAGAGAGAGAGAGAGAGAAAAGCGCAAGTCTAATAGCGAATTTAATTAAGGCGGTATGCATACACACGTTTCGTTTCTCGTTTATGTTATCGAATCATTTCTATACCATTTGGTGGGTAAATGAGTGTGTTCCATCCCTTGTGTTTGCCATGCTAACGAGTAACTTTTTCACGCTTTGTCAACACATGTGTTCGTGTATTTCGATCTATTTATTATGCTTATCGAACGATTCGGTTGTAGCTCTTGTTCCAGTTATGTGCCCTAAAGCATTGTGTGTGTTTGTATAGCTTTTCGCCCACATTTTTTTCCTTCTACATTCGTGAATGTAATAATATACTATTTACACGTGTAGGAATGTTTAATATCTGTTAGGATGGGGAAAAACACGTTTAATTTGTCGGTAAGATGTTTCCTTGTTAATGAGTAGTTGTTAAAAAACGACAAAATTTATTTGTACCGCAAAGTCTAATACATGGAAAGATTTTTTCAATCTATGATTAAATTTAAATAAAACACCTTAAAGTGACTTTTCTTTTTCTAATTTCAAACATAAATCAATATGAATATTTATTTATGAACGAAATTTTGGTTCGGATGCATTTCGACATTTGTCATCCTCAGCGAGTGTCAAATTATACTGGACTCAGCTCTCCGTTTGCGATTGTGAGTGAGAGAAAAAAAGAAAGAAGAAAAATATACACAGAAAGTATTTAAAAAACACAATTTTGAAATAGTTTACAATTACACCAGTAAACTACAAAATACATTTGCGAATCTCAAAGATAAAACCGATGACATCAAAAAATCGGGAATTTATGAAATTTCATGCAGCGAATGTGAAGAAAAATACACCGGTCAAACGAAACGTAGCATAGAAATTCGATTAAAAGAACATTTGAATGGTTTGGAGCGAAAATGTAATACAGAAAAGTTGAGTGAAAAAATGTCAAATGAAAAGGGATAGCTATATAGTTCACTATAGTTAACTATACAGTTTACTATATAGCTATCCCTTTTCCGCTTATTCATCATCGACATTTTTCTGCTCAACTTTTCTGTATTACATTTTCGCTCCAAACCATTCATTTAACGAGTGTACACAAACGCCGAGCAACAAAATCAGCTGTGGCACTACATGCGTTAGAAAACAACCACACACAATGGGATACGAGCAACAGCAAACTGAAAAAAACAAGTAAACAAGGCACACAAACTCGACGCATACGAAAGCATCTATATGAATTTAAACAGAAGCATCGCAATGAACACTGTGGAGGCACCAATACGGTCACCACTGTTCAGATCGATTGAAATTTATTTGAAGTAGCTGTTGTTTTCGGTCACACCGAGTTTTATTGTTTTAATTGTTGTAATTTTTTGGCGTGCGCTCGCACCAGAGCACATTGTTACATATTTTGCTTTTTCTTCTTTCTTTTTTTCTCTCACTCACAATTGCAAATGGAAAGCTGAGTCCAGTATAATTTGACACTTGTTGAGGATGACAAATGTCGAAATGCATCCAAACCAGAATTTCGTTTATAAATAAATATTCATATTTATTTATGTTTGAAATTAGGAAAAGCAAAGTCACTTCAAGGTGTTTTATTTAAATTTAATCATAGATTGAAAAAACCTTTCCATGTTTCCTTGTTCGTTGCCGCTAAGCTCTACATCTCCTCACAAACAGGATACATACATCACAAGCTCTGAATGCTGAATAATTGCATTTGACAGGCGAAAAAAAAACTGTGCGTCGCTGCTTTCCATCGTACCTATAATCAACGTTACATACATATACCGAAGAAGCGAAAATGGCGGATAAAAGACAAGACAACAAAACAATGGAATACTATTTTAAAAGCACAGGCAAAGCGCTTTTATCTCATCTGACAGCCATCATTTCACGAGAATAATTTTGCAAAATCTGCCTTTACTACCAACATTGTACCAACATTTCTACATATAAATATATACGTTTTAGTGCGACAAATACTACTCGTATGAGGCGGGTTATTCTCTTTTGCTTGCTTGCTCGCTCACGAAATAGGAGCCACACATCTGGTCAAATGGTATAAAGGAAGCCATAAAGACGATGTAAAGTCGGTGTTAAAGTTCATCAATGAAATGAACTTCGACTTCACCCGTGGGATCGATACAATTTTCTTGGTATAAAAAAGCGAAAAAAGGTAATTTCACTGATGTGTGTACAATGTATACAAGCTTTGGTTCTGTAGTTTGATATCGCTACATTGTTTTCTTTACCTACGTCAAATGGCATCACGAAATCTATCCACATGAGAATAATATCACATGATATTGACAAATGGTAAACGGCAGACAAAAAGAGAAGCAGACAGCGAATAAGAGAAGGTGAAAGAAAACGAGAGAGAGAGAGAGAGAGAGAGAGAGAGAGAGAGAGAGTGAACTGACTAGTCCCTCAGCTTAGACGCAAAAGAACGGGAATTATTGCATCAAATTACAGCGTAATGAAGTAATTCAAATTGCATTCGACCCCATTTGCTGCCATATTCAATTTCTACTCAAATAAATCTATTTTGCCCATTATTCTCTCTCCCACACGCTTTCTCCGCCTCTGAATTCAATCCAATTTCTCAGAACTGCTGCCATTGCCCGAAGTGAAAACCTTGCCTTTCTTCACGGCACCCAAATGAGGTTATTCTTGTATTGAAGATATGGCCCATTGTTTGATTTTCCAATGAAACAAATGGCATTATTTGCAGCATTTTCGTTTGTTTTTCTTCTGTATCTCTCACACAAAATATCACCGTGACTGTATTTTAGGTTCTGTATGGAAAAAAAAGACCAATTTGATGATGCAAATAAACACTTTTCAAACGAAGGTAGTTAAAGTTGTGCGTTCGGTGCCGTTTCGTAAGCAGTCATTTAATTTTGATAAATGCCCTTTCATTTGCACATTCACGCATTTAAGACCCGTGTATTCAGTGCGTGATTTTTCACTCGAGAAATCGCACACCGAATGAGTGGCATCACTGTTGCAATATAATTACCGTTCAATTTACGCCACGCTTTTTATTACGTCTTTTTTTCCCATTGAGCTGTATTTCTCGCAATTCTCATTTGGCACGATGCCTTTGTCCAAAGGTCAAACGACAATGTTACTCGTTTTGAACGGGGAGAGTCTTGTTGCCGTTGGAAGCATAAACACATACACACAAAAACAAACTACAAGCGGAATAAAATTTAATTTAATCTGAATTAGATATGAAAAGCGAATAAAATGCTGTGAAAATGTGATGGAAAGCGTGGAATTTCTCCTGACTTGTTTTATTAAGTCCGGGATCTTCATTTGAGCAAAGCGACAGAAAACGTCATCACGATAACAAAAACAGATTTGCACCCAACAACGTTTCCCTATAGCTTTGGATGGTTTCCTTTAACCTTCTGTACTACATTTTTTTCCGAAGTTTTTTTTTTCCGTCTGATGCCGTTGAAATGCGAATATTCTGTTGTTGAAAGCATAGATATGGTTGCAGTGTTGAAACCCGCACTTTCAACTGTTTACGATCCATATCGTGTGTTTGGAAGTGTTTTTCGAGCAGCTATTTTTACTATTTTCGAATATCAATGGTGGATGGCCGATGCCATTTCATTTTGGGACGCATAACCATTTTTGCATTGAATATGGTTTATGAAGGCAGCGTAGCGTAGATAATGGCACACTGTAACGCCCAAACACCATTTCCTCAATGTTCATGTTCATCCGTGCCATATCTATTTGCTTGCTTGACCGCATTCAATTATTTGCAGCGCTTCTTTGCTTTATTATCACATCATCCTATAAAATGCAAATATCCTGATGAAGAAAAAAAAACACTGCCCAAAAGCCTATGCATGTATGTGTACGTAATGTTTGGGCTTCATAAAATTCACAAAATCAAGTTCATTTTTCCCAAGTTGTTGCGCAAAAAAGAGCTCTTTGGGCTCCAGTATTTTGGACTCATATTTTTTTCTGCTTCTATATTTTTTTTCACTTGATTTCAATGGCTTTTCGTATTCATTGTATATGTGAAACGTGCTCTTTTTTTAGCATCGGAAATCAGCTTTTGAAGCAAACTGATATGAGCCATGCTCAACCATCGTCCTCTCCGAATGAAAGAAAAAAGCTAATCGAATAAAGTGATTTCCATTTTATGTTTTTCTCTTCGCTGCTCGCATTCGTTTTATATCGAAATGTGATACTGTTTGGTGGTGCCAAACCGTTTCGCGCCTTTGGCTTTGACTGCAACACAAGTACTAACAACGTTATATGATACATGAATGGCTGGTGGATCCAGTTGGATTGGTATACACGATATGTATTGCAATTCAGCTTAATATACCTGCCATATTCCATACTTATCGCTCGTGCATATTTCCCATGTGCACAAAGTTAAAAAATGCCAAATGTTGAAATGTTGAAATGGAGAAAAAAAGAAAGAGAGAGAGAGAGAGAGAGAGAGAAAGGGAGAAAGAGTGAAAAAAGAAAGAAATAATAGTATGAAATCAACCTATTTTATTGCTACATAAATTTTTTTGCGCATCCAACGGCAAAGATTTGTTCCGATTGCATAAAACATCTCGATTCGGTTGGAACAGGTGCTGCTGCATCGACTCGGAATAGACAAGAGGCAAAAAAACAGCAAACACACATGTGTCTATATATGAAAATGCACTTCATCTGCTTTCATTGGTGATGTTGGGATTAAAATGGAAAGCATGAGGTTCTTGTGGAACGTGGTTGAACAAAATTCACCCTGGGATAGAGGCAATATCGCAATAAAATCGGTGTCACTTTGCTGAAAGCGTTTGCACAAAGCGAATATCTAACACTCAAAAATGGATGCAATTTTGACACAGCGAATAAACAAACACAATTTCACCAGAATCGCGCCATCATTCCCGTAGAAGAAGAAGAAGAAGAAGAGGACAAAGAAGAAATGTAATAACAAAAATAGCTTTTAATCCAATGAGCAAAAAATCGGTCATACAAAAAAGTAAACTATTCCAATTGAATTCGTAAATGCCATTGATGGATGACTCTATCTTGCAATAGTTTGACCGGAATTGCCTTGAATGCGCATCAAATATTGGCAACGAATGAAATGTATTCAACTAATTGAATTTCGCTTTTGAAACTTGGTAAATATTTAATAAATTGTATCCAAATGCTTGAGCGTTCGCATCATTGACGCAACAAAACACACACAAACACACACCGACACACTGAACCGCATCATTTGATATTGAGCTCATTAATTATTAACGGAATATATTTTTCGTGTGATTCATTTCGGTGTGATGGTCGTCGTTGGCTATAAATACATACGTATATCACATCTACAACAACATATATCCGGTTTAAATAATATGATGCGGTTGTGTTGTTGATTCACCATTGAATTTTACAGTGAAAATGCGTTGAAAATTATCTCGACAACCATGAACGCTTCACTGATGAGAGTGAATCAGTTTTCAATTTGATGGTTAAATTGGATTGAAGCCGTACAATAGATAAAATTGTGAATTGAAGTGAGAGGAATAAAATGTGGAAAAAAAAGCATCGTATACTCGTAACACGATAGGATAGTTATAGAACATTCTGTCAATAATGAGAGAATCGTTCACAACCTCGCCAACGTTCATTGAATGGAAGGTGTTTGGCATACGAAACGTTTTGCTTCTTCCTACCTAGCAGTTGCTGGTATAATTTCTGCGTTATTATTACGATCTGCATTGAGATATATTGACTAAGACGTGAATATTTATTTAGCAATTATAATAATTAATGTAATTCCAAGTGGTGAATAGCTTTAGCTTTACTTCAGACACAAAGTGTGTTTATATGATATGGAATCTGAATTTGAGTGTATTCCTTCCATTTTGCAACGGCACACATGTGTGGTGTAAGCAATATGATGGATGCAAAGTTTCAACGGTATGAAACTCATTCAAAATGAATGAAATTGACTGCAGCCTGATACATAATTGAGCTTCACCAGTTCCTTTTCATATAATCCAGGTCTATTGTTTGCTTGCGTTGTATGGATTCGAATTGTGTGCAACACACACACACACCCATATGGTAGCCAACCACACGGGCTGGAGCCCATAATGCTGATTCATTTATTGCATGATGTGCGCAGTCAAAGGAGAGAAAATAAAGCTGCTACGAGTGATGCCAATGTGGCATGATGTTGTGTTTTTTTTACGAATCAAATGCAACATCGTAGTCAGTCGGATGACGTTAATTGCAACGGCAACAGCAAGCTACTGATTCTATGTCACTCACATTTTCCAGAGGAAATCCCATTGAAGAATGCCTTTGAAAGATACTACAAAGTAATGAAATCAAATAAAAGTGAGCATATTTGTTTGGCCAAAGGAATGTGCAACGAATTGCAAGCGGAAAATAAAGACGCCTGCATCTTTTCAAGCAGAAGGTCCAAATAAAATCACCATTTTTCCGCTTTCCTCAATCTCATATCACTTTGTTCGTTTCCAACAGTATTCAACAAACACTTCACATTGCCAAACTGTATTCGAGCCATTTCGTCACAATTCTTCCGAGCATTTCCTGCGCACGATTTAAAGGAACGACAAGGAAGTCATTCGAATTCCAATAATCTATTTTCTCCGAAATAAGCTGCAGTTGATTTCTTTCTATTTACCCCGTGAGCACTCGCTACGAGCGAATGGTCTCCGGCCAAAGTGTGCTCCGATTGGAAAAGCGCAAGTGTTTTTTCTTTTCAATTTCGTAGAAAACTTGAAATGGTTGTAATGATTCTTTAATGGCATTCTCAACAATGGTTCGTTGAGTTTATTGTGCACACTTCTTGGTAAAGTGTCGACGGAAAAGGGAAATGAGCAAATTTCGTTGCAGAAAATTAGTTGTGTGTGTGTGGATAAATTCGATTCATGCGTTCCAATTAAAATCAATTCCATTGTACAATAAATGCACTTATATGAGCGCAGACGCTCATTGCCAAGCTGGAATAAATATTTAATTGTGCTTGATAAGTTGGTGAATGTGCCATTATGGAAATAAATAATAATAATAGTCAATTTCCTTCGAGCATCTTTGTTGCACAGAAGTTAACGTGAAGAAACGTCCAATTCACCCAGTAAATTCAATTAATACGAGTCAAAGTGGTTCGCTTTACGATGGCCAACAAAGTGTCAAGTCTCGACGGGATATCGTATCCGCCTGAGCCAACCCAACATTCCGTTATTAAACCGAGTGCCAGTCACTTTTAATTGATAATCATAATAATTTAATTGTGAACACGATTTATTCACTGTCTATAAAATAATGGAGCTAATGGTAAGAATTCGATGGTTGTGTCCATATAATTAAGCCAATCATTTTATAAGCCGCTTATAAGGTGGCACTTCTCCATAGAAGCAACGGTCTAATATTTTAAATTGTTCATGGTATAAAATTAACTCGTAATTGATTTAATGGTATCGGGTATCAAACGAACGACTTCGACCTTTCCCACTCCAAAAAAATGCTTGATGCTCCAGTTCCACGCAACACTCGAAACTGTAAGACCGGTGAATTGGTTGCCAAACGCCAATAAAATAAAATTATGATTTTGAAAGCTGACACGTCTGCAATAATAATTTAACAGCCGACACACTGAAGAACACTTTGCCTTGAATTTCACATCGTCTGCAGTCAGTGTCAGTCTGAATTTCGAATTTCGAATTTCCAGCCATTGAACTTGTCTTAAATGGAGCGAGAAAGAGAGAATGATGCGTAAAGACACAGGTAAAATGTATGTACATTGTACAACTTAATGAATAAGAACTAACTTGATGCGATCGTTAATAATCTCTAGGTTTTATTGGGAAATTTTCCATTGGATTGTTAGTCGCTTAGTAACTTCTATACTCCAAACAAATTATCCGGAAAATTGATTGATGCAGTTCAAGTACGAATCGTTTACAGCAGATCTTTATTGGTTGCTAGTTTTAATATCCATGTATAGTATGTACGCACACGTATCCAGTGAATAAAATTCATTTTAATGCACTCTTTCTCTATCGCTTTCTCATTCTGCTTCGCCTTCGCTTTTCCTCTCTCTCTTTCTCCCTCCATCGTGCACATGAGATGAAAATGTCCAATTTTATTCCTGCAACATAAATCTTTAATTACTCTTCCGCATCTTCTCTGACAGCAATTTCTCATGCGCTGCGTATTAAATTTCGTTCAATTTACGTCGTTTTCTTTGCCTGGCATTCTCTCGCCGGGGCTGAATAAATAATGTTGAAACTTCTGTTTGATTATTCTGTGAAAACTTTGTGAAATTGGCATTGAGAAGGGCTTTCCGAAATCGGCTAAAGACGAAATCTATTCTTATGCACACGAGGAGTTTTGCTGAAACTTTGCTGTGATCATAAATTTGACTTCCTTGTCTCTCACTCCGATGTGAATGAATCATTGAATCAACATCAAGAATAATCAGGATGCGAAGATTTCTTTTCTATTCCGTTGATTTTTCATGAACTGTGTAATTTGGTTTGTAACGGTGATGGACGTGAAATGAAGTGAATTTTTTCGTCGGTTTCCGCACGCATTTATTTTTTCTTCGTTCATCAAACCGTAAATCAAACTGTAAATGCGATGTTAATGAAAATATTCCAAACAAATTTTCATTACTGCCAATATTTGGCATCCATTGTTCTCAAAACAATTTCTTAGCGGAAACCGTGACGCAGAACACACAATAGGAACAGCTCTGTGAATGAGGTTAACAGCGACAGGAATTGAAACGCTTGACGCATTAGCTTTTTGAATACGAACTTAATAAAAGTTTCATTCAATCAGCTTTTAAGAAATTTATGATGCGCATTTTTTTTCTCCTATGCAAACTAAATACAATGGCTTGTGCAAAGAACAAAAAAGAACACCATGCGCTAAGACAAAGCAAAGTGTAATCAATAATTCCATGTCGAGCCACAGCGATGAAGATTGAAAGTTTTTTTTAGCAGAAACATCCGATTGTTGCAAAACCAACCTTTTCAGTTGTGTTGACTTAACTTCAAGCACAAGCTTGAGCATCAAGCTGAATACAAAACTTTTGCCATGGTTATTATAACGCCGCAAAACTTTGTCATTGTTGGTGTTGAACAATGTACGAGAGATGTTTTTGTTCATTCGCTGAAAAAAAAATGCCAGAAAGAAAGACACCCTATGAATGGATCGCACAGCTTCGTCTGATTTGTTTTGATTTCATCTCTGATATTCAATTATATATACTAACGAATTTCATTTGATTTGCTCAAAACGAAATGCTTCTTTTCAATAAAACCAAGCCAACAAATGAATCATAAAGTCAGTCGGTATGTGTGAACCGAAAAAAGGCTTATAAAATCCATGTCATTTATCTTATTCATATGACGGCTATTGAGATATGGTGCGGCGTTTTTTTTCCTCCCCTCTCCCTCTCTCGGCATGTGTATTGTTCACAACGATGCTGATTTATGACTGCGTTGAACTGAATGAAGCAGCCGGCCCATAAATTTGGTATTTTTATGAAGAAATCTGAAACGGAGACAATTTAACGTAATTTATGGGGAAATCACTTCGGATTTGTGATGAAAGCCACGATGACATTCAATGGACTAACTCTCTATTTTCTCCTTCTGCCCTGTCACGACTCGATTCAAAGTAACTGTGACCATTATATGGCAATCGTGCAGGCGATTCTGATTCAATTTATGAGAAGTACATGATGTTACATCAAAAGTTTGCTCACGAACATCGAAACAAACGCACGACGCGCATCGGAGTGTTTGTGTGTTGCCAGAACGGGGAAAGGGGATGATGAATATGAGTCGGCCGGTTATATTGTTTTTGTAACAATTATGCGCTATTAAATAACAAATTTACTGGAGCCAACGGCAAAAATTGTAGGCGTTATAAATAGTCGTAAATTGAATGGTTACATTTGTGGTGAGTGCTTCCTTGACATTGTATGTACTTGACTCTGTTGCCACATTTCGCAGTGTATGTGTGTGTGTTTGGATTAGATTTCGGGCATTGTTCAAGCATTAAATGTGATGGTATGTTTTCGTTTGATATTTTCATACGTTTCTGTTTGAGGAGTAAATCAACGAAATTAATGATGAACTGAGCCAGACGAGAAGCCTTTCAGAATGAAGCGTAATCGAAAAGGAGTGGAATCCACAGATTTAAATTCAAATACTGTGTATGGCAAGTGATTGGATTTGCAAGCACTCAAAGTGAATGAGTTCATGTACAAATTGAAGGAAACAATACGATATTTCATGGGACACCTGCTCTACGTACAATTTATCTTAAGAGACTGCAGACATTTACCGATTTCAATTTTAACTTTTACATTTCGATTTTTGTAATTCACGACGAAAATAGTTTATTATGCAATTTCAACATATGTTCTGAGTATTCTAAATATTGCCATCAAAGGAATCAAAGAAATGAGCAGCATCAGCAGAAGCAACATGGCAGCAGTGAACAACATCTGTAAAACGATTACGAAACCAAAATCGATTGCATTAGCTCTTGCTAATTGGTTGGTTGTCTTAAAATTAGTCGCATTAATTGGTGCTGCAGACAGCATCACATGCACACTTACTGCCATAATTGACTACGAAAACCAGCTTTTTATATGTTAGATTGTATAATATGTCTACATTCTTTGTGTTCTTTTGCTTTTCACATAAGATGCCGAAGGCATTGGCAGTGTTTCGCATTTCAACGCAAAAGTTGTTGGTTCTCTTGGAATTTCGTCGAAAATTTTCTGTATACACCATATAATTTTTGCTCGAAAGAAATTCCGTTGAAACAATACAACCAAAGTTATTCGTATAGCTGACTAATTATCCAAGACTAACGGCGGCGGCGGCAGCAACACAAAAATGCGTGCTTAACAAGGTTTTGGTCTTTCAAACCGAGTTGGAATGTCATGATTTGACGCGCCGATGTCAATTTTTTTTCGTGTTCGTCTTTTTTTTGTCGAGAAAAAGACAGAAAAATAATTAATAATGTATTATCTTGTGGAGCAGGTGCTGTCAATGAATGCCATTTCGTTGAGCTTTAATTGGTAGAAGGTTTTCAGGCGAATACCCATCATTTTTCAACATAAATACGTGTTAACATTCTCTATGAACTCAATGAATGCTGCATACTAACGCAATCATGATGACTAAAAGTCATTGTAACGATGAGATTTCTGTGAAGCTTTTTATTTTTGCTGTGTTTTTTTCTCTCTCACCGTTCATTTCAGCTTATTTATCCCGGACGAAATTCATTTTCTTTGTACCGCAAATAATTGACGTCATGTTGTTTCACTGAACCTGAATGGCATGCGAACGGTTGAGTGAGTCATGGCAAAATGGTGAAACTGAAGGTAGAACTCGTTAAAAATTTAATTGCAAGTATATTCTGCCATTGACAAATTAATTTTCGACCGGATTCTCCTGGCAAAGGGAAAACTGTTGCAATAATTGATGTTTATTCGAATGAGAAGGCTTTTAACATTGAAAGGCACTCGAAAAGGAACGCAAAAAGTGCTGGAATTGCGATAAAAATGAAGCGTCCTTATTATAGACGAGAGCACCCATTAATTGAATAGCAAGGAAAATAATCGAAAAGCTCGGAACTGTGTCGACGATCAAATCACACTCGACGACATCATTCGTGCTTGGGTACACGTGATCCCTGGGTTAAAATAATGATTTATCGAGAAAACCAAACGGCACTATTTGCCACATTTTATCGCTTTATTTCTTTATTTCGTTGTTTTTGAATTTATAGGAAATAAATTTGCATTGAATTTGTGTGCGCACACGGTAAATGGGCGGCAATGGCGGCCGCTTTGAATAAATTTTTAACGCCTTTGGTCATATTTAGCATTCTTTTGTGTAATGGAGATGGCTGCAAGCATATAATATGCAGATTATTTTATTTCACTCCTCTCGATGGTATCGTAAAAAAGCGGGCCAACTAGGCTATAAAATTTGCTTACAAAGCATTTTTTCTCTTTTTTCCAGGGCTCTGTCTGTTTTTACACTAAATCAGTCGTTTATTTTGATAGTATTTTTTTTTCGCAGTGTGTGTATGTATTTTTTCGTTTGTTTGTCAGATTTATTTTTTTCCCTAGTCCATTTTGTTTGTTCTTTTTCCAATTGGTTCATTTTGAATAAAGGTGGTTGAATTTAACAATTGTTTCCATTGTAATGGGTCCATTTTATACATGCTCACGGCCATTCGTTTCTTTTTCTCTTCTCTCTCGTCTCTCGATTCATCAATCTCGGTGTTTGCGTTGATGTGTACCACTTTTTATTGAATTGATTTGTGGCTTAAGAATTGAAATCACACAGCGATTGAATCTGACAGCCGTAACGGATATTGAATCAAAAACAAAGAAAAATATTCGAAAACTTCGTTATTTCGGTTCATACCATGTTGTGCTATTGCAGTGATTGCTATTGTTTATGCCATTTCACTTCAAAATTTGATTCAATCGTTGTGCGTTATGGTTGCGGCTAAAGCCTTTGCATTTTGATGACTGTTTGGAGCACATATATGTCGAATTGTCTCCGGTTTTTCTATGAAACAACTGTCAAAACAGCCATTCATCGAAAAAAAATGCATAAAAGAGATTCTTCTATTTGTATCTCGCTGTCTTTTCTCTTTGGGATTTAAAGTCGATTCCATGCGTCGTATGGTTACATTCCCATTCAAAACATGTCATTTTTGTGTGGAAAAAAAGAACGAAGCAGTCGATTTGACTTAAGTATGTGTCAAAGCCATAAAATAAACCTGTTTATTCTCTGATATATTCCGAAACTAATTTTAGATAATAGCATTTTGTGTGTATAAAGAGGACGGTGACAATGACGACGACGACGGCGACGAAGACAGCGACAAAGAATATGATTGTTGCTCGTCGTGTTTTACTAAGTGCAAATGCGGCCAAATAAATTTTTGTACCGTTTATCTGATTATGTGTTCACATCGTTATTTCTTTCATTTTCTTTTTGGTGTGAAAATGGAATCCCTGCGGATTCTCCTCTTTTATCGTATTGACGAGTGTAATTTTTGTGAACGAAAAATGGTGCGTTATACAAACACTCGCACACGCATACACAAAAGTATCGATTGGCCCATCCGTCTAAGGTGTGTATTAGAAATTCACCGATTTTCCCTAGGGGGATTTAACTACGTGAAAACTTGTAAAAAAATGATAAAAACGCGCACGAAATTGTTACATTCACCAGAGAACTTGCATGATTCCACTCAAATGACGAGTTCCGTATTAAAACAACATGCGCGAACTTGTGCGAGTTCGTGTGCAAACATGAAGCTGGACAACGCGCACACATCAGTCGTTCCATTTATAACTGGATTAACTTTTTCTTCCAACACTTTCTCCAGCTCTTTAAAAATATTTCCTTTGTCCATTTTATAATTATATAAATCTTTGAACTTTTGGAAAGGATGTGAAAAATCTTTATACATGTAAACAACCGATTTTTAGTTTGAAACGCGTTTTAGTTGTCAAATAACAACTTGAAAAACGCGCAAAACCATAAACAAACTTGTGTATACTTGTGACCGTGCGCGTCAGTACGTCCAACGAACGCGTCGAACTTCCGCGAATCAAGCAAACTGGCAGAAAACATGCTGAACTCGTAAGAGTTAAATTCCCCTAGGATTTTCCTTTCATTCGTTGTAAGACGAACGCAACAAACAAAGGACAAAAATAAAGACGAAATGAGAGAGAGAGAGAGAGAAGGTGGGAAATGCCATGAAATTGGATTTCGTGACGCTCTCAAATTCGACTGAATTCACCTTCAATTAAGTTAAATCTTGATAACACAGAAACAAATTTCGCACTCGAAAGCGCCGTGTTGATATAAGGACAATTGCTCATTCGATATGATAAGGATCGATGAAACAACACTTCGTGCTTCAATCCAACTCTCCATCTCTCTTTCTTTCTCGCTCTTTCTCTTTCTCTCTCGCTCTTTCTTTCTCTCTCGCTCTTTCTTTCTCTCTCTTTCGAAATGTTGAATTGAAACACACAGTGGAAAACACGATATAAATAGCTTTGGCACAACAAAACTGACGTACAAACACACCAGCTACGCCGCCCCATATACACACAAAAACTGACGACGTCGAACTTCCAACATGAGAGATGTTTCCTGCATTAAAATTAAATAAGAGGAACTCTGAAATCGGCGAATCACATATTTAAATCAAATCAACTAATGACAAGATTGATGGGATTTGATGCCGTTGTTTTTATGATGTTGAGGGAATTTAACGAAACGCCAATGAATTATTCGAGTTGCAAGCTCATAAATACACGACATTCCTCTGAGATATGCTTCATTTGCATTAACTTGCAGCAATATAAACACGTCGATTCATTGAAAAGTTTTCATTAAAATTGATGTACCATTCGATTAACTCCCATGCACTATGCTATTTTTTGCACAAAACAGCAAGAAAAGATGCTGCCAGCACGATCCGACAGCAAAAACCAAAAATACATTGATTCATATGGACACTGAATGTACAGAATGTGACAAGAGCGAAACTAGTGAAAATATTCATGAACTAACATGTAATCACAAAGTGTCTATCTTAATTGCATTGAAGAACACAACAACAACGCCTGAAAGTAGTCAAAATTGCAAGTTTCAATCATTTAAACATGAATAAACATGTAAAGCACGTACACATTTCTGTGACGTAAAAAGTCTCATGCTATCGGATTGTGGCTGCCAGAGCAATGAATGAAATGTCCGAGGCTAAAGTAAACAATCGATGATGTTGGTACATGCGTTTTTCTCTTCTTTTGTTTCATTTTTTTTCGACGTGCGAAGGCATACAGCATAGAATATACAAGTGCAAATATGATTGGCACATCTCTCGTCCGATGGGTGGCAATTTTTGTTGCAGCTGATGTCAAACATCGTATCATATGACACCAAACCGAGGGGGAAATCACTCTTAAATAATATGTAATCGAGAAAATAATCGAGAAGTAATCGATAAGTTATCCACATGTAAAAATCCAAAAGTAATCGAGGGGAATTTTTTTTTCCTCGATTACTTTCGGATTTTTACATGTGGATCACTTTTCGATTACTTCTCGATTATTTTCTCGATTACATATTATTTTAGAGTGATTTCTCCCTCGCACCAAACGCAATGGACTCAATCAATATGCTTGCTTGTTGATGGCACTTCGACGAACGGTACTTCATTTTATGGAACACGGCTTCATTTCACGCTGAAGAACACAAAACTCATTTTCTAAAATGTTTTCCATCGATTGAAAAAAACGCCAACACAGAAACCATCAATGCAAACATAATGCAGGAAATTAGTAAATGCAACATTTTCATTTGTATAGCAAAAACACAGCAGTACGTATCACACCATTTGACCTCACTTTTGACATAAACATTGCAACTTTTTCTAACGAGTTGTTGCTCGTACAAAACATCGTTTCGTGATCTCTCTTCAAATTAATTAAAAATGTGTCGTTTTTTTGTGTGTGTATGCTCACATTTATTTGAAGCCAACAAATTCATGTGAGATTTTCATTTTCAAGAGATTATCGATTCATTTCATTCCAGTCGTTTGTTAAACCATTCTGCAAACTCGATTGGAGTAGTTCCTCGAAAAAGTGAATACCATTTCATGAAAGCATTCCGTATTCATTTATTCCGTTTATTTTAATTAAAGAAATAACAAGAAATTAAGTATGAATGTGGAAAATGAACATGCATTACACAAACGATGTGATTTACTTTACTCTCCACCGTCTCTCTCCATCCCTAGACATTCTTCATCGTTCATGTAATATTCGAATGCCTTTTATCGCAAATAAAACGCTGCCCAGATTTTCTACAACCAAACACTAGTTATGCACAAAATTACAACGTAGACTATATAGCTGCACAGTTAATAATATATTATTAATAATTATTAATACTATATTATTAACTAGGCAGTATTAACAACTGATACGTTATTAACATCACCTGTTAATATCGCTATTACTTACTAGTTAATAACAGTTAATACCGGTATTATCATACTAATATATTATTAACATGTTAATACCGATAGTATGATCATACTATATTATTATGATTTTCATGATAATATTTTATTAACATCCATGTTAATAATTATTAACATTTCTGATGATATTTATTAACATCGCTGGTAATAATATGATAACTGGAAGGCTAATTTCGCAATACTGATAAGAAATAGCGGTTCGGTGTCTTCGGCAATGTTGTAGTACTCGTCGTCCTCTACAACTTTGCCTCAGATTGTTGTCACTTATCGCGAAACATCGTGGAATTTGGTGACATTACAGTTTTGATAATAAAAATCATAATAATATAGTATAATATATACTAGTACATACTATCAGTATTAACAACTGATACGTTATTAACATCGCCTGTTAATATCGCTATTACTTACTAGTTAATACCAGTTAATACCGTTATTATCATACTAATATATTATTAACATGTGATGTTAATACCTATACTATCGGTTATATTAATAATATATTATTAACTGTGCAGCTATAGTACACTATAAATATTTGTTATATTATTTGATTCGCCAAACTTCCAAGTTTGTACAAACATTTCATTTGTCAATTAAATTGTTGAAACGTTCACTTTAACAGTTTGTTCAGTGCTAAAAAGTTTGCTACTTAAGGCCAATGGAATTGATGTTAAGAATTCCATAAGAAATCATAAAATGTGTCCATTCTCATCGGGCATTGAATCAACGAACTGTTCGCTACGGGTGAGTACAGCTACATCCAACACATCCATATTTTGAACTCATGATTCGGACAGAAATGAGAGAAAAATCAGAGATAAAATTATCGCAATAGCACAAGCTACTTTGATTTTGACTGTGTTGTGTGAATTCCGTTTTAAAAATAAATATCGACCAATTTATAGTTGAGTAATTTTTTGGTTTTAATTGGAAAAAAGAGTAGAGATGGGTTGCTACTGCTGCTGTTTTGGAAGAAAAGTTCTGGAGTTGGATTCGAGTTTAGATGAGTGGTTTTTGCCATTATATCGTTTGAAATAAGAACATTGAATGTGAAATCTGGTTGCGTTGATGTCTGGTTGAATGAACCAAAATGTTGATGCGAAGCTTTTGCGTGCGTGTATATATAACGATATTCGGTACATCGTTTTGTCAATGCGCAACAAATTGTTGAAAAGTAGCTGGCCATTGAAGCACGTTTAAAAAACCATCGTCTTCTTTGAAATGTTGGAGTGGTCTTTCATTTTCAATCTTCTTATTCGGTTTTATCTTTCAACATGCTCAAGTCGATGTACTCTCTGTTCACGCAACATTCGCTTCGATAAGACTCGGTGGAAATCTTCTTTATCCGACCGCTCGTTACTTCCATAATAATGAAGCCAAGATTTCTATATTTTTTCCGTGTGCGCAATGTACGTACATTGACTCGATTCTCTTTCTATGCGATGCTACAACAAACGACGGCTTAGCCGCTTTGTGTGTGTGTGTGTTTGTGCAAATCATTTGTTACACACTAGTGTTCCATTGTTTTTGGCAATGGATTGCAGCGGTTTAGCGGATTTACACGATATTATTGGTCACCATTCTTCGACCACTTGTCTTGTGCTTAACGCTTTATCCGCCACTTTTCGTAAAGATGAAAACACTAAAACCTTTTTGTGCTCGTGTCAACCGAACGGCTGGTCGTTTATCTTTTCGTCTATGTGTTCAGCACTTTGGTCAACGAAAGGAATGGATTCATTTCCAAGATCATAAGCTACGATGAAAATCCTTTCAGAGAGCAGAGGAAAAAAAGAGCTCAAATACCAACAGGTAGATTAATGCTGTGATTCATCGCATTTAAACGAAGTGTCTAAGCCGAAAAATTTATGACGGAAATTACGTGTCATCATTCCGTGCGCTCATAGCAAAAGTGTTGGGAAATCTATGTGCAATGAGTAAAACAAGTTTTATATGTGCACGCCATAATAGTAGAAATACTTATAAAGACATCCGCCGAGCAACATACATCAACAAATGGAGAAAAACCTGAATGGAAACCTGTTGAATAGAGGTGGGAAAAGACGATATGTATTTGTACGACTTAAAAACTATATTAGCAACTTTTCCATTTTTATACGTATGTATATGAAGCCGTCGAATGCAAGCACCACTTCCATCTGAACTCAACACAAACACACAAACTTATTTAATATAAATTCTTGAAAGTTTTTGAAATATGAAGCCACAATTTTGCGTTTTCACCAATTTTCGACCACACAAATCAGAAAACTTTGTCTACGATATCTGACGTAGGTTTGCTCTTTTAGCACGGATATTATGGATTAACAACCATGACGATGATATCGTCGCGATAATCACAGTGAATGCATATCAAATGCAGCACATGTTCCATTTTATATCGAAATAAAAGGATGTGAGCACAATAAAAGTGTACAACTTAATTGCTTGCCACAGAAAAACAAACTATTTGCAAACAAAAATTGAATTCACGTTTCACTTAAATATATTCACAGCACTTCTGCACACATACACTGTGTATGCGGAGTCTGTTAAGAGTTTCGTGTTTTAGTTGCACAACAATTTCCAGTTTATTTCAATTGTGTTCAGATTATTGTGTACTAATTCGATTTGTTTTTACACATGAATAAAAACTTCTCACTTGAACGTAGTGGAAATAACGGTATTTTCAATGCAAAATTAACTTTTTTCTTCGGAAATTCTCCGATGAATTGGAATTTCAGCAAAAGTAATGTGGAAATTGGAAAAATGAAAAAGTTTTGATATTTATGCTTTGATGCCTGCAGTGTAGAGATGCTAAGTAAGCAGATAATTTGAATTGAATAATTGACACGTATACCATGCTTAATATGCATGACGCATGAATATAACTGGAACATTAAGTTTATACGATGGCTTGCTGTGAAATAAAATCGCATTGTGTTTTATTTACCACACTCATATTTTACGCATGTGTGCATATGAGCAATAAATTTTGTTAATAATTTTCTACTGTCGGTTGATGCTAACAACTCCCGAAACGGTCCATAAACAAAAGCGTCGAATTGCTTGTCTACATGAGCGGGAAATTCGATTATTATTGTGATTAAATTTTGCAAATTTATAAATACTACAGAAAGAAATCATTATCTTGAGTTATTTCTTAGAATGTTGCTTCCTGATAGAAGGTCCCTGTTTGCTGTTTGTTGGTGAAATGCATCTGTTTTGCTGCATAAATTACCAATAAAATTGTTAAGCTCACATTCGATCAATGCGAACACTCTTACACTTTAATATGACAATAGCTCAATTTGATAATACGTAGTTGAAAGATTTTTTTTTCTTCGAAATAAAAAAAACAAAGTTCAAGTCAATTATTTTTCATTTCCATATTTTCTCATATCATATAATTATCATTTGAAATTGATGTCGAACGCTCATTCACACACCAAAAAGGGTAAAGACTGAGAGTTGCGCAAACGGTGGGGTTTATTTAGTGCGTAATAACTGAATAAACAAGAGTTATTTTCACCATAAAAATATTTTATGCATTGTCTGGGCGATGTGTGGTTGTCCATACAACGGTAAAAGTAAGGTCGAAGGGAAACGAAGGGAAGCTGTAAAAAAGCATGAGGTTTATATGAAAATTATTCATAAATTTAGTCACGCTTTTCGTCGCATACCTTTTTCCCTCCATTGTTAAAGTTATTGAGTTGCTACCAAAGTATCGCATCAAGTGGCTGAAAGAAGGTAAATGGCCCCGCATTTCCATTCCTTCAACTTCTAAACGCATTCTTTTTGTCATCAATTTGCAGCCAAACACAATTTGTTGTGCTAAAACGAGAAAAAGAAAATGATTACAATTAATGAACATTCTTTCATATTAAGAGTTAATAATTTAATAACTTTGGTATCAAAAGTTTTTCCGGGAAACGGTCTTATTTTGTTTCTTATTTCACCCTTACTTTGGTGGCTCACCGATTTCCTTCAGGCATTCTTTTGCATTTCCTTGATCTTTTATTCAGGCATAATTTTCCACATTTATCCCGTGAAATGTCGATTTTTCTAATTTCCGAATTATAATGCAGAAGATAGCGTGGGCCTTCAGTGATTAGATATTGCAATTTACCTAAACAAGCGCTTGCGGTAGAAAAAACAAACAAATAACAAGTAATTCTGTAATATATCCAATTCAGAGCACGTAAAAATTGGCATGATACATAATAATAAAGAAGTTTATTGCGATGTATGCAATCGATGCAAAGGACCTTTTTCCCCTTCATTTCAAACTTCAATGGAATTTTATCCGAAAAATATGTGTATCGCTTGAAATTGATGTTGGATGTCGGCGATATCGTGGCCCTACCTCATTGAATTGATATCATTTGTTTGGTGCTGGTCGCAAGCAAAAAAGTCTCAAGCAAATTTGGTACGGTCATCGACATTCATTTTTTTTCGAAAAATACTTTTGCCGCTTGTTGCAAATCGACGAGACGAAATAAAAATGTGAACCATATTTTTGTGATACACATTTTGTTTTTCTCTTCATCCATTCTATCTTTCATTCGACCGTCTGGAAGTTTTGTGATAAACGTAATTTATATATTTGATAAAACGGTACGATTTGATCAACTTTGACATTATCCCTTGAATTTTAAGCAGCATGAATTTGAGTGGCAAAAATGGTAGCGGCAACTTTTTGGATTTGCAATGAATTGTGATTAAATGTAAATATTGCAGACAGATTTTTCTTCTCTTGAATCGTTTTTCCGAAAAGAAATGCATACTTTTTGTGCACAAATGAATGGTGCATGTGTATTGTGATGGTCATGGGAGTATGAGCGCAGATGGACAAATGAAAAGAAAGAAAAAATAGACAAGTTAAATTCCTGTCAGAGCAAAAAAGTGATGTGCCAGACTGGAAACCCAATTGAAAACGTCTATCTAGAAAGAGGAGCAGAGAAAGAATAGCAGAGAAAGTAAGCGTTTGCAATGAAACAAAATGCAATTAAATCGTTCACTTTTAATTGAACATTTCAACTTAATCAGAGCGAGAATATAAAGCAGAATTCGAGTGATATGTGTAGCGTCATTTATTGCTCAATGAGCGAAAAACCAAGCGTTTCATATTCGATTCGATGTGGCGACTGCAAGTGGCACTGAGGCAGCATGGTTTCAATTCTGTCTAATTCGTATTCAAGCCGATTTCGCAGAAAATTTGAACGGGCAATTGTTTGATGGCATGACCAAACCAACCATCCAATGTTGGAATTACGTGGAAAATGCTGGCAATTCTCGTCTAATGGAATTACGCAATTTAAATTTCATTTGTAATGCTTTTGACATTTAAAACGCTCATGTTTCCATGATTTTCTCTCATATTACAGTACTTCGTTAGCGGTGTAATTAAAATCAAATATCATGAACTGATAAACGACTCTGGAGTATCAACTGGTAAATCCATTGCCACTTTGAATGCGGTTTACAGCACTCTTATAGTCTCTTGACCTAGCAACAAACACAACACACTCACATCACAATCGCTGAACGGCTGAAACCAGTTGGCTCTTATGCAGGCGAGGTGTAAAAATGCGTATAATCTGCACTCAATGCAAATGTTTTGCATACGTCCCGCATTTTCAATCCCATTCACCCACATTCAAAATTACATGTTCAACGAGATTTCAACGGCAATGAAGGTGTTTCCATTCGACAAAATGCCAAAATGATTGAATGAAAATGAGGCTGCAAATTGTAGATAAATCATGCATCAGCCATTCAATCTTATGAAATGACATAAATGCATTCCAGAATGAATGTTCGTATGTAATCTCAAAATTCTTCGAGTACTTTCACTATTCAATTCCGACTAAATTAGGCCAATCTGTCAATTAGGCAAGTGGGTGGAAACGACACAACTTTGGATTTAGGTTGCCATGCGAAAGGAATTTCGTGGTTTCTCGTGTACGTACGATGAATGACAGAGCAACAAGTATAAGAGCTATGTGCAAATTAGAGGCATATTCATCATGGCCACACATAGATCTTGTCTAGTTTGGTCGATGTGGTCACATATTTCTCTCAATCAAATTGGATAGTATGTCAGTATCTATTCAGTGCTATATATGTGGTGGCAGGACAATTTATCAGCCTTGATCTGTTTTGATACATAGACATGAAGAGCGTATTTGGATATGGTCACATGATATTAATTTCCTGACCATTTTAATCAATTGTAGAATCAATGCAATCTCAAAATTGAAAAAGTCACCACAGAAAAATGCATGTGAAACCATAGCAGTCCGGAGATTCATCGATGCTTCATCGGTGGAAACCATCGAACATCTGAAACATTGACGCCATTGAATCATGGCCTTGAAGAACTAATTTATATGCAGCTGTCAGCCATATGCTACTGATTGTTTCTGTCGTCACAAGCCCAGGATTTGCGCTTTTTTTCGTTGCTGCATAACACATCAATTCGATTTCGAACGACCCATTCAATCAGCCGAAAGACAATTCCGATCGAATCAATTGATATTTCATGCCAATTTTATGATTTTATACATGTAGGAAAAGCAAATATGCAAAAGAAGCAAGGATATTTTTGGCCATAGCATAAAAAAGATTATTTATCGCCTCGGAGCGTACATTGATTGTCGATCAAAGTTTATTTGATGGGCATGAAAATGGATTTCATCATTGTACGTGCATAATTTTATCCGTATAAATTGAAATTCACTTGAATTGGAAAGCGAAAAAAAGAGAATCGATTTGTTTGCCAACGTTTGGATGTCAATGCAAACTGTTCACGCGTATATTTACGGTGGTGCTTTTTTTTTCTTCTTTCTCCGCATGTTGATTGTGCACACTGATGGATTTCAGCGGTGATTGGATTGGATTTAATTTCCTTTCAAACATGTTTTCCAAGTGCACACTGAAATTCCTTTTGTAACAAGAACAGAAGTTAATTAAATTTTGAATCGAATTGAGCGGAAAAATGATTCTGGCATAAGGAAATCTTTCATCTTTCTCTTTCCACCCATCGATCACCCATTCCCGACTGAACATGTTGATACAACAAAATCCATGTTTCCGAACACACAGATTGATTTTACATGAATGATGGTGAAAACAATTTTGAGATGATTTCCATGTTTTCAATGCACAAAAATGACATGTAAGCCCTTTTTTCCATTTTGTTCATGTAACTACATTGCTGGTTGGAATAAATTCACATAATTCATTTGGAAAATAAATTATGATGTTAATTAGCTTGCACTTGTTTGTTCCAGCTGAGTGGCCATAAATCATGTTCCGGAAATTGTTTTAATGCATATGCAGTAGCAATTTAGGGTAGTATTTAACTGAATCTTTTCCGCACATTCAATGTAACTTGAATTAAATTATATTCAATCATGGTATGAATGTTCTATAAATTGGACATTTCCTCAAAATTCACTTTAAAAGCATTTTTAATGAAAAAAAAAATATTTCCAATGAAAATGGGTATTCATTCATTACACTGTTTTGATGGATGGATTCTGAGTGGATTCATTATTTCCCATTTAGAAAAGAAAACGCATTCTTCACCATAATTTAATTATTTATATTCGCGGATGGGAAAATTCAATAAAAAAAAACCACATAAGAAAGACGACGACCGTGACAGCGGATTGCTTGGTGGCAAATTGATGGAATGGAAAAAAGTTGTAATTTCCAATAAGTTTTGCGTGCTTTTAATGGAATATAGCAAGTCAAAAGGATGAGAAGAACATCGCGTCGTCATAATCATTTTTTGTCCTGTGTTTTTCATCTTCTGGTGGTTACGAACAATTTTTATTGCACCATTGAACTTTTTTTTCTCTTGCTCTATTTTTTTTTCTCTCTCTCTCTCTCCCTCTCTGAATAGAAATCCAATGTCCCACTTTTTCACATTTTTCTTCGTCGTTCGTCTTGTTTATTTCCCACAACATTTCGCTTCTTTACTTAAAGTTTCAGTGATATTGTTGTTGTTGTTGGCAGTGGTATGTGTTTTTTTTTCTTATATACGCATTGTTCGCTTTTGTTGCCGGATAAAATTTGCTGACGAAGGATAAGAAAAATGGCAGAAAATTCAATTCTCTCTCTCCTTCTCCACTGTTTAAACAATAGTGTATTTTATGTCGATAGTTGAAGGCAAATTAAAGGTCTTGCACTAAGTAGCCCGCATAATCCAATATAGTAAACAAACGATGAGAATAATTCACATCAATTTCGTCGGTCCACTTTCACATACTGTATGTGACATACATATTTCATTCCAATAAAAAATACTTTATTTTCCATAATGAAATGCTCGTGAAATATCTTAATGGCAAAGAGTACGGAAAATGGTTTTGTCGTACAAAATCGTTTATATTTTTTTAAGGTTCGTTCTTTATGGTTTCAGAACGATGACAATATGTATTTACAGCATCACTGTAGTTGTTTTTTTATGGTTCAAAGCCCATGAATACATAATGATATAATTAAATTGGCTGGCGTGACTTGGACCGTGTGAAGTCCATGATGTGAGTGTAGCCAACGACAAACTTCAAAGTATTTCGACACGTCAAAAGTTCAATACACAAACACATTGGATTTACTAGCCACAAAATTATACCGATATAAAATCAGGATCCATCGTCCAATCGATATAGTACGTCATTTGGAGCATAGATCACATGAAGTTTGATCAAGTTTTTTTTAGTACTTATGGCAGTTGGATAACTATTTTCCAGTACATAGCATGCACCAAATAAGTTTCGACATACAACAGGTCGTTCAATCAATTGTTACTCAGAGAATGAAAAAAAACACTTTGATCGAATTACATGCATATTTTCCATGCACATAATGTTATTGTAATAGGAATAATATCATGACATAGATTATTCGAACGTCAGAGAAATGCAGCGACCAGAATTTGGAGTTTAATTTAAAGTTTTCGACTTGGAAATATTGGAATAAAAATTCGATTTTGATTTTCCATTGTAGGCGAACGAGTGCAGACTGTTGAATTGCTGAACGTTGATACTTCGTCCCAAGAGCGAGAGTGATTCAAGCGAGTGGAATATGTCGTCATCTCAGCATCCAATGTGCCGATCGTTTTCAGCAGAGGGCCAAAAAAAGGATTGGAGCAAGCGCTTATCTTTGAGAGGCAATCCACGCATCTCGAGAGAGGTAAAACCGGAATTTATTTTCCTTTTTCCATTTATTTCTGTCCATTTCATCTTTATCCACTTGACACAAGCGATATATCGCACAGGCTTTCATCTTTTATTAAAACCACTTCAAATCCTCTGTGTAAATCCGAAATCAAACTTAATTTCGAAGAAATGTATTTTATCATTTACATTTTCAACGATCGTCCATTGAGTGTGTCCTTTTTCCCCTCTTTTTCTTTTTTCTCTGTGCTTGAATGTTTGTTTGATTGAAAAATGTTATGAATTTCAACTGGTTTTCAGCAGGAGAAGGATGGGAACTCTCGCAAGGGAATTGGACGACGTTCAACCTCATTACGACAGTCTCGATCTCCACAAATCTCGCTCGAATTACAAGTACCATCGTTGCAATCGCCCATAATTAGTTCACTGACCACTACCACAACCACCACACCGAAAAAATCCAACTGGGAAGTCATCGAACACTTTAACAACGCTGAAAAGGGTCGTGGCTCTGTCAGCAGTAGCTTGATTGCGGTAAGTCTTATACACACACACACACGTAGACACATCAGAGAGAATGTGAGCGGTAGAGTGTAGTCTCGCTTCTCGGCGTAGTTTTCCATACATATCAAGCTTAAACTTAAAATACAAAAAAAATAGAAATCGGATGACACACGTTCGTGCAGTTGATTGATTATTGATCCTTCGTGTGTTATTATTTTGTGATGATGAAAAAAAAACTAATAGGTTGGGGTGACTCGTTTCAATATGGATGGGTCTGGTTCAAATCACTCGGTATCAACATCAAATAGCCCAATGATGAACAGAGACGTGCAACAACCTTTTAATCAAGGTGAGTTTGGTTCACGATTTTCAGTATCGAGTTTGTCGTTCGTCGTTATAATTATTTTACATTCATCCATCCGACATGCAAATTTCAACGGGAGCACATCTGTCCTATGCATTGATACACTTGAAACTAGAGCTTATGCTCAGCAGAGTGAATAAATAATAGAAATTTGCTGCATATTTATGTACACGAGGGTTGTTTGATCGTCTCCAAGAGACATCGACGCAATAATAAGAAAACATAATTTTAATCATGTGGAAAAAAGAGACATTTTTCTTGTAATAATTTCTCATTTTCTGTGTCATAAAGCCTGGCCAAATGGTGCTCAAGCAATTTTATGATATTTATGTTAATATTTAAAAAAAAAACGTTGTCTACACAAAACCATAAAATGAACACCCAACGCAAGAAGAATTGCGGTTCGAAAATTGATTTTTATGATTTTGTCGGCGCATCGAAATGATCAAACGACCCTCGTGTATGAACTCCTACATAGCGGGTATGTTAATCAATCAGTGAAGATGACACTGAACAAAACAAGCAATGAAACATCGCAGCAAAAGACGGAATTATCAACAGCGACGCATCTTCCACGAAATGAAAGGGTGGGAAGAAAATCCAATATAGCAGTGAAATGTGTCTCAAGAGTCGACAACGAATGAAATATTATAATTCTGTGTCTCGGGTACAGTTTCTGTGCGACAAATTGTCTTCGTCTTGAGTTACACTTTAATGGCGAATGCGGTTAAAGACGATTTTTATGTTGAAATGATTTCGCTTCACTCGCATCGTTTACATAGTTCAACACGTTTGTACAGTTTGCTGTCAGTTCGTTAGTTCTCAGTTTGAAAAGTGCACATATTCGCATTGCGCACTGGTCCGCGCACATCGTGTTACTAATTTGCTGCAATTTTGTCGCAACACAACACATTTCTTGGCAATAATTTTTCCGCACGAAATCATTTATGTTTCAGTTACCAGTCATTTTTTACTAAGTTGTTAACATCTGTTGTCACACACACACATACACACAGGTCTGGGAGATGAATGTACCGAGCTGTGCGAAACGACTGCCAATGGGTCGACTGCATCGTTTTGGATTCGTCTGAATCGCTATATTATTCGCTTGTGCAGTACACATCAATTTAAAAATTTACAGGTAAAAGTTCAAGTTGTGCTGCACAAAAACAGCACCGTGCACAAAACTACTTAATTACAATGTGTTTATTACAATTTTAACGCTTTTAATTGTCTAGGTGGAAATGTTGTACCAACGGTATTTTCTTCGAATGAATCAAAGCAACACGACACACATTTTAAGTTTGTTATTGGCACTAGTTTTGTCATTGGCTGCCGTACAAATTATTCTCATCCCGATGGAATCAGCAACAAGTCAGTCGCATCGAACACTACAACGAAATCGTGACAATGACACGGTGAACAGTAATTTCAGCAACATATCACCGCCGCTCAATCGAAGCCACAACAACATCGCAAACTATACACCGGATGCAAATTCGCAACAGAATTTTGTGCGCCTCAATTATAATTATTCGACGGACAATGAAACAGGTAATTGGTACTTTACTGATTTTCATGCACCCTGCTGATTTGTTCAATGAGCATGCTCATGGTGACTCCGAAGGCACCAGCAGCAACAATATTAGCATCAGTGAAGCAAAGAGCAAACTGGATGGCGGTAGGAAAATCAAATCTATAAATAATGCTCATGCAAATATTGTCTTTTTGAATTTTCAAGTGAGTGACAGCAAATATGCAAGCAAGAGCAATGTGCTCCGTAGTCGACGAGCATATGAAACGATTGTGGACCATTTGGAAAATCATCACTTTGTGTTGACAGCATCAAAAGCGTCAAGTCAGTTCAACGATCATTATTATGCCGAGAGAACGGGTGAACGGCAAAAACGCAACTCCGCACCAAATGTAAACAATTGGAATCGACGGAAACAATTTATTCGGTATGTTCAGTCCCTGTGTGCAAAAGAAGAAAAGAAGAAAAGAAGAAAAAACATAAAACACTTGTATTTGACTTTTGATATTTTCTCCGATTTATGCATGAGAAGAATAGCAAAAAGATGCTCAACCATTATTTTTCCTTTGCCCATCTTGCCACAAGCATATAACAGAGAAGCGGTGGAAAAATCATTTTTCGACATATTAGCATCGGCACATTCTGTAGAAAGAAGTCGAAACGAATCGTTCCGTTGCCTGGGCGCTTCATGCTCAAGTGGCAAAACGGAATTGAAATTCCAATAAATCATGTTACATTCATTGAAATGGGACTATGCATTGTTACCTGTTACACGTGAATATACTGACACAAGTTACGGCACATTCCTCCGTAAAACACAAATAAAAACATTTGTCCAAGTTGAAGAAGACGAGAAAAAAAAACCACACTGTATGTATTATATAGCCACCTGGAAAAAAAAGTTGTATCTAGTTAAATTTTTCAACGAGTCTCTTGATGAAATTCTTCTCGTAGTTTGTTGAATGTTTTTGGTTCAGAGTATTTTCGCAATCAAAAGTTGCAAACGCTTTGAATTTTGGTACCGTTGAAAAAATCGAACAGTTGTTTCGTGTATGCATGTGTTCTTTTTTCGTGCTTTTTTTACCTTGCTGTAAGACTAACTGGAATGTGATTCGAATTCTCCAATGAACAAGACCAAAGGTTGAACAGAAGAAACAACAACTTTTATTAAATTTTCCCATTTTATTTGATGGTAGTATCGATTGAATACGCGGCTGAATCGACGATGATTACATTGATTCAGACATGACTGTTATGTTCGTCTCCACTAAAATGACAACGTTCAAATGAATCCGATTCACTCAACCAAATGTTTATGTCAACCTTGGATTAAGTTTGCATCACAATGACAACCATTCCAAATAGCATTCCGCTATTTTTTGTTTGCTTTGTTACTGTTTATGTTGCCCATTTTCCATATTTTAGAAACAACAGCGTATGCAATTGATACAAATCCAGTGAACATCACAATAATTGTTGTCGCATATTATGCGTCTTTACAATGCATTTAAAAATAAACTTTCTGCAGTGTAATTATTTGTGTGGGATTTATTTACATGGAATAATGACATAGTGTGCATAGCGCGATAGCTAGACGGCGAGAAAGAGAAAAGCTTGGCAAACAATGGATGAAAATTGAGCATCAAAGATTATTTATTTACCACATCAAAAGCACAATAGAATGACGTTTTGTGATACCATTTCACAATTGTATTGTTTTCAATTCTACCATATATTTATTTTCTCTCTCTCTCTCTCTCTCTCTCTCTCTCTCTCTCATTCTCGTTTCTATTTTTTCTCCCCATTTTATTTTTCAACTAAAAAACCGTACATAATACACAACGCAACAACAAAGCCTGATGAAACGCGATATAGAGCAACAAGCATCAACAAGCGCATGGATAAACGACAGAGCTAAAGAAGTGATTGACATTGATGATAATATCCCGTTTAGAGCAAACAATGCCAGCATAAATGACAGCACCACTCATGCCGTTCGCACAGCGATTCAACCAAATGCAACGACACCCCCGTACGGAGTCGAACCGGTTGGAAAGTTTATGTTCGAGACGACATTGTTGAAGACTGAAACAATAGTTTTACTATTGATGTTTGGCATATGCACAATCATTTATAGCAGTAAGTATCGTTTTATATTGACACAAAATGCAGCTGAAAGAATAAAATACTGTTCCACAGCTCTTGATATGCAACAATGTGTGTGTGTGTGTGTCATGAACTGAAAAGTACATTGTGATTGCGAATGTGAATGATTGAGAATGCCGAAAGAAGAAATGATTGTGCTGAAAACGGTTGAAACTCAATATTCGAACGATGGAAATATAACAATGTGTTTTTGTTATTTCAAGTGTACATAATCCTCAACCACTGAAACTTGAAACTGAAAACCACTTGGCAAAGCACACTGGGCACAATGTAATGAGTGGGGTGTGGATTTTGCAGCCAGCATAATTGTTGACTGACACAGTGTTAGTCGGATCGAACAGCAATTTTGGTTTCATTAAATTCTATCCCATATCTCTTTTTGTTTTCTCTCACATCTATTTTTTTTGCTGTATTGTTCTCATTTTTCTGCTCTTCTCATTCAGATTGAGAGGAGGGAAAAACCTGTTTCGAGACTCACATCCACAAAATGAACAATAATTGCTTTGTCCTCTTCATGACTTTCACGAATTCCTTGTTACATCCAATATATTTTGCATCATTCGCCACTCTCAATCCACTTCTACACATTTGCAAAATGTATCCAACATAAGTTGCCCGGTTGAATGAGCATTCGTGGAATATTTCCATTTCGCACTCCTTTCTTCCCATTCTCTCTCTCTCTCTCTCTCTCTCTCTCTCTCTCTCTCTCTCTCTGAATGTGTGTGTGTCGAAATCCGCTTGTTATTTTACAAAAATCCCTAGCACACTTTGTTCCAATGTTTCGACCGTATCTCAAACGAAACTAATTAGAATGGAATTTCACAGTCCATGACATATTGCTATAAATATGAACATGACTGGTCTCGTCTCGAATGTAATAAATTTTTCATGAATTTCCCCGTTTTTGTTCTAGTGAACATATATACGAATTGCTACACTTGTTCATCTCTTTAACTCTTTCTCTTTTTTGGTTTCCATTTTGTATCGTTGCAGTTCTTTTAGCTGTTCTTTCTAAGCCGGCAATGAATGAAATATTTCTGGTGCTGGTCTCCTATGTAATAATATTAACATTTTTGGCTATAGAAATTTGTTTATTTTTTGCGGCTGGTAACAGGTAGGTTTAAACGGGAGAATGAACGAAAACATAGGCAGATTTATGTTTTTGTAGACAAAAGAGCTGTAACCACCGATGAAACTCTAAAAAACAAAGTTACAGAGTTCAAAGACAATGAGCTGAACCGGAAAAAACGGATTATCTACTGTTCGTGTCGCATTTTTTTCCACCTATCTCACTCTCTTCTTTTCTTATTTATTCAGTTCAAACGGATTATTTAAATTACAGTGTTTACAAAGTTTTGCACCCCTTTTGAAATAGGATACGAAGTGGTTTGTATTTTGCATGGCATTCAACCAATTCGTATCGCTATATCGAAGGATTATGTGGATTTGGTTACGCTAACAGCTCTTTTGTTTTCACAAATGATGTTTAAACGGTGAAATTTCTTTCAAGAGGTGAATGAAGAGAGTAAATCAACATGAAATTGTTCGTTTGCTTTTCGCCGGTATAGGGGTACTACATCGGCCAATGGATGTGTATTGATTTTCGTCTACATGACCTACACTATGCTACCGGTGAGATTACGTGAAGCATTGTTCGGTGGTTTGCTGCTATCAATTGTTCATGTGTATCTTAGTTCAACGTGTTCGCTGCATGTTAATTGGTCTGAGGTAATTTTCACTTAAAATTCCAACTAGAAAAAACTTTGCGCAATGACGCCAACAATTCATGGCGTTTAATTAGCCCGATGTATGAGCTGCCACTCACACATATACACAGAACCAAGTGAAAAATCCAAAAATTGGCTAATGTCATTGGCTAATATCGTATTATTAGGCTTTGAAATTGAACTGAACTGGTCGATGTGTAATTCCATCTCTTTGTACTTTGCATATATTCCAAATTTTGAATGCGACCCTGTGTTATTAACTATGTAAATGGGTTCGGAAGCAGATTGTCAGCACGGTGATAGCATTGATATGCACAAATTTGGCAGGAGTCTTCACACATTGGCCCCGAGAGAAGGCTCAACGCAAAGCATTCATTGAAACGCGCCAATGCATTGAGGCTCGCCTACGGACACAACGAGAAAATCAACAGCAGGTTAGTATGCATGTGTATGTATAAAAATGAGAATGAAATGTGATCGAAAAACCATACAACAAACCCGAAAGCCAGATTTTCATCAAGTAAAAATTCTGGGAATCGCGCTCACACACATATGTCGTACCAAATCAAATACATTTCCATTCGAGAAAAAAACCACTGCATATAAAAAAACCGCTGTCGTTGATATGTGGGCGGGAAGCATTTCAATTAAATAATCAAATGTTTTCCATCAAATTACAAGCGATATTCATAAGAATGCGCCACAAAATGTAAATTTACCCCGTGCTAATGGGACTGTAAATAACGTTTAGCCTTTTTTAAATCTTCTCTGGAAATACGTACAATTGTTTTTGAAGCAGACACAAATGTGTCAATTCCCAAAAATTAAACGAGAAAAAAATGTCTTTGCTCATCCAAACGAACCACATTCTGAGTGATGTAGCAGTAGCAAGCGCAAGTAATAAGGACGAATTGAATTGCACGAGTATGTGATGCGTGTCTATTTTTCCCTTTGATATACACAACCACCGTCGTCATCGTCGCTGTCGCTTTTGTCCCGATGATGGAATGTCTTTGTTTCCTGATTCCTTTCAATTGAGCATGCGATGACAAGCAAATCTGCTCAAATCCTTTGTGCTAGAATATGCGCTAAAATCTCAACAACAACAACACCCGTGTATACCTTAAATACGGAACATAAAACTGATTATATTTTGAATATTTACAGGAGCGTCTGTTATTGTCGGTTTTACCGCGCCATGTTGCGATGGAAATGAAAGACGATATCGCTGGTAAACCACAAGAAGCGCAATTCCATAAGATCTACATCCAGCAACATGACAACGTTAGGTACGTACTACAGCCGTATATAATTAAATATAAAACATATCACTCACAAAGTCCCTGGCCATTTTCGCTTTATATAAATTGAATAAGCATTAATCATGCATATAATTGGGCTTCGGTTGAAGCATTTTCATTTAAATTTAATATTCATTTCGGGGAAGCCTTATACTTTTACGAATTTGTACTGCGCTGCTGTAATGCACTACTACATAAAATCATCTTTATTTCAGCATATTGTTTGCGGATATCTGTGGTTTTACGACTTTATCGGATCAGTGTACGGCAGAGGAACTTGTTCGATTGTTAAACGAGCTTTTTGCAAGGTAAAAATAGCAATGAAATTCCTATCGTTTGTTACGTCCAATGATTGAACCTTGATTTCGGTTCGTTACAAATATTCTTGACAATTCCATTGAACGACGGAAAGTGAAAGAAAATGTTTACATAAAAAATATGTTTGCATCGACGACCTATTTAACATAAACTTTTCTTGAACGTTTAAAACTGTTTTGCTATTGTTGCTGTTGCTCTTCCTTCCAGATTTGATAGATTGGCTGCCGAGCACCACTGTTTACGGATCAAATTGTTAGGCGACTGTTATTATTGCGTCAGTGGTCTACCTGAGGCCAGGCCCGATCATGCACATTGTGCTGTCGAGATGGCTTTGGATATGATTGATGCGATAGCGTGAGTGATTGACTATATACATATATTATTCTACCAAAATGTCTCATTAAATTTTCACAGTTTTTTCATACACAAGCTCAATTGCTTCCGGGTATTGAACTTTTGAGCATTGCTCGATTTGAATCAATTTACTGTTGAACTAAAGCTGGCATTTTGTTTACATTTTCGCACACTTTTGTGCCGTTCTCCTTTTCTCTGTATTTTCAGATTGGTGCGCGAAGTGATGGCAGTGAATGTGGATATGCGAGTCGGGATACATTCGGGTCGTGTACACTGCGGAGTGCTAGGTCTAATCAAATGGCAATTCGATGTTGGTTTCATTTCTTTTAAAACAATCGAAATTGTACACAGCGAATGAGTTTAACCACAATTTTTCGTTCCTCTTTCTCTCTCTCTCTCACCCTCTCGCACAAACACACACCTTTGGTCGCAACCACGCACAGGTATGGTCGAACGATGTAACATTGGCCAATTACATGGAAAGCGGTGGAATTCCTGGGTATGTTTGCCATTTAAACGGAACATCAGTCGAGCGTTAAATGAACTAATCAATTGAAAATTGAATTTTAGACGCGTTCACATTACCAAAGAGACATTGAAATGTCTGGATGGTGACTATGAGGTGGAAGATGGCAAAGGCTATGAACGTAATTCCTATCTGAAGGACCATCAAATTGAAACATATTTAATTGTACCGGGCGATACGTATCGTTTGGTAGGTGCTAGCAAGAATAAACTCAATTGTAGTAAATCGGTTTATTTACACCAACGCGCATTCTTCTCTTTTCCTTTTTCCGCACTTCAACAGAATAAACGAGCTCATCATTCCACATCAATTAACGGCAATATATCGAAGGAGCTTCGAATGATGGGCCATACAATGAGCACACAGAAAAATGCAGCACGATTAGGTTTTTCCGATTCGAACGATAGTAAAGATCCGGAAGATGAAGTGAACGATTATCTAATGCGAGCCATCGATGCACGAAGCATCGACCGATTGCGGTCGGAACATTGTCGAACGGTGTCGTTGTCGTTTAAAAAACCAAGCATTGAACGAAAAGTAAGAAATAAAATATTAATTGAATTTCGATCAACACAACCGGTCAAATTAATCCTTTATTTGAAATACCTAATTCATTTTGATGTATTCTATCCCGTTTAGTACATATCTGAGCCCGATCGAATGCTTGCCAAATACTTTTATTGTAGCCTGGGTATTTTTGTTGGCATAATGCTAATCCAAATCATAGTCTCTCCATTGTAAGTGAACAACCAATTTTCACCATTGTGATCAATACGCTCACTTCAAATAAACTGCTCTCAATGTTGCCCTCTTTCGTTTGTTTATTTCACACAGGAACGATTTCAATTACTTTTCAATTGCGGTGTTAGTGATAGTTTTATTTGCATCGTTTTTCATTCAGCTAACCAAAAAACTCAACAGCAATGTAAGCACCATTTTTCTGATCGCTTTTTTTCCCTATGCTAACCTAAATAAACAAACCACTTAATGATTACGTTCATTTGGTGCATTTTCAATTTGTGTTTTTTTTTTCTACAATGTGTCCAAAACGCACAAATACGGCATCGCATAAGGCAGTTATCGAATAAATATCACGCGATAATTTTCTGCTTGCGTTGCCGCAGTAAACGATATTTCAATAGCCGTCTTACGACGCACGTTTGAATTGCTTTACACATATAACGATGACGGCCATTGAAATATCGTATACTGCGGCAACGCAAGCAGAAAATTATCGCGCGATATTTATGCGATAACTGCCTTATGCGATGCCGTATTCATGCGTTTTGGACACATTGTTTTTCTATGATTTCCCTCTTGTTCTCTATTTCAGTTTGCGAATGCATTGACGGTGTTCTCATCTCGATTACAAAGCAATCGAACGTATGCTCAAGCGATGGCATTGCTGGTGGTTTGTGCTGTGACGCTTTTGGCTATATCAAGTATTGTAAGTATCTGTTGGAAGTATATGAATACTTTTATGCGTCTCTTTCTCACTTTGTATATGTTCCATTGGTTATGTAATCGATACGTGACGTTCATACATAATAGAAATTAGATCTGTATGGCGTTCGGTTTACAAACCTTTTGTTGTCGCTTTTAATTTCCGCATCGAATATAGATTACGTATCATTCCTTTCTCACTATATGATGAGCTTGGAATGAACATGCGACTTTCGTCGCTCAATACACAGATACGAAACAAAAATAAAGCAATCCATTAAAATGGAACATGGAAAAGAAATCCGTAAGAATGAAACATAGCATGTGCCATTTTAAGTATTTCGCTTTTCGGTGTTCCGTTTTGATAGATTTTTTGTCTGCAGTGTCGTTATGAACGAATCCCCTCGCATTGTTTCGTTACTCGAATATTTTTTCGTGTGTTTCATTTCAATTGATTCCCGAGCTATTGATCCGTTGCCGAAACCTGTACGTTCTTGTTTTCTTACTGCGCACTACTTTTCTATGGTGAAGGAGACTGCTTTGTTGATGTGTATAACAATACGGGCAAAACACCGGCGCTCCGAGGTTTTCATACAAACTTCCCATGTAGACGATCTGAAACAGGCAAAAATCGAAAAAAAATTTAATTTTTTTTTTCGATTCTCATATAGTATTTTTTTTGCCCAATCCATTGGTGTTATCGCCACATCGAAATTCGGGCTCCTTATCACTTAATTTGCATCATGTGAAAAATGCGAGTGACGTCATCAATAGCTCGGGAATCAATTGAAATGAAACACACTTCATAACGACACTGCAGACAAAAAATCTATCAAAACGGAACACCGCAAAGCGAAATACTTAAAACGGCACATGCTATGTTTCATTCTCACGGATTTCTTTTCTATGTTCCATTTTAATGGATTGCTTTATTTTTGTTTCGTATCTGTGTATTGAGCGACGAAAGTCTCATTTTCATTTCAACCGCATCATATATAACTCTCTCTCTTTCTACCGCACACCCTTTCGCTCCACCAAATACTAACTTACCCTTTTTTTTATGTGTACATCCATTGTTGTATTCGTTCCATGCATACCTCATTCATCGCTCTATTTGGCTGTGTCGTGTATCGTGACGTCGATACAAAAACACCGACCACCCCACAACCTCCCCAAAAAAAGTCAGAGTCATTTTTTATTACACAGGAAAAGTGTGATCTAAACGATACATCGATTATGCAGCCAGATGATTTGGTATCCAATATGAATGCGAAATGTGATTATGATTTCGCCGTAAATGTAAGTATAGGCCGCACGTAATAACCATGATAATGATAAAAGGTAATACGACTGGAATAATTTGAATCACGGATTTTTCGATTTTTTTATTCGTTTAAACGCACACAGACATTTCTACTGCTGACATTGTTGTCGATGATGAATTGTGTAGTCCATCAAGTATTGAAAATTCTGCTAAAAATAACCCTTGTGATTTCGCTGTGCGTCATTTTCTTCACGGTTGCAACAGTACAAAGCATCCATTTGGATATGTTCAATCATGAGAGGTATGATTCTGGCCTTTTGTGAATGCCAACAACTTTATTTTTTTCTCTGTATAACATCTACATTGCGCAACATTATTTTATATATTTTTTTAGTATATATTTTTTGTGATTTTTTTTCACAACCCGTGAGCACATAGTTTACGGTATTTTCTTTTTCATCTTTCTAAGCCTACATTAAAATCATTGCTGTTTTTGACGGTGGTTCTCTCCTTTTTTCTTTTCACATTTTTTTTCTTCTTTGGTTCGTGGAAAAAAACATGTGTAGATATAACTGGAAGGAACAAGTTATTGCATATACAACCGACGCGGTTTTTGTATTTATTTTTGTGTGTGCGCTGATATTCCACAGTCACCAAACGGAAGCCACTTATCGATTGGATTTTATATGGAAATTACAAGCAACAGGTAAAATTGAAAATAGCTCCAAATACACAAAAGTATATGTATATGTATAAAAAAAACTCGGCACTTAAATCCATGCGCATCCATTCATTCACAATTTCATTCATTTTCATTCGCCGGATGTGGCAAATCGTTATTTGGTGCCGTTTTTTCGCAACGCTTTTTTCTCCTTCTCTCTCTCTCTCTCTATTCGATTTCTTTTTTTCTCCCGCTCGCAAATCAATCAACACAGAAGAAAAAGAGGAGATGGAGCACTTACAAGCATACAATAGAAAACTACTTGAAAATATACTACCTGTTCATGTGGCGGAACACTTTTTGAGTCGCGAAAAGAATATCGAGGATTTGTATCACGAACAATGTGAAAGTGCTTGCATCATGTTCGCATCGATACCGAATTTCTCCGAATTCTACGTCGAACTAGAGGCAAACAATGAGGGGGTCGAATGTTTACGATTGCTTAATGAAATAATCGCTGATTTCGATGAATTACTGAGTGAAAAGCGCTTTAGGTAAAAGAAATCCTACATTTTGTTTACGTTACATACGTTTGGTCGGTTAGCTGTTTCAACGATGATTGGAATTAAACTCCTGTGGATTTTTCTTCTTTCTTTCCTTTTTCTCTGTTCCGTAGTGACATCGAAAAAATAAAATCAACGGGCGCCACATATATGGCGATGTCAATGTGTCATTTGAAAATTTGCCCTCATAATTACTTAAACAAATCGAGTGGTAAACCCTTTTGTTATTTAACTTTTTTAATTAATTTTCTGAACTGAATTTAAACTGAAGCCAAACGCAACCAATTATAGGTCCAACGGAGAGCACGTGCGATTTAGTGGATTTTCGTCATGTTACCGCCATGGCCGATTATGCCATGCAACTTTTCAACAAAATTGAAGAAGTTAACGAGCATTCGTTCAACAATTTTCGCATGAGAATCGGTGAGTTGGATACGCGACAATGTTTGTCAAAGTGTTGCCAAAAGGAATTTTCTTTCGACTGTTCCTTCGGTTACCTCTTTTTTTCGTTTTTCTTTTTCAAAAAGGAATAAATGTTGGACCGGTAGTCGCTGGAGTTATTGGGGCAAGGAAGCCGCAATATGATATCTGGGGCAATAGCGTAAACGTTGCCAGTCGAATGGATTCGACCGGTGTTTTGGACCATATTCAAGTGACCCAAGATGTGTACAACATTTTAGAGCCAAGAGGTTATAAGCTGAAATGTCGCGGTAAAATCAATGTCAAGGGAAAGGGTTCGATGATAACATACATTTTGCAACGAAAAAATGCACCCGACGATGAGCAGCTAACGCATCAAAGTAGCAAAGTGACTGCAACCAGTGAAGATTATGAAGTGTACGAAGTAGACGATCAGATAAATGAAGAGAGTGCTCGTCTAACACAAAAGCGTAAATCACTATGCCGACAGCACAATATTTTTTCATCGTTGACGAATAAAAGTTTGGCGTCCGAGCACTCAATGGGTGGTAGTCTCGATTTGCCGGACGATGCGATGATCAATGAACGAACCAAGTTGCTAGACAACAACAATCAATCAAATTCATCGCCGGCGAATGTTATTAGCCCCGATACATATCTCAAAGGATTCAGGCCGTTACCTCAAGCAATCCTCAAAGATTCCATCGAAAGTTTAGAGAAACTTTTGAAAAATGACATCAATCTGTCGGACATAAGCACAACAAAGACGCAAATAACAACGCAACAACAACATCAACAAGCAATCACCAAAATTAGCATTGAAAGTTCGGATACGGCCACTTCGATTTGTAGCAATGATTCGATTCAAACACAAACAGCGAACGAACATTTCGTAAATAGAACGAATTGCAATGGTGACGGCATTAATTCGATGCCAAGCACCACAATTAAGGATGAATGCGAAAAAATGCCATCACCAATGCCACCAAAAGAAACTGCATCATCTGAAGATGGTCTAATTAAGAATATTACGAAAAAAATCCGATTTCGAGACGGTAGTCTAATGAAATTGTCCAAATCCTGGTATCCAGTTGGTACGAAATCGGACCAAACCAATCAAAAAACCAAAATTCCAAACAGCAAAAGCTTACACCTAATATCAACTCATAATCAAAATGGTTCCATTTTTCTCTAGTCAAATTTCTCAACAACAACAATAATGAAAAACTTGAAAATAATTCAGTTTTGGTTTTAAGTTTTCGGTTGCTTATGCTGATGAATGAAAAAAAAAACACATTGATATAAAATCAAACTCAACTTATTTCGATTTCAATTGAATATATTTTAAAATAAATTCACTTTTCGCCTTCGACATTTCAGCACCACATTATTATATTTAGATTTTAAAAAACTCTCAAAAAATGCGCCTAAAACTAATTTACCGAATTATTTTTTTTTGAACATTGCTTTTAAGTGTGATACAACAAAAAAAATTGTAGACAATTTATTCAATAGGTCTATTTCAAAGAAATATATAATTATATACATTGTTTTGCGTTCTTATTGATATGTTTTTATGTTTAAAGAAAATGAACTTATGACAATTTAATAATTTTCTCACAATGAGATGACATTTTCTTGCGTAACATTCAATTAAGAAACTATTTTATTGTTCAGTCATTGTTCCTAAATTCAGTGAGGTTAAGACGAGCTAAGATTTAAGGTATGGATTTGAATGAAGACGGTTTATTTTTCACTTCATCTTTGCCACTTTTGATTGGAATATTGAAAATTCTACAAAAATGAGTACTGATTTGGTTTTTGTAGTAGTTGCCAATCCATTTTTCGTTCAACTTGAATTCCTTCTAAATGAAATATGAATGAAAATAAACGAGTCGTTTAATTGTGACATTTATATAATCAAATTAGTACAATCTATGTGCAATTTAATGCCCAACTAATAAATGTTTATTTATATTATACATAGATAAGGCTCTGAAAGCAAAGAATCAATGAATGAGAATTATTGATGTACATATACACTACGTGGAACAAATACAAAAATAGATTCAAGAAGATTGTATTTAATAAATGTGCAAAAATAAAACAAAAATTTTGAACTCAATGGCAATCGAAATATTTTTCATTCAAATTCTTTTTCTTTGCGGATTTTTTCGAAGCTAACTAGACCATAAGATACTTTTTGGAGGAAATCTGACTCAATGTAAAACAAAGTATGTCTGTGGCAAGGAGATAAGTTCGTTACAAGCACTTCGGTTGTTTCAAATCCAAATTGAAAACGTTCAATTGGAAATTCCAGTGTATGAGTGCGTTCACTCATTCACACCGATCGAACGGACTCTTGGAATGTTTGCTTGACATGTGAGTTATCAGAATGTGTCATCGAAATGTCAGTGCACAAATTGTATATACAAAAAAGATTCAAGAAGTTTCGTTGACCAGAAGGTTGGCCGTGTTCTCGACGTTTTTGTTCCGCTCAAATTGAAATTGTCGATAAAAATGAGTCGAATATGTGCTCTGCCGTTGATGCTTCGGCAATTAACGGTAAAAAATGTGCGAATCAATTCATTTAATCGAAATTTGTGCTATTCATCGCGATTATCATCGCAAAACCTAACCTCAATTCCTCAAAATGAATTTCATAATAGTGCAACGGCGGGAATCATTGCATTCAGTGATCGGCAATTTTATACACCAGCCATCGGTTGCAATTATTCGTGGCGAAATTATAGCAGCCAAAAACCGCCAAAAAGTTCCAATAATAATCCAGCATCAGCGGGAGATGATGACGACCATATGCACGAAGACGATGTATTCGAAGTGTATTCCGAAGAGGAGAACGAAACAGAGGCTACAGAAGATACAAATGGTGTACCATCAACAAACACGGTTCCCGATTATTTCCCACGCGTTCCAATGATTGCAACATCCTATCCCGTTTTCCCGAAGTTTATGAAAGTGTTCGAGGTCACCGATCCAAAACTAATCAAATTGCTCGAATGGAAACTGAGCATGCGACAACCGTACGCCGGTGTTTTTGTGCGAAAGAGTCATCAGATCACCAGCAACGTATCGGAAGTTAAAGACTTAAACGAATGCTATCCCGTTGGAACGTTTGTAAAAATCACCGAAATCAATCGAACGGAAAATAAATTGCAATTTGTCGCTACGGCTCATCGTCGTATTCAAATCGAGAAACAATTGAAGCATGAACGTGTAGCAAATCCATCGCCGGACAAAAAGAGTCGCAAGCAACTGCAAGAAATTCAAAGTATTCTACGTAATGCCGAGTCAAATGTGCTGATGGTGCAAGTTAAGAATCTTGACGAAGAACAACCGGACTTGAATTCAGCCGAATACAAAGCAATCACTATGGAAATTGTGAAAACCATTCGTGATATTATAATGTCGAATTCATTGATACGCGAAAATTTGCAGCAATTGTTGGGCAACAATTTGAGAGTAAATGACAATCCATCGTATTTGGCCGATCTTGCCGCTTCGATAACATCGTCCAAGGCCGATGAACTGCAAGAGATTATGGGAGAAAAAAATGTGTTCAATAGAATGAAAGCAGCTCTGCACCTTTTGATTAAAGAGAAACAGCTTTTGGAATTGCAACAAAAAATCGGTCAAGATGTTGAAACGAAAATCAGAGAGCAGCATCGAGTTTTTATGCTTCGTGAACAATTGAAAGCAATCAAACGTGAGTTGGGCTTGGAGAAGGATGACAAAGATGCATTGGCTGAGAAATATCAGAAATTGTTGGAAGGGAAAGTTGTGCCTCAGGCGGTCCGAACCGTGTTAGATGAAGAATTGCAAAAACTTGGCTTTTTGGACAATAACAGCACGGAATTTACGTGAGTTTGATAGAAAAATATAAAAATAACAAAATGAAATTGCATGAGTAAACAATTAAAATAATTCTCTTCTATAGTGTGACCCGGAACTACTTAGAGTGGTTAACCTGCTTACCGTGGGGCATCCGAAGTGAAGAAAATTTGGATCTTGAAACCGCTGAAAAGATTTTAGATGACGATCACTACGGCATGGAATTAATTAAAAAGAGAATTTTAGAGTTTATTGCCGTGAGCCAATTGAGAGGAACCACACAGGGAAAAATTTTGTGTTTCTACGGACCACCTGGAGTGGGAAAAACTAGCATAGGTAAGGCCATGAAGAATGTTCTAATTCGAAACGTTTTTTTTTTTATTTCAAACGTGATTTATTTACCATGACTTTGACCAACTCTAATCGAAAATGTCATTTCTTCCAGCCAAATCTATTGCAAGAGCATTGAATCGCGAGTATTTCCGATTCAGTGTGGGCGGTATGAATGATGTGGCTGAAATTAAGGGACATCGACGCACCTACATCGGATCAATGCCGGGCAAATTGATTCAGTGTCTTAAGAAAACAAAAACGGAGAATCCATTGGTTTTAATCGATGAAATCGATAAAATTGGCTATCGTACACATCAAGGGGATCCAAGTTCAGCACTTCTTGAATTACTAGACCCGGAGCAAAATGCTAATTTTCTTGACCACTTTTTGGATGTGCCAGTCGATTTGTCAAAAGTTCTATTCATTTGCACGGCCAATGTACTCGAGACAATTCCCGATCCGCTTCGTGATCGGATGGAACTCATCGAAATGTCTGGTTACGTGGGTGAAGAGAAGATCGCCATTGCAAAGCAATATTTGATTCCAGTGGCTCGACAGGAGAGCGGCATAAAGGAGGAACAAGTTCAAATTGAAGACAACGCCCTTTGGTCGCTAATCAAAAGTTACTGCCGTGAGTCTGGTGTTCGTAACTTGCAAAAGCACGTTGAGAAGGTAAAATCCCAAGATTAAATCAGAAGATATGAAATAAATTTATTGTTCGGTGAATTTTTAGATTATTCGCAAGGCTGCTTATAAAATTGTGAAAAAAGAAGCGGACACACTGACGATAACATCAGAAAACATCAACGATTTTGTTGGCAAACCGATATTCACACACGATCGAATCTACGACATAACACCGCCTGGCGTTGTTATGGGCTTGGCTTGGACGGCAATGGGTATGTTTCTCATTTCATTCAAATTCGGAAAATGATTTCTAATTGATTTTGTAAAAAAATGGAATTCACAGGAGGTTCAACGCTGTTCATCGAAACTGCGAAGCGAAAAGTCAATACGGAGTCAATGGACGATAAAAAGAAAGCAAACGGTTCACTTACAGTGACTGGTCATTTGGGAGATGTTATGAAAGAATCGTCTCAAATTGCATTGACCGTGGCTAGAAACTTCATGAATCAAATCGATCCATCAAATACATTCTTGGAAACATCGCACATTCACTTGCACGTCCCCGAAGGCGCAACGAAAAAAGACGGACCAAGTGCAGGCATAACCATTGTGTCAGCATTAGCTTCATTAGCTATGAATAAGGCAATTCGACAGAATATCGCAATGACTGGAGAAGTATCGCTGACCGGAAAAGTTTTGCCAGTCGGTGGTATTAAAGAGAAAATCATCGCAGCAAAACGAGTCGGTGTCAATTGCGTAATTTTACCCGAAGAGAATCGTAAAGATTACACCGAGTTGCCGGAATACATAACTAAAGATTTAGAAGTGCATTTTGTTAAAGAATATTCCGACGTTTACAATATTGTATTTTAGTCTAGTTCACAATTAGCGGCCGAGGTTAGCGTGTAAATTTCAATGAAAATATAAAAAAAATATTGTTGAATTTAATACAGAAAGTAAATGTTCGTTTGAAAAATGTGTTTTTTTCTTCTTCATTCAATTTCTAAACATATATTATAACAGTTTTATTTAAAAGGAGTTTCCATAAATTGGAACCGGCTCTGGGTGAGGAGTCATTGTTAGGACTAATTTTTCCGGGGCAGCAGCTGGCAAACCAGATACAAAACGCATTGGTGGTAGTGGTCGGATTTTGCGACCGAATCGGCCAGTTTTTCGTTGCCACAACCCCGAACGTGGCCGATTTCCGAGCTCACGGTTTTTCTGATGAGAACCAAGTTTGACATCCTGGTGTCCAATGTTTGATACACGACCCACAGTTGCCATACACGTTTCGCTGAAAGCCAATTCATGCTTTCGGGTATCCAAGATGACGACATGTCCTTCGAATTTACGCTGTGATTATGAAAGATAAGGAGATTAATCGAAAAGAGTTGCAGAAGAGTTGAAGGGAATTCCCTTAATTTCCATCATCAATGAAATATTTTTTTCAACTCCCTATTTTGGATAAATAAAACGGAAACTTACAAGAATCGTTCCATATGTACCGGCCGCTCTGATTTTATGATACGGGAAACCGGGCGTTTGTTCAATACAATGCACTTTTGTGCCAATTGGCAGCGCACCCAATGGATATGCGTCTCCCTCATTTGCTCGAACTGAAAACCAGACAATAAAAAATAGCTTTTCTAGCTTACAAACTGATTCGTATTAAAAAGTTCTTACCTGGATTACGTGGGATTGCGCGTGATGTTTTGATGATATCGCCGACTTTCATATTTTCGGTTGCAATAATGTATCGTAGGTTATCTTTGTTACCAACAAGTGCAATATTGGCCGATCGATGCCCATCAAACATGACATCGATTACTCTCTCCTCTTGCGCGGGTCCTTCTTCCGGACCATCACGATCATATTTCACCCAATGAAATTTGTGTTTTACTCCACCGCCAATACCTTTTGCAGCCTAACAACCAAACTTCAATGTTTTCATTTGTTCCATTCCAGAAGAGAATTTCTTGAAAATGAATAAAAACTTACCACACGACCTGTTTCTGGGTCACGACCTGCCAAATGCGTTACATCCAATGGCTTCACTGTATACTTTTTATTCTCAGGATAGTGCACCAATCTACAGAATTGACGAGAAATTATTCAATTCACATAACCTATATTCGATAAATTGACGACAACCTACCGTCGAAATTGTTTACCACCGCCTGGTTTTGGTGTTGGCTTGTCATGTGGCTTATACTTGTAAAAACGTTCCAAACTAGTTATCGGCAATTGATTCTTTGTCGAAAGCAATTGCTTTCCAAGCGACAAATTCACAAACAATTCACGCAGCGAGTTCATTCTGCAGGCTAAATTTGAACTCAGTTAGCCATTTACACAGTTCCACCAATGTGACAGCCAACAAACGTCAAAGTCAATGTTCAAATGTTACATAAGAGACAGGCATTTTTTCAATAGGGGTCGTTGATAAACGCAATCATATGCTTATTGTTATATTTTTTAGAGGATATTTACACCTATATGTTGAAATTATGAATAAAACCTAATTTGATAAACACTAAATTATCTTGTTTGATTCAAAAATTCATAAATTATTTGAGCAATCTTTATATCGAAATTAATTTTCCTCGAGTCATATGATTATGACAGGATGAGAGATATCAGCATTGACATTTAACTGTTTATCATCTGTTCCAGATCGCTAAATCGATTCATTTATCTAATTGAATCAATTGTAGCAGAGTTATTTCAAGTGTGCTGCAAAATTAAATAAGATATTAGGCTTAGGTTGGTGTTCATCATGCCTGAAGAATACGTTCCAAGTTCTCGTTCAACATTTCTGTATTTTGCATACGGTAGTAATTTGTGGACGAAACGCATACATTTGCAAAACTCATCAGCTGTTCGCAAAGGCATCGCTCAATTAAAAGTAAACAGTGAAATTGGACAATTTTGCGGGAGAAAAGATTAAAAAATGTGGATTTTTTCGTTTCAGGGTTACCGTTTAGATTTTTATCAGCCGTTTGGTGAACCGACCATTTGGAATGGATCATCGGCCACGGTAATTGAAGATGAGAATCACACGATCTGGGGTGCTGTCTATGAGATTGATTTAATGCATTTGGCATCGTTGGATGCTCAGGAAGGTGTTCACATTGATAAATATGTGCCACTCATCAAAGAAGTTGTCACACCCGATGGTGAAGTATTGGAATGTCGTTTGTATCAAATGACCGAGGCACCAACTAATCCAATCAAATTGAGCGATGCAACTATTCCATTCGAAAGAAAACCATCGAAATGTGAGTATCCATTCAGTCTAATGACTTAAACAAAAACATTGTACAAAATAAAACCTTCGTATGTAGTTGAATAATTAAAGCCTGAATTTTCGATAGGTCAGAATAAATGTGAAGGTTTTGCTACTGTTTTTGTTTGTCATAGAAACGGTTTTGAAAAACATCGATTTAATCCTCAATTTATCGACCGATTTTTATCAATCTCTTTTTCAATTTTACTTTTTTCAGCCTATTTGGATGTCATTTGCCGTGGTGCTGAAGAGAGCCAATTGCCAGAGAAATATCAATGTTTCTTGAAAAACATTGTTCACAACGATAAAGATGCACACCCTGAATTGATAACCAAATTGTTTGGAGAAAATCATTAATATATGTTCATGATTTTTGCCGCTGCCAAAAAGCATATTTTGTAAATAAATTCAATGTCGAGTCGACATTGTCGACCACATCTTTAAAATAAAGTTTATTTTCTAAAAATAAGTCATATCATTTCACTGGGTCACACATTACGGTTGTGCAATAGGAAAACTGATAATAAGTACGAAGTATTGATGCTAATAACTTACGTTCAATCATATGATCGGAGAAAGAGTAATTTTGACAATTTAAATTCAATATGGATCGTCGATAAATTCCCATTCAATACGTTTCATCAATGTATTTTTGTAAAAGAAAGTTCAATGATTTTCTTCAAAAAACGACGTTGATATGGTGAATGAAACTCCATTTAAATATTCTAGAAGTTTCTTATCTTGATCAAAATGTCAACGTTTGTTGTGATGTTTTTCAAATATCAACGTGACTCTATTTCGTAACATGTGATTGAACCGACTATAGCCTATAATAAATTCCAGTTGCTATATTCCTTTAGCAAATGATAGTCTAGTTCCTTTTTTCACATTCAACACTGTCTTTCCATTTTGGTGCCGAAAACAAAGATCATCCATAAATTGAAAGCTGCAGTGAGTACTCATTTTATTAGAAATTGATTAAATGTGTGACTAAAATGGAGCGAAACAATATAACAAAATGTTTATTTGTTTCGGTGGTCATTCTGATAGTGCGAATTGATGTAACTAACGCAACGGTAAGTGATATAAAATTCATAAAATCGTCATAAACTCAACAAACGTTCGACAGACATTTAAATCGGGAAATACTTTGCAGATATTCGAATAAATCAATCGAATAAATTCAAATAATTCTTAGGAAATTAATTAGGTTCGCCTTTTATTTTGTGTTAGTTCACCATGCCTGAAGGATACGTTCCAAGCAATGAAACAACAAATTCAACATTTCTGTATTTTGCATACGGTAGCAACATGTGGACGAAAAGAATACATATGCAAAACCAATCAGCTGTTCGTAGAGGGAGCGCTCAACTAAAAGTAAACAATGAAAATGAATTGGTAAATTCGAGTGAAGAAAATATTCAAAAAAATTCCAGGGCTATCGTTTAGATTTTTATCAACCGGTAGACGAACCTAACCCTTTTTGGAATGAAGTATGGGCAACAGTAATCGAAGATAAGGATCACACGGTATGGGGTGCTGTGTATGAAATTGATTTAAATCATTTGCAATCGTTAGACGTTCAAGAAGGTGTCGAAAATAACACTACTCAACAAATTTCGAGAAAAAAAATTCCCCCAAGAGGAGAAGACTCTTTTTCATGGTTTTTGAGGCCGCTGAGACAACAGTACCTTGAATATGCTAAAATCGCACCTGTGCTATATCTCAAAAACTAGAGCTGCTAGAGCCAAACCAAGGCCAAATTCGGATTCAGCGGCCCCAAAAACCATGAAAAAGAGTCTTCTTCTCTTGAGGTGTTTTTTGCTGTTGAGAAGTGTAAGCAATTTGTGCTGGGATATATAGCAAATACCAAAGAAGTTGTGACACCCGATGAAGGGGTATTGACATGTCGATCGTATCAACTGACCGAGTTACCGACTAAGGTCAATTTAAGCAATCCAACCATTCCGCTCAAAAGAAAACCATCGAAAAGTGAATATCCATTGACTACAGAACACAGAACAAGTTACAAAACATGAGCAACCCATAAAGGCAATTGAATTATTTAAGCCTGAATTTTCAATGGCACATAATACTCGTGAAGAACAATTTTAGTAGTGTTTGTTTGTTGTCGAGGCAGTTTATCAATATTTTTTCAATTTTATTTCAGCCTACATGGATGTCATTTTGCACGGTGCTGAGGAGAACCAATTGCCGGAGGAATATCTCGGCTCAATAACAAAACTGATAATAAGTGCGATGTGTTAGGCTAATAACTTCAATCATATGATTTGAGAAGAGGTTAATTTGACAACGTTACGGTAGCGAATCCGCGATTTCTCACAAATCTGTATATTTCATCAAAATTACGTGATAGGAATTTGGTTTTACTTCAATAGAATCTGTACAGAATGGACAGTGTGTGTTTGATGTGCGATGTTAGCATTATCGTTTCACAATTTTTATCAGCTCTATTTTTGTAAGCGAATTGAAAAGGTGTATATCAGTAGATTAGATTCATAATAACTTCCAGTTGCTATATTCCTTCAACAGATGATAGTCTAGCTTTCTTTTTCACATTCAACACTGTCTTTCCATTTTGGTGCCAAAAACGTGGATCATCCATAAATTAAAAGCTGCAGCGACTACTCATTCTATTGAAAATTCATTAAACGTGTGACTAAAATGGAGCGAAACATTTTAACGAAATGTTTATTTGTTTTGGTGGTTATTCTAATAGTGCGAATTGATGTAGCTAACGCAGCGGTGGGTGATATAAAATTCATAAAATCGTCATAAACTCAACAAACGTTCGACAGACATTTAAATCGGGAAATACTCTGCAGATGTTCGAATAATTCTTAGGAAATTAATTAGGTTTGCCTTTTATTTTCTATTAGTTCGTCATGCCTGAAGAATACGTTTCAAGTAATCGTTCAAAATTTCTGTATTTTGCATACGGTAGTAACATGTGGACGAAACGAATTCATATGCGAAACCCGTCAGCTGTTCGCAAAGGGAGCGCCCAACTAAAAGTAAAATGAATTGGCAAATTAGGAAAGAGAAAAGTCTCAAACATATGCAATAAATTTTTCCAGGGCTATCGTTTAGATTTTTATCAACCTGTGGGTGAGCCAAGCCCTGTTTGGAATGGATCACGGGCAACAGTAGTTGAAGATGAGAATTACACGGTATGGGGTGCTGTGTATGAAATTGATTTAAAGCATTTGCCATCGTTAGATGCTCAAGAAGGTGTCAATAGTAAGCGATATGTGCCAATCACCAAAGAAATCGTGACATCCGATGAAGAGGTATTGACATGCCGTTCGTATCAATTGACCGAGCAACCGACTAATGCAGTCAATTTGAGCGATCCAACCATTCCACTTGAAAGAAAACCATCGAAAAGTGAGTATCCATTGACTACAAAACAAAGAACAAGTTACAAAACATGAGCAACCCATAAAGGCAATAAAGGCAATTGAATTATTTAAGCCTGAATTTTTGATGGCACCGAATACTCGTGAAGGCCAATATTTTAGTAGTGTTTGTTTTTTGTCGAGACAGTCATAAAAAACATACACACTTCATGGAATATCGAGCGGTTTTTATCAATACTTTTCAATTTTTTTCAGCCTATATAGATGTTATTATGCTCGGTGCTGAGGAGAACCAATTGCCAGAGGAATATCTCGGTTTCTTGAAACGCATCGTTCACAACGGTAGACTTGCATCGGCTAAATTGCTAGAAGAGTTGTTTGGAAAGAATCAATAATGTTGTTCATCGTTTTTCACTGCACCTAAAGTGCATGTAAATGAAATATTCCAAATAAAACCACAATAAATTCAAAATCACGTCTATTAAATGAAGTCTATTTTCTTTGAAAATTCATGTAATTTTATTTGCACCGGCAGTTTGAGGTCGTTCAATGTGCAGTGCACATTGTGCTCTCATTGTTGCACGTACAAAGCACGATACTTTGTTGTTGTTATTGTTGTTGTTGTTCAAATCAGTGTGTAATGTAGTAAACACAGCATCAATTGCGCATGACATTTCTCTGCGAGCACAACAATGTTGTGGAAAATGTGTAACGTTCTCCTCCACTGTTGAGGCACACACTCGCACACACTGATTCGCAATATAGAGAAATTTGCTATGCGTTGCCAAAATCAAGCTTCACAATTGAGGTACGAGTATTAGTCGACACGCATACATATGACCAAAAACTGATGTGACATTCCATCGCTTGAGCTTTTGTTCAGTTTTATCCAGATCTTTACATTACTTCCATTTGATTGCGTTACAGTGTGAAACGAGCGAAACATTCTCATTGAATTTCATCGAAACGCAGAACTTTTTTTCGCTCGTGCTTCGTTTTACTCGTTGTTTATTTTCGAAATCAACTCACATACATCCACATACTTATCAGGCAGTAAATCTATTTATGGCAAAATCGAACGAGCCTAAAGCTCACAGCATATAATAAAATATCGATAAATCCACTGCTCTTTCAAACAGACGCACAAATAAGCTGCACAAGAGCTGCCTTGTACCTGAACGTAACAGAGAGAAAAAAAGCTTGTTGATTTTATAAAAGTGGACTTTCTCAATTGAATTTTCATTAACTTGAACGAACTCTACGTTTGGAAGAGCGTTTATCGCAGAATTTTCAGGTAAAAAAAGGGCCATCAAGTTAAATAAAACACCCAAAATGGAGGAGAAAGCAGGAAAAAAGTAAGTCAAAGTGGAATTATTTATTTATTACGTTAATAATCGATTTTCTGCATTTGCCAGAACAAAATTTGAATTGGATGTAAATCCCATTGAAATGGATGCTCACCTTCGTATACGCCAAATGAGTTTAGATTTGTCGAGCCCAAATCATATTCCATTGAATGTGCGAATAGCCGAATTCCAAGAAGATCCACAAAATATGGATGAAATGACGGCATTCATTGATGACATCCTTAAAAAAGCACAAATCGAAGCAGACGCAAGACTCGAACAGAAAAATAAGGTACCGTACTAGTGTGCAGCTTTTGTACAAAGGATTTTAATGGATTTAATTCATATTGTATGAAATTCAACTCATGTATCGGGTATTTCTTTCTTTTCACAGACTGAGATGAAGAAAAACGGTAAAGGTAATACTTATATTCTGTTTTTTTTCTGATTGGAAAAAAATGTTTCAACCAACTAGTTATGACAAACAGTTATTAGTTTAAAATCGTATAGTTTTGCTAAGCAATTTTCGTGTATAAATTTTCTTCTTTTTCTTGTTATTTATTCTCAATTTTTTTTTATCAAGTTTGACACCAGGTCGAAGTTTTTTCATCCGTTCTTGAGTTTATTGATTTATTTAATTTCTTTTAATTGATTCGGGAATGAGTTGAACTCAACTCTTCGATACCAACGACGACAGCTGGGTGATTCACGGTGACTTTGAACATTATTCGCCCAATCTGAGTCAAGGCTGAGAACAGTTGTTTTTATCCTTAGCTTGCTCGCGTAGATGTGCAAGTTTGATCTGATGACTGAAAAAACATCTTCAACCAATAATGTTTGGCATTGTTTCAGTGCGTTTTGCAGTTCTAGTTTGTGCGCACAGTTTCCAAATGATAAGATGCGGGACGATTGGTTTTTGTCTGGATATGCACTGAAAACACTTGGTATGATGCTGAAATTCAATAGCTCCGACATTTTCATGAGTTGAGCATACTTTTAGGCAAGCCCGCTAATCGAAGATTGTTCCTAAATCTTGCCTGTTTCAGTAGCTCAAATTGCAGTGAGAGTTCGATAAATTTGGCTTGTGTTGCTGTTTGTTTTATTTCAGTGTCAATTTTATCCATGCCGAATTTCGTGCGAAACAAAAACAAGATGGTCATTAGTTCGAATGCTATAATTGAGAAATATGAAAAGTTTTAATGATAGTTTTCATAATCCAAACATATTTATTTATTGATTATTATTGAGAAATAATTCGTCATTTTGTTTGTTTCAACAAATAATACACATTATTATATAAAATACATTTAATACAGTAATGTGTGTTTTTTTATTGAAACAAATTATATAAGTAATATAAGATTGCTGTGTTTCAATAATTAAAAGTTCTTCATACGCGTTTTGATGAAGAATTTTCGTCTTGCACATGTGACAAATTCGCTATAAATCTGTTGTTCGCGTGCTCGAAGAAAGGTAGTTCAAAATAGAGATACAAACGTTTGCTGTCTAAAAGTCGTTAATTTTCATGTTCTACTTGACGTGAAATGACTAAAAAGAAATGATTCGCATTGCAATTAAAAACTGTTCAATCACAGCCTTTATCACATCAAATGTCAGAAAACGGCGGATGCCTCTTGTATGCATAAAATGATGTGAGTTTCTGTGGGAGAAGTTTCAAAAGGATTTGTCTTTTATAGTGAAAACATCAAACTAGTGTCCAATCGTGTATTTGAATGTTCCTAAAATGGAACACAACAAAGTAACAAAATTGGTGTTTGTTCTAGTGGCTATTTTATTAGTGCAAATTGATTTAGCTAACACAGCGGTAAGAGATTCAAAATTATGTAAATTTAAATAGTTAGACATACATTTCAATTCCCCGATTGAACGCGAAATGTGTTACAAATTTTAGTTGACAATGAAACAGTTTGAGAAAACATTGGAAGTTTTTCGCAATGCATGTCTGCCAAAAAGCGGTGCGGCCGTTGGTAATATTTTGAAATTGAAAATCACAACACTTTTTATTTAAAAAAAAAAATCATCTGTGGATTTCATTTTATTGAAGAAGCGGTTGACGCACTGAAAAAGGGAGTATTCCCAGATGACGACAAATCGCTGAAGGTAAAACAAAAACTTTGTTGTGCAAATGGGTAACATGAAAAAAATATCAGAAATTCATTGTTTCGTACTCTTTTTTCTTTCTACTTTTACGTAGTGTTACGTTTACTGTGTGATTGAAATGGGGGGTGTCGTAAGTATGCCTCAGGTGACTACCGAATGAAATGAATTACTGAAGCATTTGTTTTCGATTAAAAGTTGTCAAGGAAAAAGGAAGTCATCGATGCAAAAATGGAAACACAGGCTCGAGTTATTCTACCGCCGGAATTACAGGAGTTCGCATTGAAGGGATGGGAGAATTGCCGTACCGTTCGTGAGTTGTTGAAGCAATTTTTCGACACATGTTGCTTTTCATTTTCATACGATAAATTATTTCATTACAGCGAAACAGTACAAAGACCACTGCGATCGAATTTATTACACAGTCAAATGCACTTACAACACGGACCCATCCAAATTCACATTCGCATAAATTTGTAGCGAAATCATTGATGCAACAATAATGAATATAACTTCTACAAACTAACGCCAGAAGCCAGAAAATTCCTCTAATCTTTAGTTCTTCTATTTATGTGGATAATTCGATAATTGTTTGAACTTTGTGTTGTTCGAACAAATGAATAGCATTACACCAGACACCATTAATAAAACAAAACATTTTGCAATTTCAGATAAGACACATAGAATTACATTTTGCTAGACATTTTGAGTCATCCAGGTGAATGACAATGTTGTGTGATAGCATTCACCGTGCACATGTGCAATTATAGTTGTCTTTTTTGTCATATCATTCATCAAACGTCGGAAGCTCAACAAATGATTGAAACAAATGATGCCTGCAAATGAGTCGCAGCTTTTTTTCTCTCTTTTTTCTATCCATTTGGTTGAATGAATATGATAAACTTGAATATCATTTACTTGGAATCAAATGGCAGTACTGCGAATGACAGGGACGATATTTAGATTCTCATTATAGATACTTTTTGCTCCATTTTTAAGGGGCGACGTAGCACATTTTCCACCGCGAAATCTTCAAGGCCAAGTGAAACAACACCACATGATAGAAGCAGTTCATCTTTATACGTACTTCTCTTTGTATTCATCTATTTATAGCGTTGTTATGACATTGAAATAAAAAAAACACAGAGTTCTCTTTGATAGCGCCTTTTTCTTTAATTACACCATCTGTTCGTCTCGTATGAATGGATTTCATTTGCTTTATTTTATCAACTGAAACATTCTGCTACTCCATAGGTTTTTTTCTCGGTTCTTTTTATTGCAATAAAAAGAAATCATCACACACAATACAAACTTTTCCAAATTGAAGAAAAAAAAATTTCTTGCATATGGAATAAGAAAAAAATAGTCTTAATTCTCAAGTCTACCATATAAAATATAAGAAACTAAGAAAAGATTTTTCCAAATTTACGAAAAAAAATTTCTTAAATACGGAATAAGACTTCAGAATTAAGATTATTTTTTTCTTATTCCATATGCAAGAAATTTTTCTTCTTAAATTTGGAAAAGTTTGTTTTATGTGCACACAGATAGATAACGTTTTGCTTGATTGGTCATTCAATTTATGGTTGTTGTGATTTCATTTCAGCCCTCTCATTGATTAATGGTTTCAAACGTGGTAGAATGGTGACACGTGCTCAAACTGTTATAGTACGTATGTTCGAAGCAATCTGCAATTGCACAACTCAAACAGCTGCTACACTACCAGGCCGTGTATCAACACGATCGCAATCAGTTAGCAAATAAATCAAAATATACAACAATAAATTTTGATGAGCTTCGTACACATTTTTTGCTGTAGACCAGGAGAAACAAATACAAACAAATATCTCCTAACACACTCCAAAGAAATAATTTATTTGAATTTATAAAGAAAGAAAATATTTTATTTAAATGTGTTTTTAATCAATGTTCTGTCTTGTGCTGGATCAATTTCATGAGATGGACACACAGCACAACAAATAACAAAACTTGATCAAATACTTAATGATAGTAGCTAATAAATGTTTACACTTATCCGTAACCCTTCAATAATGTGCCCTTCACTATTAAAACCATTTACATGTACATTTATTTGAAAGAAACTAAAGTAAAAAAAAAAATTGATACATACAATCAATATATCAATCCAGATTAGCTGTTGTAAATTTGTTACTTCGAAACTTTGAACAATTTTATGATTTCTCATTCAATCACCTATATCTATGTGAAAACAATCAATGGTTTAATAAGTCTTTTAAAATATTTGTAAAATTTTTACCATTTTATTATATGATGTAAGCTGAAATTCGGAAATTGAATTTTAGGCAATATACCAGTTTTCCAGAGTAATAATATATTGTACACCCGCTATACTGAAGAAACTAAATAAAGAAAAACAATCCAACTGATTGGTGCATGGAATCGAAGCGTTTTTATTGAACATCGCGGTGAAATATTAAAAAAGAATACCTTCCGAAACACCCGGTCTTGGTGTGACATATGGATTGCGCTCTGGCGGCGTTTCGATGTATCAAACCCAACAGATGATTTGATAAAGCGAATCAGTTGAATTTGACGTTGACATTAGCGAGTTCATTCAAAACAGATACACATACCTATGCATCATCAAACACCATCACACATACACTCACCCATATCACGACAAAGTCATTGTCGTCGTCGTCATCGTTGCAAATGTTGCTAAAAAAACAAATGCTGTGCAACAACAATGAATCGCCCCTCGTTAATAGAGAATGACGGTGTTCATGCTGCGCATTGACTCACACAATGACAGGTTTGTTGCGCACGGCGTTGAATCTATAAGTGTGCCATCGGTGCTGCTGCTTCGGCTGCTACTGTTGGAAAACGATTGAACGTGTGTACGTACACATTACGATACAGTGTAGTGGCTGAGTATTTGGTTCACTGAATCAAACACCACTCCAGCTCCATATACTCTTCATGACTTTTCCCATTGATCGAAACGTTCGAGTCGAGTAACACAGAGACTGCACTCGTGACTTACAATAACATTCGTGTGTATTACACCTTTTTTTTCTTCTTTCAAATAATATCGCCTCTTTTCTGCTGTTGTTTTTTTTTCTCTCATTTGCTGTTTTATTTTGTGTCGTTGCGTAGTGGTTTCTCTCGATCTCGGTCGATTTTTAACAAGTGTAAATCATTTTTATAGCATTCACCTTTGTTGCTATTTTTTTTTTTGTTGCGCTCTGAGAGTGATGTGTATAGATTTTATTTCGTGCCGAGAAATTCAGAGTCAAATATCATGCGAAATGGATTACTGTTTGTATTGCCTGAGCAACAATCATGTGAACTGGAATCGGTCGGAATATTCCAACACAGAATTTATTGAGTTTAATTAAGAAAAATGCGCACAAATTTTATCAATACAACCAGATCAAGTTGTGCATTCCAATGAAGTGATACATTGTTTTATTAAATGTCGACTTAATGTTTTTGTTCATATATTTTGTGTGTGATAAAAAAAATTGTGTAGAGAGCCTTTCATATTTTTTTTTTTCTTCATCAATTCGTATTATTGTTGTTGTTATTGTCGTCATCACCAATACAGTGGTGCGCCTGTCATTGTGACACATATGTGTTATACGTCTATAGTGAAACTCGTCGATACAATTGTGTTTGCACACACGAATACACACACACACGCAAGCACACATATACACACACAGTTGCACAACCACATCGATAGTCAAGTGCCATCTAGTACGCATTCGACGAAAAAATCTCAATCTTTTCACTATCGATAAGAAAATGTCTGCATACGCAAGGAAAATTGACGTTTGTTAGAAGAAAAAGTGCTAGCTGTTCAATATGAACGCAACAAAAATTTCGCTTCGAACATATTTTTCCGTGTTTTAATATCAATTTGTTCACCATTCGTAATTATTAACGAAATGGGAACTCGTGCTAAAGTGAACGAATTGACTTTTTTCATCGTTGATTGAGTGTAAAGTAGAAAAAAAGAAAGAAAAAAATATTTTTTCTCTTCATTTCATGCTTTGTCCTAAATGAATCGACCAAAATCAATTGGAATATTTTCCCGTGTCCTTTTTGTGTGTTTATTGTGCGCGCGTATGTGTGAATGAGTGTATGCATGTAAAATTCAAATCTGAATTTTCGAAAAAATATGAAAGAAAGTGATTGAATGTGATGAAATGTTCGACGAAAATTATGGAAAATGTTTTTGTAGATTATTATTATGTTTTTTTGCCCGTTCGTATGCAATACACAAAAACCGACCAATTTATTATGATGAACGACGATAAACCGTGCGGGTCGACGGAAAACTGTGGAAAAATATGGCAGACTAAGTGCTGTGTGTAATCCAATTAAATTGTATGTTTTATTTTTCTTTCTCTAGCATCGTTAGATTAACATTAGCACCGAAACAAAATGGAATGTGAAAACGAGGAGATGGATGTGTTTAGTGTATATATACAATAGTATTAACCAAACAACAGCAACAGCAAATTTTACCTAGGAAAATAAAAATAAAAGAAACGATGAATCGAAACGGGACTCAACACCCAGAACATCGTTGAACATCAAAAAGCGAAAGCGACACAAAAGTTAGAAAAAATTTAATTAAACACGAAAATCATATGTTTGTGCGCGATTTTCGTATATCAAGTGAAAGCAACAACAGAAATTGAAAGAAGAAAAAAAATACATAGAAAAAGAAAAAGAAGAAGAAGTAATTATCTCAGTTCTGAAAAAAAAAAAAAAAATAGACGAAATCATCAAGCAAGAACGTCGACGACGACGACAACGACGCTGCTGCCATTCTATATACGATAGTACCGTGTATTTGAACAAGGACAAGTGTGCTCGTATATGTTGTATGTGCGTCAATGTGCAAAAAGTGAGGATTTTGCCCAAAAAAAGAAGAGAGCGAGAGAAAAAAACAGAATCAGCCGTAGAAAAGTCAACATCAAAAAGCAAATAGAAAATAATTCAATTTGAATACGCGCACGTCGGGACATACTAAGCGACAGCACCTCGCACACAATGGATTGCCATCAAATATTGAGCGGCGCTTGCAATGTGGGCGACAAATGCTTTGCAATTGGTTCGGTTGAGGGAATCAATTTTACAGTGAGTACATACTATCTACATAGAATATTCTCTGTTTTTTTTTTTGTTTTTTTTTTCGATGACCTTTTTCAAATGGCAAGAAGTTTTTCATTAACGCTCATCACACAGTTTTGATTGGATGCGTTTTCAAATTAGATATACACATCCGTTGCCCAGTGTCTCTTCATGTTCTGTTATTTCTTTTTTTGTCTTCGTTTGTTTTGTTTGCTTCATTTTATTCTATATCACCATAGCGTTTCGTTCTTCGTTCGCAGTTTTCCTCGATTCGTTTCGATCTTTTGCAACAATTTATACAATGAAATGCTCTCAACACACGCTCAAAAATTATGATCTACATGAAATTGTTTTTTTTTTTTTTCTGTATGACATTATATAAATAGAAACGATCTAGAGACAATAATAATTGGTTCAATTTAATTTAACTGACACACAGAGTGGATAGCGCTTTTTTGTTATTGTTGCTGCTGCTGTTGCTGCTTCTCTCACCCGCTCTGTGGCATTTTCGTGTTCGCGTTCTCGTTGTGGCTTTGCTGCTGAAGCTAATTTGTACGCGAATCCATTGGACATTGGTGTGTGATATATAGACTACGTTTATGTATGCATAGCGAGATATAGTGCCGATATGTATAATCAACGAGCAATGGACAGAGAGCAATAAGCGATATGTCATTGAAAATATTATTTATATACATGGGGGGCTACAAACACAACCGTAAACGCAATGAAAACGGCTCTGACATATCTCACACTCCACTGCTACACCGCGCGCGCTATCTTCACCAATGACTGACTGATATACAGTTGTACTATATATCACATTGTACAATGTACATACGGTCTATAGTAAATGTGTTTTTTTTTTGCTGTTGAATTTGAATTTGAACGTGTGCTCAGCTTCACAGCGGTGGCTCGTGTTTGCGTAAATTTGAATAGGATCAATGTGACTGACTGCTATAAACGATCCCAAAACAATTTGTTTCTAGCTAAATTTTTTTCACTTAATTTGCGAGCTATGTACTGTGTGCTTTTTTTCTCTTTCTCCATTGAATTTTATAGTTGTCTCTCGGTCATTTTGGCTTCGATCGTGTCGGGCTTAGATAAAATTGTAGTTCAGCTGTAATGCTGACAGTATGAATTTCGTTAAAAAAAAACTGGGTTTTTCTATCACATTTGCTTGGGTATCTGAGCTGCACGCAAATGTACAGCAAAAGCGAAAAAGCAGGTGTGTGTTTTTCTTCTTTTTGCAATATAGCAACAGAGGATAAACCCTTCATTTCAAAAAGTCAATTAACATTTTTGTTCTATTTCTATTCACGACTGATTATTGAATTTTTGCACATAGTATGGATTAATCACTTGATTGTCTCATAAAAATGAGGTGCTCTGTTTTTTATTCTTGAGATGACATATCAACCACAAAGATAATTTGATTTGTTATCTCTCTGCAATAGGCGTTTTACGATCACATTATCAATTTATATTGAGACACGTAGACGAAAGAAAAGAAAAACATGACAACAAATGAGCGAAAGAGTATTTCGAATGGGGTTTTACTTTGAATGAAGAAGAAGAGGAAAAAAAACAAATACCTCAAGAAATCGTCATGATTCGACACAAATCGTACGAATCACACTTGTTGTCTCAACTGACTTTAGACCAAAAAGATAATTGTGTATAGAAGAAATGCGTAGCATTGAAAAATTAAATAATTTCTAGTTCAACTGACTATACCGACCGTATATTAGTTTTCGCGCGCGTGTCGAGAGCAGAGACTTGAATTTTGATCAAATACACATAGAGGCTCAATATGTGCACACTTGATCGACGCAATAAATGGCATTACATCAAAAATGGCAAAACACAATCAATTTAATTAATACCAGCATAATAATACCAGCTTCCATTGCTGTTCGAAATGCGAATTTTGCGATACACAGCGAAAAGAAGAGCGTGCAAGACATTGGAAATGATTGAGAGACAGAGAGAAAGAGGGTAGAAATACGTCGTTTTTACGACTGTACAATGCAAAATCACACAATTTGACAAGCTCATTTTGTGATGCAAATGGGTATCTTTATAATCAAAAACAAATAAAATATCACATCGAATGTTATGTCGCCGTCAATTTATCGTCTCGTTTTGTGTAAATAGCGCATTTCCAGTGCACGGTCGCGAGCGTGCGCGTGAGCACTCTCATTCCAAGTGAATTGCATATTGTTTATCACTTGAACGACGACAACGACGACGACGACAATGCGCACATTCATATGCCCGTTGAATTTCAAATTGAAACTGTGCAACGCAACGAGAGAGAGAGAACAAGGATGAGAGTGACAGAGACATACGAAAGAAAACAATAGCAGCAGTGTCGTCCCATACAATTCGGATCAACAATGATTCGAGTATGGCACTGACTCACACACACACACACAGATCAGGCTAGTTCAATCTAACGAATAGGCAACTAATAACATATCCAATATCACATGCCCTGCTATCATATACAAACAATGATAAATGCCATTGCGTTCAAAACGAAACAAGAACGACAAAACAAGAAACACACAGCGTTTTAAAGCTCACTGAAACGATTAACAGTTTACATCGATGACAAAATATAAATACAAACGACGAAATGTTCAACAGAAAAATTCCCGTAACCAATTGTTGAAGTAGGTGACTAATATACGAATGTATCGATAGCCCAGAGGTTTCATTGAATGTCAGACGAATTCGCTAAGCGTGGCAATTTTTTGCAAACCAAGAGAATAATAGATGGGGAAAAAAACGAAGAAGACTGGCACAAAAAAATTATATCGCACTATATTTGATTGACATTTATTATTATTGATGGCCAAAAACGAATGGAAACAAAACGGGATATTGAAAAAGCACAACAAAAAAATCTACTCTTCGCGTTTCATTTTGGAGAGAGAGAGAGAGAGAGAGTGTGTGTGTGTGCGCTCAATTGTTGATTGTTTGCAATGCCCATTGGTCAGCCATTCTTATATTGATCCATTACTTTTATTGAATTTTATTGACTTTTAATGCGAGCTCATGTTTTTGTTTTCAATACGGTCGTCTCAACGCCTCGTGTAATGGGACATTGATTAATCAATATTGTGTACTGGCACTGCTTATGTATTTGACGTGCTCAAAACACAATTTTGGACAAATTTTTCGCTCGCTCTGCTTCACACTCTTCTTCGTTTAAATGTTTATGTTCGATCATATATGGAACGTAATGGTTCCGAATGATGGCATTCTCCATTCAGCACGCTAACTGCATGATCAGCTGACTCGTTTTTGGCATTTTATTTTGTGCCAAAACGAATAAAACAAAGAAAAGGACAAACATATGTCGAAAAAAATGCACATTCGTTATGCTTCGAAAATAGCCAAACAAAAAGTACATAAAATTCTGTGTTCGGCGAGCTGCAGTAAAGTTTGACCTCGTACAATTCGATTGTGCTGTGTGACAACGATTACCGCAAATTTGATTTAAAGCCGTCACTCAATCGATAAACATGTTAAGTATGCTTAGCCACTAAATTAAAAGTTCTAATTGGATTCTGTAATTGGTTTCGGTTCTTACCGAATCGCTACGCTTCAAATCGTTTCAGTATTAGTAACAGAATTTTTCAACTCTATGCGCTTTAAACTCGCTGGTGTGCAGGGTTTGGTTTTTTTTCTTCTTCTTCTTTACTGCTTTTGTTGCTTAATAAAAAAAACTTTCACAAATTCATTCGATTGGTACGCACACACACACACACACACACACACACAAGCAAACCAGATAGAACTGATTTGCTCTGATTTTTTTTGTTCAGTGTGGAGACTCGCATTCCGTTTGCAATATTTATTGCCGCAGTTTGTTCATTAGTTTTGCCATATTCGTTAGTGTAATGCCATGAGCGAAGCACAAAAAAAACGTGGCGTTTCATTTTTATGTACTTCATGTAGTGTGCTCGTAGCAGATTCACTGCTTTTATTCTCTCTCTCTCTCTCTCTCTCTCTCTCTCTCTCTCTCTCTCTCTCTCTTGCAAAACTATGTAAACAATTCGATCGTGAATAATGTGCGATGCGATGCGATTCGTAGGCGTTTCACACGCCGTATGCTGTGCTAACACTGGCAATAACTCTAATAAGACATTTAACAATCAACGTTTCAATTTGGCAAATTTCATATATGCTAATTCATCGGGCAGGGAGAGTGCCGACGACGATCACGAGACATCGACAAATACCAGCACGAACCCATACAATAGGTCACATGCTTCCTTATTAAATATTGAATATGGCATGAAATTAACCATATTTTTTCGTGCTTTGTCGCCAAGCAAAGTGACGAGAATGCCATCATCACACAATGATATTTACATTTGAATAGACTGCATCTGATGATATGCGATGAAGCGAGGGTGAGAAAGAGATGGAGAGAGCGAGCGAAATGTTGAATGTCAACAGTTTAAAGTTTAATCATCTGCAAATGGAAAATAAACTGCTGAACAGAACATATTTATACCAAACACTGTTTACATTGCCGCTTTAAATTTACATTTCAATTGGAATTTGGCTTCGATACAGACTTATTAATTTCGGATTATTTATCGATCTTTCTGTTGTTGCAAATTTCATTGAAATGTTGGTGTTATTCCTTCAAATAAACTATAAATATCACGGGGAAACTAAACTATGATCCGTTTGGTTTTGAATTTATTTTCAGGCATATGCAGCCGGCTGCAACATTGTAATTTTGGCGAGTACATTCGAACGTGTTCAAATCATCCCGGGCGCAACTCACAATTACATTCGAATATCAGCGCTAGACTGCAGCACCGATACGGGAAAAATTGCGGCCGCCTATGAGAACAAAGTGTGCATTTTCGAGCCAACACCATTGATTCATAGCCAAAGCGGTCCGGCACATGGACTGGAATATCGGTAAAACCATTTTCTTTGCCCAAAACTGAATGTGTCTCAAATTCTCAAATGATTATTTCTTTCAGATGGGTCCAAACTGGTTCACTCCAAGCCGATTCACACATCAGTTCACTGTCATGGAACCTCGAAGGTACCAGACTGTTGACTGGTGGTGTCACCATTCAAATGTGGCACGAACGAATCACAAACAAAGAAGAGGACCCGGCAAGTAAGTTAAACAATAAAAACTAGATGTTAAATTGCAAAATCTGTGGCGCAGCACTAATGAGCACGAATGATACTCACACACACACAAAACTGTTTCCGAATTCGATTTTAGCTGTCACATTTGAAATAGGGGGTGGCGGCAGTGATCGTGGTGATCCAAAAACACCAAACAATGAAGAGGAACCAGAATGGGAATGCGTATGGAAATGTCATACGGCAACGCCGGTACATCATATGTCATTTAGTCCGGATGGCACACTGTTCGCAACGTCCGGTAAAAGTGATCGTTTGGTAAAGATTTGGTATGAAAACAAAAATGGTGAGTTGAATAAAGAACAAGAGTGAATTTTCGTCAAATTCGGACAGAAAAAAATTACAAATTGATTAATGATTGTTTTACTCCTGGTTTCAGTGCTCTTCCCGAACAAAAGTATGGATCAAGCGCACTTTGGTTCGATGGCATCGAACGGTCAAGTTGAGTTAAACTATGGGTTTGTTTACATAGCGCATCCACGGGCTGTTACCCATTTGTCGTGGCGAAAGACCAGTAAATACATGCCAAAAGGTTCCGTATCGAATATGCTCGTCACATCGTGTTTAGATAACATATGCCGTATTTGGATTGAAACCGTTTTGCCCGACGATGGCCTAGTGAATATGAATCAATTCGATCCGTTGGCAACACAAAACCCCAAATTCCGAACACATCGACATAAACATCGATTTATGCAACGTCTCAAACACATGAAGACGTGTTTCCACATTCGACGCCATGCAAAACACCACAATGGCAATACCCATCATATTGGTCAAACGGTGGGTTCTGTGTATGGTTCAACACTTGCAAATGGCAATTTTGGCCAATCGCCAATTCCATCGTTACCATCAACGTACAGTGTACATGATTTTCATTCGTATGGTTACCATGGCACTGGAGTCACGCCCGGTTTGCATTTCCATTTGGCCGCTTCGATCAACGCTGAAACCGACATACCTCTAGTCCCGTCGATGCAATCGAACGATCCATCGAATCAACCGAATTTCATTTTACACTGGCTCAACAACAAAGAGATGCATTTCACTATGCAAGCCGAATCCATACTACAGGAGCTCACGCGAAAAGTCATCGAAAAAGAGCAAATGAATAATATATCGAGTGGCACCAGTGAACACAATTCCGATGGTCATGATGGGCACGAACAGAGTGAACCACATCAACAGCAACCACATCCGTCACAAAACCAACTATCGGCTGAAGAGCCAAAAAGACGTTTTGGTAAAAGTCAGAAATCATTTTCGCACGATGAAAGTAACAGCGACGATCATCTGGGTCATTCGGTTAAATCGGGCGGAGCATCACAAGCTGGTCTTCACAGTCATCATTCGTTATCGAATACGACATCGTTAAATTCATTGGCTACAGATCATGGTGGTGCAGCTAATGTTCCTGTCACCGATTCACTGGATATGAAAATCGAATGTCTTCTTCGCGATTGGCATCACAGTCCGGATTTATTGTTTTCAATCCATCCAATCGATGGAAGCTACTTGATTTGGGTCGTTGAATGGCTCGACGAATACCATCCCGGATCGTTTAGACAAGCGCAAATTTCATTTTCAACACGAATACCATCCGGTTTTCCGCTAGGAGATGCAATGTCAATGTCAACTTCGGTTAACCTCTACAATACCGGCGGTCATTTATTACATTTTCGTGAAATGGTGAAAGGTGTACCTAGTTCAGTAGTTAGTCAAGCGGCAGCGAATATGGAAAATCCCGGCGATCCAACGACACCGTTGCCCAGCGTGCAAGAAGAATCAGAGGAGCAAGCACAACAAGAGGAAGGCAGAAAAAGTGTTACGAAAACAGTCAATGCAAATCAAAACGCTGCCGGCGATGGATCAGAAGAGGAACAACCACCGGATATATTAACAGCTCCACCGTCGCCAACCATATCAATGGTAACCAAACATGCGAACGGAACGTTGAACTTATGGCAACTCACCTTCGCCGATAAATCGAAATTCACTCAGGTTTGTTCGTGTAAAGCATTCAATTGTTGTCGGTTTCAATTAACATGTGATGTTTTTTTTTCATTTCTTCTTCAGGTTCTGAGTATAGGTCACGTGTCACGTGCATCAGGTCATCGTTTCCGTGTCAACGACATCACTTGTCATCCAGTGTTGCCGTTGCTGTTAACCACATCTCATCACAACATTCCAGATACGCCACCCGATTCGAATGCCCCTTACAGCCCGAATCTGTTCACACCAAATAAAGGAAAAGACGTTTGTGTACCAACTGGTTTTTGTTCCGAGTTGATTTTGTGGCGTGTCGATTCCGTTGGACCACTTGCACAGTCCGGAGGCGTTGAAGAACTGGCACGAATCAATTCATTGGAAATATCTGCATTCAGTAATGTCGCTTGGATTCCAACCCTATTGCCGAGCACAACTCTGGGCAGTTTGAGTAATTCACCATCAGCTTGCTTCGTTGCCAGTGATGGTGAATGCTTACGCGTCTATCAGGCCGTTATCGATGCTCGCACTCTCTTGGCAGAGGTATCGAGCAGTGAGCGAAAGACTCGCATGATGGATTCCATGGTATCATTGTCGTCAGAAGGTTCATCCGATAATGCTGCTCCACAACAGCCATGGCATACGAAAATTAAAATCGTTTCGCAACAATCAACAGCTCGTCCCGGCTGCATAATCCAACTGGATGGCATTGATGATGCAACGCACGATTGGCAAAACACACAATTCCTACACGTTTTCCAAGAGCAGCTCATAACTGGCGAACGAAACGAGGTCCGAACCATTCCGGTGGCCGAAAACTTCGATTTGGGCCTCATGGAAAATCAAATGAGCGCAATAGTCGATCTACAACAGAATGCAGTATTTGAGGAACCATTTTACATTGTTTTAATCGAACGTACAACGAACGGAAGCACCATTCATATGTGGCGCATTGTGATTGCATCGCAACCCGAAACGAATGATTTAACTGAAAGCACAATGTATGTACCTGATGGGAATTTGGTTCAAGATTTAGACGAACCCGATCCGACTGGACGTCGACAATCACTTGCCGGTTATAATTTAAATAACGAAGGAAAAGTGTTCAATGCCGCTGAAGCTCCGCATGTTAGTATTAAAACGACAAAAGTATGCACACAAGAGTTACCATTGCCCGAAGGAGTTGATGTGGTTCATGCATCACCGGCTGCCGGCCATTTAAGTTCATCGTCAATTTATCCAGCTTGCTTTGCGCCGTATATCATTGTGACGGCTTGTTCAGATTCAACATCACGTTTTTGGCGTTGTAAAATCGTTAAAAATGGCGACGCCGACGATGCGAACGCATTTGCAACGCGTGACAATTGCAAATACGAATGGTGTGAATGGGATATGTTGAGCCGTGATCGTGAATCGACAATTGAAGTGCCGGGACAACCGTTGCACATAAGTGCCGCATATTCGGGACGAATTGCGTGCGCTTACAAGTATGGAAAATCATTTACGCGTCCACACAAAGGTGATCCAGATTCGCGATATGTTAATTTGTGCGTAGGAATTTATGAGTGTGAAAGTACCGGTGGCAGTGAGTGGATCCTTGAAGATACAATCCATTTGAAGAATGTTCATTTGCCGCGCATCAACCTCGATCCACATTTGGATTTGAGCTATTTGCATGACCGAAGCATGCTGCAGAAGAAGCAAAAGTTAACACAAGTTATTCAGAATTTGACACATGATGAATCACGATCACCACGAAACGGTGAGGTTACACCGGACGGTTTACCAAAACCGAGCACACTGTTGGCCGTTCCAAGTTTCAGTACGTTGCAATCGTTGCGACGAAGTATCATCGAAAATGGCAATACATGCCCGTTGACACAAAAGCATTTGGTGCAATTGGATTGGGTGTCCAAGGAAGATGGAGCGCATATATTGACTGTAGCTGTGGGTAGTAAAATTCTATTGTACACATCAGTGTCTAGTGATTTAGCACAAGCAAATATTAAAGCAATGAAAGAATCACAATCATCAAATCGGCCACTGTTGCGAAAAGCCAGCTCATTGGCACAGCCCCATTTTAATGATGAAATCCGTTGGATGAAATTGCGTCAGATTGAATTGCACACGGCCGACGGTTTGCCACCGTTACCGATGCAATTGTCATGGGTACGAGACGGAATTCTTGTGGTCGGTATGGATTCGGAAATGCACGTCTATTCACAATGGAAAGCGCACAAAAATGCAAACAACATCGATATGGAAGATATTCAAGACACAAGAAATTTACGCGATGAAGATCTACGAACGATGGCCAATGAGAATACACAGCGACGTATGGCGTCTGCTGCATCAATTACACATTTGAATCGAGCCGTTGGTTCGATGACTTTGCCAATACTGTCGAATGATAAGAAACGCAAATTGGGCCCAGCCACCAGTACCAATCAATTGAATAACCTCGATCAAGGACGCATTCATGATTACATGCCCGATTTTGGTCTGTTTGAAGCATCACGAATTGCATGCCCCGTTCTGCCACAGTATCATCCGAAACAGCTGATGGAACTGCTCAATTGCGGTAAAATCCGATGGGTCAAAGCGATTTTAGCGCATTTGGTTCGATGCATCAGCGGAACCTACATTAATCGCTCGAACGGAAACACCAGTGGAGATGAAGAAAATATCAATCATCAGGTATTTTTTTCGCCTATTAAATGACAAAGGGTAACGCAACACAAATCGTTTCTTAATCGTTTCTTCGATAACAGAATACCAAAACTCATGCCATTTCTCATCGAAATACAATATTTCATACTGAATTCTAGTTGAAAAAATCAGACGAAAACGAATATCACAAAGCCGTTATCATGTTGTTATAAATGTTTTTATCAAACAGAAAATGACAAATGACTTGAAAATCATAAACAGTAAATAATCGGTTTATCTCATTCCTCCATCACCACAACACAATCTAAATAAAAATTTTATTTTATTCTAACGTTGCGTTAATTTTGTTGCAAAATAAATTATCGCTATTTCTGGTGATCTAATCTCTCTAATTCGCGTTATTGCTAAAACAACAATACTCTGTGTTAACTTTACCTTCCCTTTTTTTAGTATGTGCTAACACTGAAAATCATACTGAATCGCCTCCTTCTCCTACGCTATACTCTATCTCTATATCTCTCCTCTATCTGTTATCTATATATCTATCTGACAATTTTTCCATTAAAAAAAAGAACAACACCACCACCACCACCACATCAACACTTAATGTATACTCTGACCCGTATATTCAGTGCGTTCCACATTCTCATTTGTATAGCTTAATTCATTTTCTTCTATTTTTTTGGCGAAAAAATAATTTCTATATAGCCATATAACACACAAAAAACAAATTCGGTACAAAATTCTCTTAATTTTTATTTTTTTTCCCATCGAGATGATTCGAAAAATTAATTTTGTTTAAAATATTGCTAAACGAAGAAGGTTCATTTTACGTTTTGAATGAATGCTAGATGTTAGTGTCAAACGATGCACACAATACAGAAAAGCGAGTGCATTTAAAATGTTTTAAATATTTTATTTCGAATAATTTCGTGTGGCATGACGATATAAATAGCAAACAAACGAAAATATAGCTGATTGTTAGTTGAATATTATGATGAGCATTTTGTGTGCATTTGTTCTATTCACAAAATTACGAAAATGAAGAAGAAGAAGAAAAAACGAGAAAAAGACACGAATTATTATTTGTTTTTCTTCTGTAAATTGACTGAAAGAACACACCAAATTTAGCAATATTTTGAATGGATTGATTTGATTTGCAGCGAGGTTGGTCGAGATCTCGCACATTGTCTGTGAGTTACGTTGCTGGCACCGCAAGTCCTTTAGAACAAAGAGGATCTACAACACAGGTGTGAACATGATTATTTTGTTTTTATTTTAGTTTTTTTTCTCTTTTTTTATTGTTTTTTTTTCACTCTCTTTTTATTTTTATATTTAATTTCCGTTGCATTTTGTCTTTAAAATATATATATGAATGAACTCTTCTTCCTTCTTGTTACTGTCATGTGTAATTCGTGCGGTGAAATAGATGCTCGATGAAAATGTCAAGCGATTCGAATTGTTGTGAAAGTGTGGATTTGATTGAATAAGTCAACAGTTTGACATTTTCTTCGGTCAATTATTTTCATACATTTTTATATATTCTTTCGTTAATGCCTTTTATGGAACTAGCGCTTCATTATGATTTCGTGCCTGCGAGGTCGATGTTGATTCAGTTAAACATCTTGATTTCCTCTCTCAACGACTCGTTCAATTTCTTTCAAATGTTTTTTTTTATTTATCTGTTTGGTCGCGAGATAGACAATTTCCGTATGTACATTCAAAAACCAATTATTCTGAACGTTAAATTTAACATTTAATTTTAATCGCTTCTCTACATTTTTTCTAAACCAACCAACCAACCAACATGGATTGAGTAGAATGTTTGAAGCATGCCGTAGAATTCCCCATTTTATTTTACTGTAAACAAAACCCAATAATGAATAACATTGATCTAATTTGTTTCCTTTACAACGGTAGTTTAATACAAAATGGTTAAACAGAATCCCAAACATACAGTAATTGTGTGTGTGTAAGTGTGCGAAACCAAATTTGCCAAACCGCACACAAATATCCAATTTTATCGTTAAACAATCTAGATTTTAAACCAAGTGGAGCATGAATTGTATATACTAGAATAGAGTAGAGTAGAGTATAATCTCTTGTTTAATCAAATCAATCAATAATAATTATCAAACAGTCAATCATTTTTCATACAAAAATGAAATCACTCGCAGCCAAAACATATCGAAAATGTGCTGTTCTCTTCGGAATAATAACTTTCAATACAAAAAAAAAACCGTTTCAAACAATTTAAAAACAAATATTTCAAAATTGGCATTTTCGGAAGTAGAAAAAAAAAACTTAGATTAAAATAACAATGGGATCAGAAAAATAATATTGATTGATAATTTTTCAAAATCATTTTCGAGCATTTAACAAACAAAATTTACGAATCGCAAAACTTAAATATCATTTTCAATTTCTCATCTAAATTCTCGTAACCCAAAAATAGCTTCCTGAAGAGTTAACACTTGATTATGCGGAAATTACATCGATTCCTCCGTTGCCACTGTGGACACTTTTGGCTGCTGACCGAGAACAAAGTCAATCCAAACAGAATGAGGGAGAGAAAAAGGTAGGCATACATTTGATTTGAACAGCGATTTTTAAAATCACATTGTCTCATTGTATGTCTAATTGCAACGTTTGCTCATTAGGATTACAACGATTTGTTTGATTCGAACTTGGATAATGAAGACAATCTGGACGATTTGCTGGAGGATGATGGTGATCGTCAACAAAGATTCGACGCACGTCGACCGTCGTTGCCAAGTGAACGGCAAAGTTTATCGCATTTCGGACCGCGTCAAGGTCAACTCATATCACGTTTGTTGACTCACACTCACTTGCCCGGTCTATCATCGCTTGATCAAATGCATTTATTGGCATTAGCCGACACCGTTGCCACGTGCAACACCGATTTTGCCGAACGATTCATTAACGATGCTGCAAAGACGGCTATATCAAAGGAGAACCTAACGGGTGTTCCGGAAAATGTTAGCACCGATTCACTGGATGATTGTGGTCTTCGCTTCTTGCTTGCAATGAAGCATTATACCTATTTGTTGCGATGCTTACCGCTTGCACAACGAACGCAATTCCAAAAACAAGGTGTCGTTTCATCGAATGTCGTGTGGGCTTTCCATTCAGAAAGTGAAGAAGAAATCCTCAATCTGATTCCATCGTATGCAAAAGATCAGTTGAGATGGGCCACGTTGAAAGAGCTTGGCGTCGGTTGGTGGTTGAGAAACAACTCTTTGCTGCGTAGATGTATCGAAAAATTGGCCAAATCGAGCTATCAAGCCAAACAGGATCCAATGGACGCCGCTCTGTATTACATTGCGATGAAGAAAAAATCGCTGGTCTGGGGTTTGTATCGATCGAGAAGAGACGAGAAGATGACAGCGTTCTTTGCGAACAATTTCCAGGAGGATCGCTGGCGAAAGGCTGCACTGAAAAATGCATTCGCCCTGTTGGGAAAACAGCGATTTGAGCATGCCGTGGCATTCTTCTTGCTGGCCAATTCATTGAACGATGCTATTGAAGTTTGCCTAACCAAATTGGAAGATTTGCAATTGGCTTTGGTTATCACGCGTTTATACGAAGGTGAACATGATGCCACACCGCCGAGCTACAGAAAATTACTCTACGAGGAGGTTTTAGGCTGTGACAGCGATGGAAACAATCAAGACATTAGCCGTGCACATCCAGATCCATTCTTGCGATCGATGGCCCTTTGGCTGCTGAAAGACTATTCGGGCAGTTTGAATACACTGCTGTTGAACAATGTTGGTTTGAATCATCCCAGCCATATGGATGATGATCCATTTTTGCGTTCCGATTCAAATCAATCCACAAATCCGAATGTATTCAACTTCTATATTTATCTGCGAACGCATCCGCTTCTAATTCGTCAGTACATTGCATCGACGGCACAAGAAAAGAAGAAAGCACAAGTGGTGTTGTCTGGTTTCAGCTACAGTGGTGGTGAAAATACACAGGCACCGACGAAAATTTGGGGCGATCGTCAAATACAAATCGAAGATTCGATCACACCGCTGGAACGGCAGTTATACTTTACAACCGCTCATGGTCATTTCAAAGCCGGTTGTCCGGCACTAGCACTTGAAGTGTTGAGCAAATTACCTTCGAAGGTTATCGAACCGGATGAACCAAGCCAATTGAATTCACCATGCGATGAACTGCATGCTGAATTGATTGATACTGGCATTTTCTCGGATCAAAAAGGCAAAATCGAGAAGGCACCACCAAAGATCGAAAGTACTGACTGGGGAGCACCAACAACAACAGCCACCAGCAATGGATTGGACTCCGCCGATGCATTGGATTGGGGTGCTCCAGTTGCGAAATCGGCCGACGACGATTTCAAAGTTGTCTGGGATGATGATGGAGAGGATAACGATTCCGATGAGAATGACATCGGCCTCAGTATGGATGCGAACAAGGCGAAAGAAAATGAAAATAGCAAACAACCATCAATACAGGAGGATTCAAAGCAAAGCAATGGCGAACGTACGGAAATGCTCGATATTATGGCGCAACAATTGAAATTCGTGGCATGCCTGAAGATTCTCATGGAAGAACTGTCAACATTGGCAACTGGCTTCGAAGTTGACGGTGGCCAATTGAGATATCAATTGTACGTGTGGCTCGAGAAGGAAGTGGAAGCACTCAAGCAATTGTGCAACTACAGCAGCAGCGAATCCGATATTGTAGCGAATGAGGATGGGAATCAAGGCGAAACAAATGACCGTGAAACACCAATACCTGGCGCTAGACCATTCAACGATAGACCCACTTTGCACGAAATTTTGATCGCCGAAAAACAAGATTTTGAAGCGAAAGTACAGCGTGCGGCAAGAAGAAAACGATGGTTGAAAGGTAAATTGAAAATCTTTTTTTGAATCAAATGCCAAAACTTAACTCATTTAAAGCCTCCAAAAATTGGTCAAGTGATTGCCAGAAGTAGCTTTTTCTATCATTTGATTGGCTTCAAATTTGGCGTGATTCCGTTGTTCGGCAAAAAAATGAGATTCTCAAAGTTTCATGGTGATTAATAGGACCTTAGTGTATTTTGGAGACGTTTAAAATAGCAATTTTAACAATTTTCGGAGGCTCTCTCTTTATGATAATCATAAACTGAAAAGAATGCTCATTCAAAGGAGAATTGATTCTAATGAATTTTTTTTCAACAATTTCAGCAAATGAAACACTATTACGAACACTCCTCAGCTACTGTTCACTTCATGGAGCTAGCGGAGGTGGATTGGCGTCAGTGCGAATGGAACTGGTTTTACTTTTGCAAGAATTGCAACAAGAAAAGACACAGCAGCAACTACTTAGTCCACTTCCATTCCCAACCACTTTGCCCTTACTCAGTGCATGCGTTGCTGGAAATCGAACCGTTATCGCTGATCCAATACGGTATCTAGAGGTGAGTGTCTTTCTGCATTTGAGTTTTCGACATGGAGATAATTTCCCGTTGCATACTATTGCCAATTTTCCTTTTTTCCACAGGCTCAAACTCACGATATGCTTCAAACAATGGTCGGTCTGCGTTCTCCACCCATTGGACTGCAATCATCTGCTTCCGAGATATTTATTTTACGCGATTTGGCCGTTGCTTTATCCGCTTGCATTTATCAATCGTTGTGCGACTCTGATACATTTATTGTGAAACAGAGCGCTGACACAAACGGTTGCCATAGCCCCGGCATGGAAACATTGGCACGTCTAAATGCCAGCTGTCAAAGTACACATTTGATGGCAAATGCTGGTGGTAGTCGTCGCCGTCGAAAGTATTCCTCCGATGAGCCAATCGCGGTGAGCACATTGCCATCAAAATGGCCCGGAGTTACCAATTTGAGGGCGCTGCTTGCTCGTGAAAAAGACGAAGATACACCACGATTGAACGTATTACTTTGCGAAGCATTTATGGCAACATTCATGTCGTTGCTGGTTTACGGGCTGTCGACTTGCGATTGTCACATTTTGTATCGCTTGGCCGGCCAGAAATTTACAAATCTATCATGGGGCAATCTGTTTGGCGGCGGTGTCAAAAAACTACTGAGAAAAGCCAGTTCTAGGGCACACGCTACAATTCAGGAAATTTCACAAACATCACAAGACACAATCATCGAAAATGGCGAAGCAACCAATGCAGAGAGTGGCGTTTGGGGTGCAGTCACTTCGATTACCAAACAACGAGTGAAACTCAACATGAAATTGCTCGGTCATTTTGGCGGTTCACAAGGATCACCGAATATGAAAGAAGACAAACCAACCTATCGTGAACAATTCGTACCACCAGACATGTCAATGGTTTCATATTTCATGGCTAAACCGTCGATAAGAGGTTTTTTTTTCTCTTCTAATTCAATGAAAATTGTTTATAATTCGAATGTTTATTTTTCCACAGAAATTGACGACGACGAATATGATTCGGCCGATTCAATCAGCTCTGATATCGACGAAGATGAGGATGATGATGTATTCGCTGATCCATTGAACAATGATCCGAAAGCTAGTCAAGCGTCAGCTGCCGTGAAGAAACATCGCCGTGAAAATACCGAACACTCCAATCCATACTCATATTCATGGTTGATCATGCGCACAGCCATCCTGCGCATCGCTCAAAATCAATTGCAAGATTTTATCGCCGTTGCTGGCATTGAAATGCAAGGTAAACAGCAAAGAATGACATTTGAATAAGGATGAATTACACTGATCTGTTTTATTTGCAGAATTACCGGTTGCTAGTCCATTGACACATGGTGTTTTACGGAGATTGAACTCATGGATTGAAATTCTCAAAGAAGATTTGGCAATGCGCGGTCCGGCACCGATAGATTTTATTCCTGGTTGCTTCATTGAGTCCGATATTAAGGGGCCGGCAATTCACAAATATCGATCTCTGTTGGAAAAACACAATACGCCATTCAGTCCAATTCAAGCGTCCTCTGCACCAGCACGCCGGCTGTGGCATTTCCTGGTGCGACAAGAACCCGTTCAAGACATTTTCATTCGATCCGTTTTCGGTAAGAAACGTACAACATCATCGGCTGGTGACAATGCATCCGTTGCTCCATCGGTCATCAACGATGCCACTTCGGGCAGTTGTAAGTCAAAACATAGATAGTTTTCGTTCGAATGTCATGAATTTGTCTCATAAACACATCATATTTGAATTCAAAAATGCAGGCGTCGATGGACACACAAGCGATCGCGATCGCAACGGTCAACCTGTCTCCGAACCCGTTCGCATCATACACAAAGATCAAGAATCGATATCGGCATTCTGTTTGAACAACGTAAATCCCGGTCTTATTTCATTGTCAACGCCAAGAGAGGTGCAGGAAATGGATATTTCGTTGTTGCTCGAATCACCCAATTGGATGGAAGACGAATGCGAACTAGATATTTTAAACTTGAACAAAGACTCCGATTTGATTCCCTCAAGCAATTTCCTCGTTATTCAAGCCTCTTCCGAAAAGTGAGTTTTTTGTTTCAGAATGCGTTTTTTTCACATATTTTTTTTCCCTAAAATTCATTCTCAATCGTTGATTTAAAACGATTTTTTGAATATTTATTTTTGCAGGAGTATTCTAAACCAAGCACAGCATGCTGCCACAAATTATGGCGTCCCGTCGAGTCCAACATCGACGATGGCTCCACAATCTGGCCGCGGAGCGTCAGTGGTAAGTGATTTTGTCACCGAACCAACCTCGATTTTAGTCAAACACATTTTTTTTTTATTACAATACACAACACACGCAACTAATCTAATTGGCTTACATCAAAAAAACAATTCACTAAAACTCCACACATTACACAATAACACACTAACAAATTTCTACTGCTTTTTATTTGGCTTTCGATTTTGGGTTTTCTCTTCTTTGTTTTTGAAATTGTTCTATTCAAACACTTTTCTTTTCTTTTGTGTGTTTTTTTTTTGCTAAAAACTTTTTATATTCAAAAAAAATTCATTTTTAGCTCTCAACACATCAAAAACTAATGCACAGACACACACATCTAATTGTTTTCTTTTATGTAATCGTCATTCATGACTAAACTATAATTCAGATGTGTAAACAAAACATTTCTGTGTGAATAGTTCAAAAATGAGTTTATGTTCCAACGAAAAATTGTACAAAAACCAATCCGCTTTATTTTCTATCCCATCTGAAGCATTTCACAATCGAAAGTTCCAATATTGAATTGATCTTCAATCTGGATCCTCTAACCGAATAATTTAAAACCATTTCCCTTGTCGGAGCGAACACTTTGTATGTTTTCATTTTTTGTGTTTTCATTTCGATTTATTATGATTTTATTCTTCGTTTTCCACATTTCATTATTTTCCTCAATTTGTATTTATCAAACAATTGCATACATCACAATCACAAACATTCATCCAACATATTTCATAGATTGTAGGAGAGGTTTTTTTGGTGACAATACATTGCCAATCAAACGATTTAAAAAAACAACAAGAAAAAAACTAACAAAATATCTCATTTTCTTCTCTCTGTGTGTAATTCACATTTTTTGTGTCGTTTCATTTTATTGCATTTGAACTAAAAACCAAACCAAACCGAACGAAACGTTAACAAAAAACACAAACAAATAATTCAAAATCAAAAAAAAAAATCACCAACTCGAAACGAAAAAAAAATCCTCGATCGCGCGCATTACGAATATCAAATCAGATTAAGGGAGCCACATTTCCGGGAAGTCATGATCCACGCTTTTGTAAACTGGTCATTGAATATTCTAAGCACTTACTCAAACCGGTACATAACAAAACAAAACATTATTTACAAACCATCCAGTTTCCAAATTATTGCAAATTCCATTTCTGTCTCTGTTTTCTTTTAATTTTGTCTTTTTCTGTTCAAATTCGAAATCTTTACTTTTTTTAATTTCATCGGCATTTATATCAATCATAATATACTTCTCAGTGTTTCATTAACTATTTTTCTTTTCTGTGTTGAACATTTTTCTTTTGAAAACGGAATTTGTAACGGAATGTGCAAATGAAGAGTAGTGTAGTTATAGCAATATTTTTTTCTAATGTAATGCCGTAGTAATGTTGGTGAACATTTATCGTAGATTTTGAAGATTTCGTTGTTCACATTTAAATCCATTCCATGGATACCGTTCGCTTAGAATGGAGCTTCAAACGATTTAGTTCTGTTTTTTTTCTCTTCTCTCTTTCGGCTGCTTTATACACTCGAACACATCCATTAGATCGACTTGATTTGTTTTATGTTCTCTTTAATGTTTGTCATCTATATGTTCCTCCTCTTACATTCTGTACAGCACATCAAGTTCTCTTTTTCTCACCATTTTTTTTGTCTTTAATTCAAAGTCGAAAGATTTGAACACGTAGAATAGCATTCTTAACAGGCTTCTACTTTGCTCTCTCGTTTTTTTGTGTGTGTTTGTGACACATTCTTGTTCACATTGTAGATTAGAACATGCAAATATTTCTCGTTTTGTACACTGCAAGAATATTTATCTAGACTTTCGTTGCCCCACCAATGCAACAAATTGTAAAAATGAAAGAAAATCGCGTTGCATTTGTTTTTTGGCGTCACACTCCGACTGTGGGCCGTTTTTATTTCCAATTAGTTAGTGATATGACATTTCTGATGGTAAAAAACAAATGCAACTGCATTAATAGTCACTGCTGTATGTATGATTCATTCCATCACAATAAATATCAGTAGATTTCAAAATTAGTTTCGATTTTCTGTGTAAATTGCATTGTGTACACACTCTACCGCATCTCAATTTCACTTTGCGTGTTTCTTATGATGCCGATATTTTTTTATTCAATTTATTTTCCTCTTTTTTGTAGAACGCTGGTAATTTGTTCAATGTTAATGAACCCAAAAAGGTACTTTTTCGTTTGTTTTTTTTTCTTTTCACTTTTGTTTTTCAAATCTTATTGAGAGTGTCAATTGGTTTTTTTGTTGTTTCCAAACATGTTTTTTTTCAATTTCATTTTCAGTTGCTCGATGTTCTTTCACGAGACCATCACATTTTGCTTTATGTTGAATTTTCTGTTCGATTTTTCTTCATTTTTTCCTTTTTTTCCATTCGTCGAAGTTAAACTTATGATATCATTCAAGCCATATCTCACTATATTCGACTTATCCCACTCTTGGGCATAATAACAATTAAGGCATGTCTTTGGTTCATTCCAATCCATTCATCGTGTCCATTTTCTTTGTTGTTTGAATTGTTCAAATAGCTCTGTTACGCTTCTAAATCGCATCCCACCCGATTGGAATCTTTGTGATTGTTGCCGACATTTACTCATAGATCGTTTTTAATATTTATTGTTTTTTTTTTCTCAATATAAATGCATTCTTATTTTATTTCACCTCCTTTAGAATTTAATTTTGGTTGAACTGTTTAGCTTTTTTTTCTGATATGATATGCATATTTAAAATACAATAGTTTCAGTAACGTTGACCCCATTTTTAGCAATGCATTCTCAAAATTACTTGTCGATTTTATTTCCAAGTGTAGCGGTGTTCTTCTTTGGTTATATTTTAATCGAATGACTTGCTTTCGTGCAAGATTTTTTAAATCATGGACTAATTCGTTTGATTTCCCTTCACCTTTTAAAAGGTATTGAAACACAAAGTCGACAATATAAAACGAATGTGCGCACACCCATTGATGCCATTGTACCTAACTGGTGGCCAAGATGGTTCGGTTCAGATGTGGGAATGGGGACACCAACAAGTCGTTTGCACACCACGACCACCCGGGACATTTGCCAAAGTGACACGATGCCGGTTCTCACAGCATGGCAACAAATTCGGTATCGCCGATGGCGATGGCAATTTAAGCTTATGGCAGGCCAGCTTAGCATCACAATCCAATCGATCATTCTTTGTAAGTTGAGTCGTAAATTGGTTTTTTTTCTTATTTTTTCATTAGAAAAACTTCGGTATCACACTTTGAGTATCATTTTCAAGTTCTTTTGGATAAAAACTCAGTCCCAAACATATTCATACTCAATATTCTTATGTCCATTCATTGCAGACCTATCAATGCCACAATAAAGGAATCTCGGATTTCGTATTTTTGGGCTCGTGCAGTTTAGTTGCCACGGCTGGCCACAGTTCAGAAAGTAAGAACGTTGGATTATGGGACACATTGTTGCCGCAAAAGAAATCGCTGGTTGCATGTAAGTTTCCGGCATAATAAAATAGAATTGGATTGACCTTAATTCGAATTTATCCATTAAAAATTTAAAATTCCAATTTCTAAGTAAATTTTAACGAAAATAATTTTCAGCATTCGCATGCCACGAACAAGGAGCATCGAGTTTGATTTATGCGCCACAGCATCAGTTGTTGATTTCGGCTGGTAAAAAGGGTGACGTTTGCATATTCGACGTACGGCAACGATCACTACGCCATCGATTCCAAGCGCATGAAAGTGCAATCAAATGCTTGGCTATCGATCCGCATGAAGAGCACTTTGTAACTGGTTCGGCCGACGGTGATATTCGAGTAAGTTCCTCTTTTTCAAGTTACTATTTCGAATGACAACAAAAACAAAATCTTTGAACCAAAAAAAACCAAATCTATCTCTTTGAACAGGTATGGGGTCTATCGGTTCATACCTCATTGTACACGTACCACGGTGAACATGCGAAGAGCAGTTTCTTCAAGCACATTGGTCAAGGTGTGACACAGATCCAAGTCGATGCGCAAGGACGCCTATTTTCATGCGGTGCTGATGGTTCAATGAAAGTGCGTCAACTACCCGACCGAGAGTCAATCGTCCAAACTTTATACTAAAGCGAATATTAAAATAAAACAAACATGTATAATGAAACACATACCAAAAATAAGACAACACGACGAAAAAGGAATGAGAATAACCACATAAACAACCACAAACACACACTAACACAGCTCAAGTGATATGTATAAAAAGGGAGAAGGCACTCTGCAAAGAAAAAACGAAAACAAAAAAACAATGCAGTCGACTTAATTATTATCATCATAGCGACAATATTACAAGAAAAACAAACAATATCCTATAATTTTAAACTAAAACCTAGGAATTTCACATTGTATGGGGAAAAAAAGCTGTTATATTGAGTATTTATTTCTATTTGTTATGCAATTAATTTTTATTTGTTATTTATTGAAATTTTCGAAGAACATGGGGAAGTTTTCATAAATTTATCTACCAAATGATGCAAAAAAAATAAGAGAAAGAGTAAAGAAAATAAACATTTTGATCAATGGAATGCAGTCAAAAAAAATGGAGAGTGCTGCATGTGATGTTAGAACGAACACCACGCTGTTCGTCAACAGTTCAAGAGATAGGAAGAATAGGATTTTCGCTAAGCATGGCAATTTTAGTGATGTTTTAAAACAAAATGAAGAAGAAAAACCAACACGGTGAATTTATCTATTTATTGTAACTTATTCCAAACGAAATAAATATCGAGTTAAACATTTATGAGTAGGAGTCAAAACAATTCTTATGTATTAGTTACGAAATCAAAACAAAAAGAATCATTTGTGTGACTTTTGATTGTTATACGTCAGACTTGAGTCTATTTTTAGCCATAAGACAAATAATTTTTTTTTCTGTCCTAAATCTTAACTCAAACAAAAGAATTTTTGGCTTTTTTCTTCTTTCTGAACTTTTTTTCTCGACATTTTTATTAAAGAAAGTGCGTGAAAGAAAAAAAAATATACTTGAAAAAAAAATTGAATTTTAAGAGAAAAAAAATGACTTTTGAAAAAGCAAAAAAAAATATTTCTTCAACATTTTCTATTCGTTCCTTCGAGATAAATCTTCTGGAATTTCTTTTCGGTGTATATCACATTGTAAGCGCGACGCGTGTCAAATCGAACACCGATGAACTGGGAGGGAATGTTTTTGATTCATTAAATTTAAGTGTGCAGTGCATCGTTACCACAGTCAATCAAAGCACGTTTGTTAAATATTTTATAGTAGCCATCTTTTGTCAAAGGAAATATTACAACAAAAAAACCAATCAAATGTAAATGTATAAGACAATTCTATATATATAAACTACAAAAAAAAACACAAACAACCTATTCACATATAGAAAATAACAGAGAGCAGTGTAGGATCAGAGAGCGAAAAGGATATAATACTAATGTTTAAGAGAGAGAGAGAGAGAGAGAGAAGGATGTTAAGAGTGAAAAAATAGAGCGTTGAATGTTTCAAATTATTTGCAATAAAAGAACATATTACTATATTATATCAAAAAGTTACAATAATCGAGTGCTGAGTGCTGACAAAACTGGGAGGGAAATGCAACAATAAAAAAATGACCTTATGATAGCTATTAATGAATAAATTGCTTCGAAATATGGCCCATATATAGTTACAAATTGAAGAGCTGAGTTGAGAATACAAAGCACACACTTCTTTCTTTCGTTTAATTTGGCCTTTTGAAATCTAATCGTTTTGCATTGTTTCATCAGTTGTGCATACAAAGATTTTGATTAATTTATCTAGCAATAAATCAGCACGATAATTCTTTTCTAATTTAATTACAATCATTTTTATCGTTCTTTTTTTTGTTGTCGTTGCCTTCGGAATGTGTGTGCAGACCGATAAATATAATCAATGAATGTATGTGTGCACGCACATACAGAAGGAGACCACCTCTTCAGGACAGAGTTGATTTTTTTTCATTTTTCTGTGGTCGTAATTTTTTTTAGTTTTCAATTTGCCTATTGCACAGTGTGATGCGCCGAACCAAAAAAAAGTATTAAGTTGATTTTTGTCGCTTTTAATTTTATTTCGATAAATCGATATACCAATAAAAAAAAAGGAAGAAAGAGATGAATGAAACATATAGCGAGCAAAACGCGTTCATGAATTCAAATACGGCTTAAACACTCTATAAGTATCACGTACACACAAATGATAGCAAGACAATGTTTTGGAAATAAACTAAATCCAATAACATATACTGATGCATAACCATCTTTTGCCCCAACACACACACACACATACCGAATTCCTTTGATCATCCAAATCAAGATTTTGAAATCATATACGTGTTTATAATTGTAGATAGCATAAAATATATTACATGAAGAAATAATTTAAAAATATCGTATTATTCATTGAATAATAGTTTAAATGCAATAAAATAATTTAAAAAAACCATTTAAAGGTAAACCGTTTTATTCATACATTTTGTTTAATATTTGCTGAGTGGGCTAATGTGTTGGATTCATCAAGATTCCCATCATCAGATAGGTCAAAACCTTTTCTATGATACAATTTGATACAATGATATTTCTGATGATGACCCATATCAACCGGTTTGATTGATCAACATCGGTGGTGAACCAGCATGATTGGCTTATGTATTATAATGGTAAATATGTCCATCCTCTCCCCGACATGTATTCATGAGCCATCAATTTTTTGACTTTCGAATAGAAAATTCCGTTTGCTTTTCTTAAATTCCCTGACAAATTTGTTTTCATTTTTGCTGAATTTCATGGTTTTCATTTCAAATGTCCTCAACTGAATTTTGTGTAGAAATATCCCCAGTTCAAAAAGTTTTTAATTTGAACAGCGGCAACACGAAGTACAGCTGTCACTCGACTGTCAAACATCACATATGAAGCGTCAATGAATAGTATGTAAACAAAATATTGGTATCTAAAGTGTTTCTAAAGAAAGAAAATTGATTGTATGTAACTCAAAATAAAATGTTTTCGTTATGTCGTTTGTGTGCGAGGTATATGGAAGAAACCGAGCGAAAAACGGAAATAACAAAACTGGAAACGAAATTGGCGTTTTGCTGTGGGTGGAAGCGGTCACAAAATGAAGCGCAGATGCCACAGAAAGCATGCACTTTGTGCGTTGACCAATTGCAAACGTGCTGGACGTTTACTGAATCCGTTTGGGCGGCCGAAGCGCAGCTTAAGAAACTGACAAATGAACCGGTCGAAGCCGAAGAAGTAGCAGTAGCAAATGAGATTGAATTTGTCGCGCAAGATGATGACTGTGAGGACGAGGTAAAAACAGAGGATGATGTGGATCCAAAGCTGATGTCGAATTGTGTTGTTGTACTGGAAGAAATGAAATTGCCTTTAAAAGACAGCAATAAAGATAGTGATGTTAATGCTGATGCTGATGCCGGTGCTGGTGTTATTGACGACGATGATGACAATTATAATGATGCGGACGATACTGTTTTTGATGCGCCAACCACTTTCTCCGATGCGGAAAGTACACATTCAAATAAGAGTGAACAAAAGGAGAAGATAAAAATCGATGCCGAAAAAAGGCAATCGTTACGAGATCCATTCCTAACTGGTTTAACACCTGAAGATTGTCTCGAAGGTGGCTTGATAAGTGCGGATGGTGTCGCAAAACTGGAGAAACTAAATCCAACTATGAAAACCATGTCCTGGAGCGACTGTCAGTATAAATGTGACAAATGCAATCG
>NW_022595244.1:10914450-11039621 GCF_009176505.1 Sitodiplosis mosellana | reverse complement strand
TATTTATTCAAACGCTTCCCGAAGTGACCGATTCCACGGTTGGGCTGCCTTGAACGGTTTGGTCAGCGACAATAGAGGATACGACGGCCGGAGGAACAACAGCCGGTTCAACTTCTTTAAGCGATGGACTAACGACTGTTTGTTGAACTGATTCATTTCCTTCGACAACGCCTCCAACCACACCGTCAACAACGAACGATGGCACAACTGACGATGCTACAGCTGAGGATGAAACTACCGGATCACCTGAGACAGCCAATGGGATGGGATTGCTGCGGGCCACAATAACGGATGGCACGACATCAGCAACGACAGGAGCTTTATCATCCAAAACTGTCGCTTCTGTGGAAACAACGGGCAGCGCACGATTATCCTCAACTGGTTGGAATGTAGGAACGACACGATTTTCTGGTACGGCATCTACAACCACCGAATCGGTTGGTTCAATGGAATTGCTTTTGCCTTCAACTTGTGGTGTTTGCTCAACGGTGGCCATCACGGGAGGAATTTGTGAGAATTTCTGCACATTTTCCGAGATCACTTTATTCGGCTGCGGATCGTCGGGCTGGGCAACATTCGAGCGTGATGATAAAACAACGGGCACTTGTTGTAAATTAAACACAGGATTGAGCGCTGATCCACTGAATGAACCGAAAACCTGTGGTTGATCACCCAAAAAGAATAACCGTCGATCGGAATTCAATGGAACGGTGGACGCGGGTGTTAAATATGAATAGAAGAATTTCTGTTTGCTTTCACTTGGCGTTGGTGTGATTTTCTCCTGTGATACTACTGGTTCAGGAGCGAAAATGGATTTGGTTGCATCGGCTGTGGTTGCTGATGTTGCTGATGTTGCTGCAGCTGTCTGTGGCTTATCCGGTTCAATTGCATCCATTATCTGGCTCGCATCATCACTCTGACTCAGTCCATTGCCAAAATTGATGAAATAGTTTTGAATCGTCTCGAAAAATCCCGCGTTGCTTGAATCATCTTGACGAGTTGTAACATATTGATAGGATGGATAGACTACCACATATTGTCTGGTAGGTGCTGATTCTGACCTAATGAAACGAGTTTTATATGGTTTTACTTTCAATAATCAAACGACTTAATGATCATCGACAAATCACATTAACCTACTTTGTTAGTGGAACCGGTTGAATTTGTTGAATCGTTGCCGGTGATTGTACTTTAACCGTCGGTTGCAATGCGAATTTCGGCAATTCAGGAGCTAAGAACACATATGGCCTAACTGGATACACAGACACTGGCAACGCTGTGGCAACTGATATTGCGCTTAGAATCGATAACCACGAGATGAACATCTTAAAATGGAATGAATTGGTTTTTGGTTCTATATAATTCAATAATACGTTTGAAAATTCGAAAAACAAATGAAATAACTTCTCAAATAAATATCAATTTTCGAATAAAATTTTCACTTCTATCCGCGAAAAATTATGAAAGATAGCAATAATGCACAAAATTTACATTCAAATAGTAATTTTGTAGCTGAACAAAAGGAAAGTTCACTGAACTATGTACCTTTGTCGATTGAACAGGAGAAAACGGCGACTAACTCGTATGCGAACAGAAAACTTAGTGCCAACTTCACCGGTTGGCGTTGTTCTTTTATAAACTCGGTCGAAGAACCAGAATTGTTAGTTTCAGTGCCAATTTATTTATAGCTCATTGGTTTGTATCTGCACTTCTTTTGACTATTCTTTTTTCCCTTCATACCATAGTTCCGAATATGCGCTTTCAATTCGAACAAACAAAGAATGTATACCGATGGCAAATGCATCATCCTTTTTTTCGTTATTGTTGTTGCTATTGAACGGCCAATCGTGCAGCGCATGTGAAAATCCAGTTTTTTTACAAACATTGTTTTTATCACAGCATTCACCTTGAAATAGTACCAAGTTCATTTTCATTTGTCGCTCGCGCAATTTCTCGTTTCAGACACCAACTGACGCACAACACAGCGAAATGCCGCATTGAAAGCGAAACGAATGGATGAAGAAGATGAAAGAAAAATTAAAAGTGCTTGCAGCAATGAGCCAACAGCCACTCGAAATGCGATCATCGATTGCATGCGCAATTTTTTTTTCTTCTTTTAGATGGACAAACATAGAACGAATCCATTAATGGTGCTACAACTATCTGTTTATGCTCACATTTGCACACTTGCCAACCGTTTAACTGGCTGAAGCATCGGTCATTTCACCGTTTTTTTTTCTGTCATGTTCAATGCATTAATATTTATGATATTTGCCATTCTATTATGGTCTGGCTCTTAACATCATCCCGTTTATTGCATCTACATTGCGCCAGACATTGCAAATTTTTAATTTTACTGGAGGTGAAAAACGTTTTGTATTATTATTAGTAGCCTTTTTATGGTTTATTTACTTTAGAACTATCAAAGCATTTTCGCCGAAGTTGAAGAATAAATATTTTTCTTCGACATTATTCCTTTTCTTTCGATTGAACATGTCAACTGATTTCAAATGGCAAATGGGTATTTCTTTTATTGTTATTTCCAATCCTTTTGCATCGTCTCTACTTGAATATGTGTTCTTTTATCGATTTTATTCCTTCTTTCTCTGCGGATATTTTATTGTTTGAATATCTAAATCATCAGAAGAAGCCAACAAAAGTCATCTGCCGTAGATAGTTTATATTAGTCGTCTGATAGAGGTTGGATAGTTAATGGGAAAACAATTCAATTTGATACATAATAAATTGCGGTTTAAGATGGGCTCCAAATGGCGATATAATAGAAAGTTGAATGACATCACAAAGCTATATACAAGTTACCAGGTGTTTTCTGTAGATATGTCTTTTATCACTGTAACTACAGAAAATGCATTGAGTAGACAATTTGATGCATCCATCGAGTTTCGTATTTGATTTCCAGTCACTATCTTCTTATAACAACATGGTCGTATTATCAGCTTTTTAATCTGTGATTTGTCCGATGATGAATAATGTTTTTTTTTCATTTTTTCATTACAATTTAAAAAAATTGTCTACTGCTTGCTTAAAATGGGCTCCTGAATACATTGCCCATCGATTCGATACAAAAAAAAGCAGAAGCAGAAGCAAAAGTGTAGAGTTTTACCTATCCGCAGGGTTTTTTTTATCTCAGACAACATAAACTGAGTGTAAGTTAGTTGTGAACAATAATTAACTCAATCAGCAAAACAATCTCTAGTTATAGCTACCTTATGATCTTGTGTTTCCGGAGGCGAAAACATCTATCATATTCATTAAAGTTCGACATGTGATCAACAATTGAGCAGTTAGGAGCCTTCGTACTGGAAAATCTTACTCAAAACATAAAATAAAAGAAGATTTTTCCTAGAAATTTGCCACAATAGATGCATTTTATTTACAGTAATATATACACTCATAATTCTTTAACAATTAATCACAATAATAAGTATTTTTTAATGTACCTATTGTACATTGTACATTGGCCACAATATTTGTTTCACATTTGTACATTCTGAGTCAAACTCATACTCAAACAAGCACATAATAAATAAAATAACGATTTTTTTTCGTTATCGAAGTAAATCTCAAATGGTGATATCATTGGCATGTGGATTGGAGTTCAAATCGGTTTTTATCGTATTTGTACTTTTCATTGATTTTATACCCGATATAACCATTAACAAGAAATACAGGATACCGACGAGTGACAGGAATCCACCATAGACATTCATCTGTTGAATGATATTCAATTGGAGTGAAAATGAATCGCTCACCACGACAGCGGTCAGGATGCTTTGCAAACAGTATGCAAAAAAGGTGTTCACGCCAAATATCAGCCCGTAACTGTCTTCGGGTAGTTGTTTTGCAATTTCAGCACTGAAATCCGCACGATTATTAGACAAGAGAACGAAATTTTGATGTAAAATTCAAGTCGTATACCTTGATATGGTGATTGTAAATGAATAAAACATGTAAAACATCATATATCCTCCATAAGATAAGAAGCGATTTGGTGCGTTTGCCGTCACAAAAATAGAAGCGCTTGCACATAATGACATCGCACACAGTGCTAAATATATTTTGAGCTTTGTATTCAAGTAACTGGTGTGAAGTCGACTAGCCAATAGAGCAATACCAGCACTCAATAGAGTTGCAACAGCTTCAACAGCACCATTCCACATCGACTGAAATTTAAAAATAAATTAACATGAAACAATTGCCGGTGATAATTAGTTTAACAAGCAAAATCATCACCTCTGGCCGATTGTCAATTTGAATCCACACGAGCTGCACATAAGAGAGAAACTGCACACTTGCGCACATTCCGCATGCATACCAAATGCTCCACAGCACAACTTGTCGATTTGAAAAGGCGCATTTCAATTGTTTCCACATCAAAAAAATGGCCAACCGACATTTATCATATTTGACTTGTTTATCATTTAAATTACACTGTAAATTACTACTACTCTCCTGAATGATACCGTCTGTCAATGATTTATTTCGATAGAAATAAATGCTTTCCTTAACTCTTGGCAAAAATACTGCGATTGAAGTGGCTGCGATTTGTGTAGCCAATGTGAAATAGTTCAATGAATGTACATCCATCAATTGGAAATGAAAAAGTAGCTGTGACGATAGACCCGATGTGAATCGTCCAATTAATAGCGCCGCTCGTGTGTGTGACGAAACAGATAAAAAATATTCTTTCGATACTTTGGCATAGATATATGCGAAATAGGCCACTTCACACGTGGAATACAGCGAATAGAACACTTCAATCAGTTGAGCACCATGGAATGATTTTGTCCATATTAGAAGCCCCGATGTTACAGTGCCTGCCAACCCAGTCAGAATGATCATTGGCTTGTATCTGTATTGAAGAGAAATGAAGATCTTAGGCTTAGAAATGTTGTGACCTTGAATCATTTTCAGTGAACTATTTCGATTACCTCAGCCAGTCAGTAAAAAATAGAACCACAATTGATAATACAAGATTTGAGTATGTCGCTATTGGGTATATGTAGCGATTTAACTAGAGAAGAGAAGAATAAAAAAAATTAACAAGAAATTAGATATCCAGGATCGGAATAATGAATCTAATGGAATTGGAATAAAGAAAAAGCCTCACTTCTTCACTCGTCACATTTCTATATGGTTCCTGCATATAGTCACTCACAAACGGTTCGGATGGTCGAATCTCTTTGAGAAATCCGAAAAAGCACAGCAACAACGATATATGATACCACTCCATATTTACTTCAAACCACTTAAACACGAACTAATTTAACAGCTATACTTAAAAAACTGAACCAACGCCAACGAAATTCAACCGAAAAATGAATCCACGCCGAACGATTGGCATTTGTTTTATATTGACTTTTTATTGTTGTTATGTCATTTCATTCAGAATCATAGGCTCACTGTTAAATCACGACATGACTATTGAACAATTGCTTATCAGCTGTTATAGTTACAATTTAATGGACCACATGCGTACACATGACAATTTGGCTGTATCACCTCTCTCATTAGAATAATATTCGCAATTTACTGTCAAACTGTTGTTGTCACAATTCAGCAAAGTACGAATCTCGATTTGGTTAAGTACTTTTGATTGGGATGGGATAATAGAGAGTTCAAATAGTAAACAATGGGAAATGTGTGGGTATGAATGTGAAATTTTCTTTATCTTCATTTATGTATTAAACATGAGTTTACGTTGAATTTTCGCAAAATTTCAAAAATTTCAAATTGATTTTCATTCAAATGGCCCACTGAGACTCACTTTCTAATTGAAGATTCTCCAATAGCAAATTTTTTCCTGAACAAACAGTTGCAATTTCGAATTCAGACAGACACAAAACATTGGGACAAACCATAGCAAACAGAGATTGTGACAAATGGATTTGACAGTCCATTGACATCTAATGAGTTTGTATAGTATAAATGACACATCTTGTATTGATATTGATATAAGTATTTGATTTCTTATTGTGCAGCACAATCATCTGATTAAAGCCTTTTTTTCGATTAAACAAATAATTAACGGCGTCAAGGCACACACAATAAAACGGCTTAGATAAATGAGCACATCAAATTGAATTGAGCGAAACGAGACGGCACCGCAGTTCTAATAGTGAAATATGTGCAATTAGTGCATTTTTTTGCATTGATTCGAGCTTACTGATTCCATTGCAATTGCAATCGCGATCATAGTGCGTTTTCTGAGTTTCAAATAACGGTGCCTTTTTTCGTAAATTTCGTTTTGTTGTGGAGGAAAATTGAAAAAAAAATGTCGTGTTACTTTAAGCATCAGCAAGAGACAACCATTACCATTCCCAGTAATGTTGATGTAAATGGTGAGAATATCCGCCACTTGGTTTTGACAGTTTCAATTAGAAAAGCTAATAATAAATTTATTTGATTTACAGGAACTACGTATTACAATATTCTTGTTTCAATCGGCAGTGTGAATTGGACGGTACGCCATCGATACAAGGAGTTTGTTGAATTACACAATAAACTCGTGAATGGGCAGAGTATCGGACGGGATTTATTGCCACCGAAAAAGGTACTTTGACATTTCCCATTTGAAAAAAAAAAAATTACTCTCCATAAACTGGATTCGAATTTTGTGGTTTTATTTCAAGGTCATTGGCAATCGTTCACTTCAATTCTTGGAACAACGACAAAAAGACTTGGAAAAGTATTTGCAAAAGGTGCTATTTTTTCTGCAGCATCACATGTGCCGCGATTTTGTGGAATTTTTGGAGCTCAACAAATACGATATCGTTTATTTGCTACAAGATTTAGCAAACACATTCTTTCAGCAATCCGAACTTTTGTTGCAATTTTTTAATAAACGCTACGAATTTTCGGTACTAGAATTGCATGCCATTTCGGAAAGGTTACGTTTACCGTGTCCAGCGAATGATACCGTTGAAAATATTTACGATTTCACTCATGTCGTTGATTTTTGCTCACAAATCGAACGGCTCACTGTGCGACCAAGAAATGTAAGTTGTGTTCTGGAGTTTAACTTTTAAGTGTTTGAGTCAAATTTTAGTTCGATTTGAAGGAAGTAGTGAAATCTTTGGAAATAATTTTATATTTATTTTTCAATTCTAGAAGCGCATCATTGAATCTGCATCCTTTTTCGTGAATCAAAATTCATCGATTGGCACGAGCAATATCATTCCAAGCAATCTAAAATTTGATTTAGTCGCTTTCAAGACACTGAAAACGCTGCAAGTGTTTGGGCTGAATGTTGAAAATATTACAAATATGGGAACATTGCGACAGACAATACAGCAATTGGCCTGGCACTCAACATCAGTCACTCGAATCAATGAGTTTTTACTGTGTGATTGTGTGCACAAAAACGATGCTAGCGATGATAATGTATGGCCAAATTTAGAGAATATCAATTTATCGGATAATAAGTTGAAGGTAATCGATACGACCATTAAATTGGCGCCAAATTTAAAAACACTCGTTTTGGACCAAAATCAAATTCAAACCATCGAAAATCTAAGCGATTTGCCATACTTGCAAACGCTTAGCCTGTGTGAAAATCAAATTTCGCAATGCATTGATTTGCATTTGCAATTGGGTGGCAATTTGATGCATTTGAATGTGTCACAAAATAATTTGCGGTCATTGGAAGGCTTTCGAAAACTATTCACTCTAATCAAATTGGATGTGAGCTGCAATGCAATCGAATCAATTGATGAAGTCGACTATGTGGCCAATTTGCCATGTCTTGAAGAGCTTATTCTCACTGGAAATCCAATAGCCGGCACAGTTGACTACAGGTCTCGAACGTTGGCTAGGTTTAATGATCGCATCAATGACATTTATTTGGACAATGAAAAGGGAAGTGCACATGAGATCGACACAGCGTTGGCTTTGTCCGCGCTTCGACAATCCGAAACGCTTTCGGCTTTGATGCGACAATCTCAAATCACCCCAACCAAAACCACTCCATCTGATGCTGTTTCTAGCAATGCATGTGATACAGTCATAGCGTCCACATCGACAACGAACTCAACACACAGCTGAAATATGTTGATTTTATATTCGCTAAAATTGGAGCATTTATTCATTTCTATCGTTATGCTACCACCATTCTTCAACTCACCAAATGTTGAATCATGTGAATCTCCGTATCTTCTCATAACCTGATGAATGTTAGTTTCGTACTCAAATTAATATACTTATTCTGAGATTCCCCTATTTTGATTTGTGTCTATTTGATATATTGTAAATATGTATGTATATAAATTTTGTGAAAATATGTAACGGTTTCTATTAAGCCAATAAAAAACAAATAAACCGATTTTATTCGCAAAAACGCAAACCGCATTCAAATGAACTTGGTACGATGAAGTCATTATTATGAAATCAATAGCAATGACGCAGCATTTTGAATACGCGGATTACACTCTGATTTACAACATATTTGCATTCAATGCATACCTAGACTGGTGGAATAACTCGAATTGTAAAATTCAAATGCAATAATCAAGAGCTATTGATGAATGCCCCAACTGCTTGAATCGTAAACGTGACAGGTCCAGGCCAACGCTCCTGTTTTGGATGCGAAACATTTATTGATTTAAATAAAACTTTAATGCAAAACACAGGTAATTCAAGGGTTATAGTGTTTTTTTTATTTGCTTTCACCGAATTACATGCCGTTCAATATTTGTTTTTTCCTATCCACAAAAGTCCATATGCAAGCAGATTTAAACAAAGTGATTGAAATATATGAAAAAAAAATACATTCACAAGATTAATTGAGGTCGTTTTTGGGTTTATTTTGTTATTTCATTGATTTCCAGCTCATTGTCATTTGTAGCAAAAGTTGCGGCCATTGTGTGTTTGATTTTAATAAGCAAAATATCTATTCCTCTCTATACGTAGGTATATAATATATATGAACATAGATTTTACAACATCATTTGAATTAAGAGAATTGAATTTCATTAGAATTGCACGAACAAAACGAAAAATGATTTTGGTTCTGGGGTTTATTTTTTGTTTCTTCTTCTCAGATTTCGTTCTCCAAAACACATTGATCACAGAATTTCGACACTAAATTGTGAGTGAATTGTACATATATCTATCGGGATTTCGAAACAACGAAGCAATTCTAAATTGCACCAAACAATATCTACTAGCTTGTGAAACCATTTTGTGTGGGGTGTATTCGTGCCATCTATGCTTGTGCACCATACATTAAATTCATTTTGTTGAACTGTTTGTTTTTCTTTTTTTGTTTCATTTTAAATTCTTTGTCACTCACAAGCAATACCATCAAATACAGAAATATAACATTTTTTTCATAATGCAATTTTGTGACATTTCACGTACAATAATGATATAATCTAAGGGGTTCTTATATATGTATGTCTTTTTTTGGTCAGTTATTTTCATTGTATAGAGATGTTACAATTGTCTATTAATCGCGTTGCTGTTTCTTTTTCTCCCAGGCCATTTGCATTGACCAAATGCTCAATGGTCGCATATAGCCCAGCGAACGGAAGTAACGGCCAACGAAAAAGGCTTCTGGAGTTTCATAATTCATTCCAAAACGTTGTGATATCGATTTGTATAGGCCGCCAGCTGTTTGGAATGCCTCATCGACCATTCCCTGTGAACGAATAACACAAAACCAATTTAATTTAATTTTTTTTCATCAGAAGAAAAAGTATCGATTCAAGTTTGGTATTTTCAGTCACAATAAAGTACACATATAATGTCACATACTTCGTAGAGCATAGTTGATGCCAGAGCGTACGTCACACCAGTCCATACTTCTTCACTTTGAATAGTGGTGTAATCAACATGACCCGGTTTGTCCAGGTTTGAATTCAATACGTATCCATTGACAGCACCCAAATTTCCATCACAAACACCCATAACATTATTATCATAGATTGTCTTTAATGCCGTACGAACGTTTTCCTTTGGGAACACCTGGATAGTGATTGAAACGTTGGAAATCAATAGCAGCATTAATAAAAGATTGAACAAAAACGTTGAATAATGAGTAACATGTTCAACTTCAGAAAGTAAAATATCACGCAAACTTACGTCATAGTCGAAACCACAGCACCTCAAATACCAATGGCCACATAGTTGATCTGCCATGACGACAGACTTTTTCGAACTGCTCATCGTGTCAAACTTGTAGTAAGTTTTATTCCAAAGTTTTTCTTCAAAGGCTTTTTTACCTTTTTCCAGTATTTCCGAGTATTTTATGCTATCTTCAGGTTTATCAACCAAATTTGCCATGGTTACAATACACTGTAGCGCCGCCAACCACAACCCGGCGCAGTATGCACTCGGCCCGTCCATAACCCATGTATCTGTGTGTGGCAGTAAGCGAAACTTATTTTTTTTTCTATTCGCAATCGTATGTACAGCACAATACTAACCAAATGTTTGATCGGGTGATCGACTATTTTCAATCAAACCATCGTTGTCTTTGTCCCATTCGAGTGTTTTCTCAATCAAAGTACTACAAGCCGGATACATTGCCTTTAAATAAGTCAAGCCGTCCATTAAGCAAAACTTTCCGTTGCTTCCATTGATATAGAGTGAAGCCGGTTTCTTTGTCTTTTCATTTTCGGGCGATGATATTTTATTGCGATTGTCTTGAATGTGCACATTCAAATCGAACACACTGTCCTTGTCAATGAATTCAATTGATGTAAACTTGTTGGGGTTTGATTGTGCCGACTTGGATAATCCGCTGAGAATTTCAAAATCTCGATACACTTGGAGCACAAATTTCACATTCAAATCACGCCATTCAGCGACATCGTGAATTGGATATGAATTGATCAGGGTGAATGGCTCCTCATCGGGATCGCCCAAATCATGTGGAATGGAATTCGGTACTTTTCTACTCGTCGATTTGCCATCGTACAAATGCTTACGCGCTTCTGGTATTTCCATACTGATGCTGTCACGGAAGTCAAACTGCATGCTTATCTGCAGATTTGGCCAAAGGCTAGCTAATGCATGTGATGCATAGTAGTGTACGTCGTAAGTGTTGTACATTCGATACTCATGACCTTCCAAATACGCGAATCTTCCGTAAGCCAATCTAAACGAATGGTGAACAGAATAGGTATTGCGATAAAATATAATTTTTTATTTGTGTTTTTCAAAATATCGAATTTTACCTTGGATCATTACAATCAATATCGTCCGTTTGCTCGAATATCAGCCAAAGTGAGCCACCGTCAGCAATGTAGTACAATTCATTGAATATCGCACTCTTATACCATTCTGGTAGTTCAGGATCGTTAAGTACTGGCTGCTGCCAATTACTTATCGTCTGTTCCCATCTCTCGTAGCTTTCCAATGCGTATATACAAATATTATGAGCGGCATCGCCATTTCCACCGAAATATTTAGTATAGTATCTGTGCAATGACAGGAAATGAATCGAAAAATTGCCATTAAAGTGCCATATTTCATTTGACATGCTAAATAAAAATACTCCACTTACCTGGTGTATTCTTTGATTTTCTTGTGAAATTGTATTTTTGGCATGTCCCATGCTAGCGCAAACTCCAAGTCGGTGCTGGACTGCGGCATGACCTTTACCTCACCACAAATAGCAACACCAACATCCTTGGCTGTTTGCAATCGTAATACAACAAAACAATAGAAAATGGATAGTAGAAAACTATAAATTCGCCACAGTCGGAATCAAGTTACCTTTGAGTTTTTCATCGTTGCTGGCTTCGGTGAGTTTACCATTTTCAAACAGGTCTTTCCACAATTTTTCACCACTGCCACACGGATCGAATTGCGTACATGTTGTTACATTATCATTGGTGTCATTATCACCTTTGCACGCAACCGCATATGTGCACTCCATGCCGACAATCGTCTGTTTGATACAAACCGATTTTATCGATTCGCTATCTAATGTCGTTGTCACCGGATTGCCTATATATGTGTTAGCGTTATATATAAGCGAAACCATTTCAATTTGATGGAATATAAATAAATTGAGTGTTAATTGTTTACTGACCTTCGGCGTCTTGTTTTTTGGTACCAGTCCCATTTTTAAATGTGAACGTAATTGATACGCTTCGCTCTTCATTGCCCACATTTTCCACTGTCCAAATGAAAACGGCGCACGGCAACGATGAGTCTTTGTACTCGTGCGGGAGAAATGGCGAAATTTGACGGCAACATAATTTAATGCCATGCTCGCTGAGATCGTATTCAGACCAAGCGCGTGGATATAGTCCTGTGTATCTACATTTGTTCGCATCCAAATTTGATTCCCAACTTGATAACGATGATTTTGGTCGTCTGTTGTGGACGTATATAGATAATTTACATGGATTTATATTCTATGGAAAAGTGCCTATCATTGATAGGCTATCAATGGACTCATGCTTATGGAGCCAACTGGATAAACTCTTTCAAAGTTCTGGAGATAGCATTAAATGAAACTCTGTGCAAACTCTTCATTTCTTCATTTCTTGTTAGCAGTTTATAGAATTGTATATTCTGCAAAGTCAGTCTACAATTCATAGCACAAAAGTTCTCGTGCAACAAAAACTTATTGTGGTCGGTTTGTATTCAAGCCATGGCACGAAAATGAAATGAAATTTCAAATATAATTTGTCATATATATATATATATTGCAAAAACACACGCTTTTCATCGACACGAAAATGGTTTTTGCGTTTAGCTTCACGCATAACTGTGTATCTTTCGCTCGCACTCCCATTGGGTGACTTGAGAAAATGACTCGTTATTTACTATAGCAATTAAGGAACTAAATGTGGGCCATAATTTGACTTGCCTCGCGTTAGTTAGTTGGTATGTATGGAATGAAAAGAGAGGGCAAAATAAAGAAGGCAGGCGAGGTAAAGGGAAAAAAACGCCGTACATCGGAAATTGCATGGAATAAAACATTAATCGAATATTGTAGACTGGATGACGCCATCGAGTTCGAGTTTGCAAGCTGTTATAAATTTATTTTATTTCCTTCCATGTTCGCACAGGCATTGAGTGTATTTTTGGTTTTCGTCACTCCTTCCGATACGTATATACAATACAGGCACGATTGTAACACTCATAAAAGCAACCGTAATAAAAAAGAGAGAAGCGGAACGCACATCAAGCAATCGACCGACCAGCCAGTCGAGTCAACCAGCCAGCCAGCCAACTAGTCGAAGCATAAAAGTTGTGTGTATGTGTGTCGCTTGAATTAGTGGCACCAACATAAACTGAGAACGAAATTATTGATTTTCTGTTCGCTTACAGCTTTTGCTCTTTCATTTATATGCTACCTCAACAAGTATCCAGCGAGAATCATTCGTTCGTCATGAATTATGAAAATCGACATGATTTTTTTTGTCGTGTTCTATTCTGTTCGACTTTATACAATTAAAAACACTCACTCGTAGGTAGACAATAGACTTTGAAAAATTGATTTGCCGTCGGCATCACGGATCGTTATGATGAACTGATTGGCATGGACGACATTGTATTCATAAATTCCTGGGCGCATTTGAAATCGACACCATTCACCAGCAAACCCACGGCCCATCGTTCCACTGCCAATACCACCGATGGGTACACCGTAAATCTGACGCGAATGCTCCACGTAATTGTAATCCATCACGCATTTTCGACCTTCGCGCGTCACTTTTGAGTAATACATCAGATATCTGGGAATGAGAAATTTTGAATAATACATGAAACATAGTATTGTTGTTGTTGTTGTTGTTGATGATGACAAATTTTAAATTCCAAGAAAGTGTCCAAAAATGATAGAGAAAAAGAAAAAACGAAAATAATTTATTAATCTAAGATCGTACGATTTGGGTCATTTACAACTTTTAACGAACTTATCTTATCATATTTCATGCTCTATCAATTAAATGACGTAATCATGATCGCTGCCTGAACAAAACACAGACACATTTCCTCGCTCTATTTATATTGTCGAATATTATTTATTCATCAATTTTACATATTTTGCTTGGTTCGGCGAAAATTGTGCAATACGTAAACGACGTTAGTTTGTTTACATTTTATAGACTTGGACAATCCCATAATTCATGTCATCATTATTGCCATTTGTTGGGCATGTGTGATGAATGTGGCATGTGGAATGTAAAATAGAAGATAAATATTTTTCGTGATTGCTCTATAAAATGTGTTGGTTGTGTCAGTGTTCGCGTATCCGGAAAGTCGTTGAGTCAATGCACTTGACAAAAAAATGACGAAGAAGAAGAAGAAGAATAAAATGACGGTGTAGGGTAGGTTACAAAAGAAAATCCTTTCAAAACCGCTCACATCCAATTACTCAAACAATTTTTTTTCTTTTGTATGTATGCACGGGTTTGGTTTCATGACGGTGAAACGTTTATTGTATTTGTCAACGGAGGAAATGCTGTTGTATAGGATTCGGATTCGGGTTCGGATATGCATTTGTGCAAATGTGAAAAAGGGTGAATGACACTTTGCACTTGGTACATCGCGCGGAACGACTGTGGGCTGGATGGGAAAAAAACACCCATTTAGTTGAAAAATGCCGGAATTATTCGTTTTGTATTTTTTTGAAGTGTGAGAGATGAATGTCATTTATGTCGAGTTTCAAAACCCCTCTCTTAATTATTCATGATTTGCGATGACAAAAAAAAAATCCAAGTCACGAGTGAATGAAAAGTAAGCCCGCTAGAAATTGTCAAGTCATAAATTGAATGACACATATTAAAACAACCACGATATCGTCCATAAATGTATCTATAAATATCGTTTTATATTGATGATGTTACCTCCATGCCAGTGGAATGAGTGGCAAACTCTGTCGCACCGATGGTCGTATGTTTTGTGTACGTTTCTCTGGATACTTGTGATTGAATTTCAATTTTAGTCCATATTGTGGCACGGCCGAAGGCAATCCAGCCGATATCAAGTCAAAACTATGCGTTTTTTGTGGTTGGTCATCACTAGCGTTAGTATCCTTAACATTATCCATGTCATTTTCAATTGCAATTCCATTTGTTTGACTCATTTCCTCCCACACAACAATTATTCTAATTAGAATCACTTGCACACGATATACGCACAGACACTGTTTCAATCAAATTTCGATTGAAATTGATTCAATTACACCGATACCGATGCGTAATTTAGTAACTTTTGATTGATGAAACTGGTCCACGATGCGATTTATGGACAGCAAAATTATTAAAATTCAGTTTTTTTTGTTTTACACAAAACAAGAAGACAATATAAAACAACATAAACTGAAGTGAGCTACTGTGCGTTTTCGGAACAAATCGAATCAAATGAAAGACACATTAATCCAACCGCACGCTATGACTGTCACATTCGCTCTGGCAGCGCTAGTGTTTGTGGCGTACGGTTAACGCTTTGGCATTTTTCGTAGTGTGACGAAAGAGAAGCGCGGTAACGGAACGTGTATGCGCACAACGTGTCCAACCACCATACATTGATTTTTCCGCATGTAGTTGTGCAATTATTTAGCCGGTCTATGGTGTATCTGTATCGTGTATACATACACTTAGGCTGTTTTATTTATAGTTTGACGATGGAAAGAATTCATTTGTATATAGTTGAAACAACTAGATGCATGAACACACAAATCAATAACAACATGTATAAGCGAGCAGACTGCTAAAACTGTTCGTATTCCAAACTGTGTAATACGAACGACAAGGCATATGTGTGTCTTGGCAATTTTCCTTAATGAAACTCACTTACCAAGATTGATGAGTTTTGTTGTTTTTTATTGCTCCGTGTCATTGTATGCAATGGTATGTTTTTTCTTCTTCCTCGACGATTCTGTATTCTAAGTTGGCCCATTTCAATCAGCCTAAATATTGCGATAAAAGGGCAGAGATTTTGTTTAATTGGCTGATAGTGCTGAGCTACTTGTTGATAAAAACTGTTGATGATTAATCGATTTCGATTGCAATTCCAGTTGATGTAGGAAGAATAGCACATGGCTTGCTTTGGTTTCAGCTGGTTTCAGCAAAAAATAAATGATAAAATGACATACGCACACATACAGGTGGATTGAGGAAGGTTCAATGGAAATGGAGTTTTATTTTGTTCAAGGTTGAATTTGTATACATATGTTATAAAAAGTTGTGTCCTTTTTTTTTTCTTTTAGAAAAATACCGCATTTTTACGTGCATTTTCTTTATCACAAAGAGATTTTATCTTCATTCATGCTACAATTAAATCTTTAAAGTGATACTTTTTCTCTCTTCCGCTCCTTCGAAATGCCCCTTGTTTAAATTCCAAATTAAAATTTGTGATTATTTTTTAGCTCGATAAGCTTCGATGCATTCAATCAAATGGCATAATACGTTATCAATCAAATCGAAGGTATTCTGACCGATGGCAAGCATTCGCAGTTGATTCTCCTCCGACATATCCATGTATTCGCTGTCAGGTATTTTCACTTCACACTCAACGCCGGCAGTCTTTTTCTCTTGAATCCGTTTCTCTTCAAGTTTGTAATGAGCTCGTGTGCAATCCAACGATGTTCGCAACGTTTTTAGGAACTTCTCTTCAATTTCACTCATATAATCCCAGATTTGTGTTGCATTCTTTTTGTCGCGAATGGCTAAGAAACGAAGCATATTCAATGCGGCCATTATCAAATCGTTGTGCTGTAAAATATCCGTTTCAACACCGCGGGGCATTATGCAAATGCGATTAAGCAATAGCCATTTGAGTTTTTCACCTCGACAAAATACCGACACTTCGGGCTGTGCATTGGCATCGACCGCGTTGATTTGGTCGGCGATGACATTCTTGTAAATGGTCACCAGTAAACTTCGGATTTTATTATTTGTTGTGCTTTCGAGCAAATGTTGGATGTGAAAATATTTTGCGTTGATTGTCTTAAATATGCCGATGTACTTTTGCAACAGATCCACACCCAGTTGACTGTTTCGGCGCACTTGTGTCGAGTCCAAGACTCCGATGAGTTTTGTGGCGAATATTTTGTGAATATCCAAATCCAATGTGTCATCATCGAGCTTTTCATCATGTAGATTTTGCAAAAGTTTAGCGGCCAATCGGATTCCTTTAGTGTGTAACGTTTCCTCTGTGCCGGACAGGAGATCAGTGGCAAAATACAGGCCCATTTCCAACAGATAAATGCCACGATAGATCTTCGGTTTGCTTTGTTCAAACAGATTTTCCACAAACAGTGCATAGAACATAACGGCTAAGCTGGTGATTGAAACTTTAGCGTCCAGCAGAAAAATGTCCAACGGCATAAACGAGTATTTTTCTGGATCATCCGATTCGGAGAAGACATACGGCCAAAGAGCACGTCGCTGACCATATACAATCAATTGCAACGGATTCACCACCAATTTGGTCAAATGGTGTACGAGGGACGTCACACATTGGCGACTGTAAATATTTGTGAGTGTAACTCCTCTGTCGTTTTTAGCATTCGACGTGGGATCAGACAGATCGAGGTATGCAAATGGGATGCCAAACAGCTGAATGATGAAACATGCAAGTATGTTTCGCTGGGTCAGACCGTTGTTACGGAATGAAGTATTATTGGCTGGCTCATTTTCAATGATTTTATCCAAAATCGGTTCGTAGAATTTTATCATGAAAATATAAAAACTGACTATACGCTTAACCTCATCTTCTTCCTCCAACAATTGCTCCTCTTCATCGTCCATCCGATTGCGAAGCTGTATCGACAACGGTAATTCACTTGCATACTGTTGCACGGAATTCAACACCCATTCCAGAGCACGTGAATTTTGTTGCGGTTGCTTCAATAGCAGTGCTTGCAGCGCCTTTAACACTGACACAACGGTGTTGTCCGTTTCGGTCGAATCGATTATTTCAAGCAACCCAAAAACCGCATCTGACTCATCACATAGCGTGGCAATTTTAATGAGAATCTTTTCGCATGCATTGTGCAGCTCAAAATTTTGCGCTAAATTCTGATCAGTTAGATATTTTACGACTGTGGTTATTAATTCAGAACAGTTGTCGATGACATTTCTTTCGTTGTCACCATTTTCGATGAGTTCCAGCGCATCTTGTGATTGTTTGTTCGCGAGCAAATCATCCAAATGAGTGGAAAATTTTTCCTCAGGCGGTTTCAACGTTTCAGTAACCATTGCATCCATTCAGATTGACCACACTAATTGCAACGATGAAATATTCCAACTTTTCAGGCACCGCCTTTTCGATTTGTTTTTTTTTTGTTTATATCTGAAACAAAACCCGAACAGAGGTTATATTTTACACGAATTCAATATATTTTGTAATGTTCAATCATTTCCAAAAATTTTCTACTGATTATTTACTTTAAAAACAACAATAAAAAGACAAAAAGAACTACTTACTTTATGATCAATGAATACAAAATTGATTCCAACTAACTCCGTTCGGCTTTTGGCTACGCAATACTAATTTGACAGAATCATTCTCAAACATTTATCAGTTGACAGTTCATTGCATTTTTTGTCCCAAACATGACACTGTCACAAAATATAAACAAATAGACAGGCCGGTATCACATTCATGCATGATAATATAGCATTTTATTGAAATTCTTTCAACAACACTTGATAAACAGCTTAATAATCAACTACATTTTTTTTGACGATTTTACTTCAATACATCGATGTGTGCTGAATGGAAGACTCTCTCTCTCTACTTGCTAGTTGTGTGAATAAATACTTTGCACTATGTTAAAACTTTTTCTTTTTTCAAATGTATTCATATCGACTTTTTGTTACTTTTTTTTTATCAGAGACTTTTGTAAAATTTATTGTTTGAAAATGTCAGAAAAATCTGCGATCCAAAAGTTGATTTGCCGTATATGTTATCTGTAGCATTTGAGCTCAGCTCAAGAAATGGACAGATCAACTCTAGAAATGTGTACTATTTTCAGTATGTGCTCCAAAATCCCCATTTGCAACCTACGAATAAAAAATGATATGCGCTTAAGTTGATTTGCTATCAATGGTTTCTATCAGAAATATTACCGCAAAATTCTTTCCCATAATCTCGGCATTCCGCTTACGTAAACGCTTGGCGAGAGGCGGTGTGAAGAGGTCGGCGTTAATGATTGTTCGGTTTTTATCAGTATAGATTGTCGGCTCACCGCCTAAGTTGAATGATTCAAGAATCACACTGACGATCCATCCAATGATAAGGGATAGGAAAAAGCCAAGCGGCGCATACCACATGTAGGATATTTTGTATAACCAGAAATATCTGAAAAAATGAAACGAAAAAATGCATTAGATGTTTGTCGGTCGAATGCCAATAAAATTCACGTTTTTACTCAATCTCTGTTGCATTGGTTGGTGCGGGTGTGGTGATAGGTACAGGCGTTGTAACCAGTGAAGGAGTGTTCGGACACCCGTCCTTTGAAAAATTAAGCGTTGGAGGTAAAGGCTTTGGACTAAACCCAATCCACAGAACAAATACTAAACTAATTATGAGGCCAGTAATTGCACCCTGAAAAATGGAAAACACATGGTTTACTCAGTTCCAATACAATGCGAATGTCGAAGGTGTAATGCTCCAGTATTCTTATTTAAGTAGAAATGGCTTTACCCGTTGATTTCCTCTCAATGTGAACATTCCTAATGAAAACATTCCCAACAATGGGCCACCAACAGCTCCGAATATTGATAGCGAGAGTTGAAGAATTCCTCCAAAGTATTGCGCTAAAACGGCATTAACAGTTTAATAGTATTCTCTTTGCTCTAACTCATGAGCTCAAGTGCTGTTTTACCTAGAAAAGCAACACCAATACAGACTAATCCATATAAAAAGGCGATTATTTTCGATGGTAAAGTTGATTTCGTTTCTTTAAGTGGCTTCCCTTTTATATATGAGTACAGTGGCTATAAAATTCGAATTGAATAAAAATAAAAGGTTTTACACTTGTCTACAGAGGAAAAAGAATGAATTCATTTTCTTACTTTAATGTAATCCTCCAGTGTGACAGCGGCTAGCGAATTCTGTGCAGCTGAAACTGAAGATAAACTAGCGGAAAAAATGCCAGATACAAATATTCCCGATAGACCCGGCCAATGACCCATCGCATCGACAACAAATCTCGGCATCAGCTGTAAATCATCAGAATATTTCAGTGTTTTCTAATTACAATTTCTGAATGAGAGCAACTGACCTGATCTCTCGATGTGATGTCTCCATGCAAAAGTGGATCACATTTGGCATAGTATGCGTACAAACAAAGACCACTGAAACAGGTGCTCAAGCTGAGCAATGATAGAATGGGCCAATTTAAAAACATCGCCTTCTGGGATGCCTTCAAATTCTTAACCGTCAACATGCGCTGCACTTGTGTTTGATTGCACGCATAAATTGTGGAATATGTGAAAAAACCACCAATGATTAAAGAGAACCATGTGTGACGCACGGTTGGATCCAAGTCGAAACTAAATGCAAATAAATGTCAACCATATTTTAGAAAAGAACCACTTTATAAAGAGTAAATCGCAATATTAGTTTTACTTGAAGAAATTCAATCGACCACCTTCCCGCGAAATATTCCAAATTTCACCTATTCCACCAACATGAATGGCCGCAGCAATGATGACACAATAAATAGCAGCAAACATAAGTAATGATCTAAAAAGAAAAATGATGCAAAAAAATGTGCTCTTTTCAAGTGGACGAGTTCACTTACTGAAATACGTCAGTAACAAGGACAGCTTTCATGCCTCCGATTGTCGAATAGAACGTGCAAACGAAACCTGAAACATTCATTAAAACATTAGACAAAAACTCAAATTGGAACTACATGAACTTAAAAAGATTCAAATGAATTAATTTCAATATTTTTTTACCAATAATCAAAATGGAATTTTCTTTTGAAATTCCCGTAACCGCTTCCAATGCTAATGCTGGGGCATACAGGACAACTCCCATGTACAGTATCATTTGAAGTGAATACGTTATTGAGGCTATAAGTCGCGTTGTTGCTCCAAAACGCTTTTCTAAGTACTGTAACGCGAAGACAAAAAATATGTATCAATGAAAATATTGAAGAAATATTGGATTATAATTTATGATGTTTTTTTTTCAAATTCTTGGCCACAACTTACCTCATAGGCGCTAGTTGCTTGTAATTTGTAGAATACTGGTAAGTAAAAAAAGGCTGATAGTGCGGTGGCAAATCCATATGAGAAGTTGATAACTGCAAAAAGAAGGAAAAACATTTATTTAAAGTTGAAAAATCGATAAACCGATTCAAATTTCAAAACAAAGAAATAATATAAAACGAACCAACAAACAGAATGCCGTAAGTGTAAATCTCAGTGGACAATCCAAGCTGAAAAGAGGAAAAGAAATCATAATAAAACGATTATGTTCGCAATTGTTTTCTTTCTTGTTATACCAACCAAAGTAATGGCTGACATAAAACTGGCCATCAAACTGAATGAAACTGGATATATGGAGACTCCGCCGTCTGCGAGGAAATATTCCTATGAAATAAATCGAAAATGAAGCGATTTATTGACCATCAAAATAAAGTTAATCGGAATAAATTATCGATATACCTTCGTTGTTTTCTGTTTACCACCGGTGAAGCGATAGTATAATCCAATACCGGCTGATATAATCAGCATAACAACCAAAACGAGGTAGTCCCATAACGAAAATGTAGCCATTTTTACAAGAGGTCAGGTAGCTTTGTTCGATCTAAATAAAGAAAATTTCTTTCTCATTCCAGTTTTAATCATGTTTTTAAAATTTTGCGAAGAAGCAAATAAAATAATTGGCAAAATGGAGAAGAACTTTGGACTTTTCCAAATTTCTTCGATTTCTTGTTTGCTCACGCGTATAGTCAAGTGTACAAGCCAGACGAAATGCGATGATAACAAATTCAAAAACACAAACTTCGAAAAACAATTTTGGTTTAGCTTATACGAGAAAATATTCAATAAAATATGCTTATCACGCTATTTGCCATTGTTGTAATAAGGTGTCGTTACAATATTTTACAACTTGATAACCGATCGACATTGTAAACGTTCTGTAGATGGTTTTTGCTTTGAATTGTTTTAATCACGCGTTTTAGTTTAAGCGTTCTCACAGTTTATCATTCTAATCATTTGAAATCACTTATTAATCAGAATCCAAAGTGAAATTGTTGGCTTTATCTAAAGGTCTGATTACTTAGACGGAATCTTTTCTTCTAACTGCTATCTTCGCTCAAGTTATTAAATCCAATGCCTATTGGCTTCATTGCTGGCCTTATTTTTTTTATAACTTCACTGTTTATTCAAAGTTTATGATTGTTAATTTGAATGTCGTCGTTCCTTCGTCAATCATCGATCGGATTGCGTGTGTGAAATCGCATATGCACTAATTAAAATTTGATCAAACAAATCAATGAACGGAATTTTATGGATTTGACCCATTTGTTTGACCGTTGAAAACGTGACCGTTCTTACAAAATACAATCAACAATTATTTTTAGATGAGAATTGTATTTCTCAACACACATTCTGCCGCAAATCAACCGAAAAAGTTGCAATGATTACTCACAATGTTTCATGGGTTGCAGAGTTAAATTCTAATTCAGTTGTGCGTTCATCGAACACATAGAAAAAAGGAAAAACACAAAAAAACAACTCGGAATTTCGTCTAATGTTCTAGTTGACAGTGGCATCGAGACAGTGATATGTTACTGTGCTCATGTCACCGTATCGTCTGACTGATATCCAATGATTTTTATGCCGTTTTATATCAACATGTACAAGCGGCAGCCGAACAACCACTGAATCATACGTCGTTTGTGACACATTCGACGAGCATGAGCAACGCACACACTGCTTCAAACATCAAAACATGTACTTAACACTTGTCATTATCGCGCTGTCTCTTTCTACAACTTTCGCTTGAGTACAACTACCGTAGAAACGGTACAGCTACTATGATACCAAAAACACAAACAATCGAAAACGTTGGAATTTCTTCAACTATTGGACAATTTTAAAATGGAAAATTTGTCCTGCGCTCTATGTGAATCAAGGCGGAGCCAAGAATTCGGATTTTAGAGAAGAAGTGATGGAGAAATTTTGGAGAATTATTACCAGAGTTGGGATTTTTTCGAAGTAAATTCCATTCGGTTTGGACTCTTTATTTAAATGCCTTTTCAGTTTCATTTAATTACTTTGAATCCAAATTAAAACCATTTTCGATATTCCATTAAATCGTTGCCTATTTCCTTTCAACGCCTTTTATATCATTCGATTGATAACATATCATTTTTTTTCTTCAAATGTTCAGAAGACATAACGTTTCCTAGAAAATGAAACGATTAAGTCTATAATTTGTTGATTTTTATACATCAAAGCAATTACAATCAAAAATGTATTGTGTGATGTATTCACTGATATCATGTACTGCCATTATCGTAAGTTAAGCTTTTTGGGATGGTAGTTAAAAAGCTAAATCCACATCCTTCACAATTTTTAGGGTTTCTTTCAATGATTGATCATCTTAATTTTAGTAAGACAATTATTATTATTGATGACAATTCGAGAGAAAAATTGTCAACGAGAGAAAAACATAAAATGAAGCATATACTTCGTTTTATTTTCCAATGCCAGTGAAAAGTATTTAAGGATTGGTTTTGATCCATTCTCATTCATTTTGTGAGTGACCGATCTCTGATAGAAAAGTGTTTAACTTGTTGAAAAGCCGCCTTAAAGATCCATCCAAAGCAATGGACTTTAATAATCCAACTGAATTGTACATCAAGAAAATTTCGAATTTCATGTGCTGTATTTTGCGAACGTTCGGGCTGTGGAAGCCGTTCGACCAATCAACGTCGTTCATTCAACTCTATTCAACATTTTTCACTGTGTTTCTTCTCTTTTTTTCCATATTGTATGCGACGTTGATGGTGTGCAATATATTTTTCATAACGGATTTCTCGGATCTAACAAACCGTCTGTTTATGTCGCTCACCGAAGCTGCTGCTGCAATAAAAATTATCAATTTTTTCATTCACAATCGTGACTGGCAGCAAATTTTAAATGATATTAAAAACTTTCGCATTCGCTCGCCAAACGAAGGACGAATTATTCAACGGCGTTCCCGTGCTTTTGAAGTAGCATATTCTATGTACCTTTTATCTTCGAATATTGCAATTCAGGCATATGCCTTGATGCCATTGTTGAGCGGTGCAAGGAATTTAATTTTCAGTGGATGGTACCCTGGGTTTGATTGGAAAAACGATAGACTGGACTATTGGATTATTTACACTTATCAATACATTGGAATAGTCATTACGTGTAATATTAATGTGACCATTGATTCCTATTATTGTTTCGTGCTGCACATGCTAAGTGCTCAGATCAATATTTTTGGATGTAATTTGAGTGCGATTAAAGTCAAACAGGGAAAGAATGGAACTAAAACAACGCGATTGGATTTGATCGAAAAAATAGAGACACATCAGAGGTTAAATTCCACTTTTGGATTGATTCAAAAGAATTTGCAATGGGCGTACTTTTGTCAGGTTCTGTTGTCTGGCATCGTCATTTGTTCAGTTACAAAGGAGTTGGCGACGGTATGGATTCCATATTTTATTTCGCTTAAGGAAAAAGTCATTTGTTTTGTTTATTTCAGACATCTCTTTCGACGGAAGTGATTTATTTTGTCACAACTTTGATGTCAGTTTTTATATTTTTTTGGCAAATACTTTTGATGTGCTTTTTTGGTCAGGAAACAATGACCGAATTCAATTTGCTCCTTCATCAGCTCTATTGCTGTGATTGGCCTGAAATGATTGCTATTTTTAAACGGAATAAATCAATGGATTTTATTCAGTTTATGATGATTCTGAACCGTGAGAACAGCATCATGATTGGAAAAGTGTTTCCTTTGGGATTGGCAACTTTTAATTCGGTAATAATTACAATATAAATTCTTTCCGTTTTGATAAATGAAAATTAACACCGTTTCCACGATTTTAGATCTTAACAATGGCTTATCGGCTCTTTGCCATAATGAAGTAACCATGAACAACTAATTCGGATCATGAAAAAGATTCTCAATGTTTAATCAACTTATTCAACAAACAACAAGTTGATTAAAAATTATCCTTATTATATTCGGCTTTCAATTTAAAGCGCCTAATATATGATTATTTATGAACATTTATTTCCACAATAAAGAGACCCGAGTAGCAAAAATCTCAGGCTTGCAACCAAAATTTGTTATAAATCGGTTTCAATTTAGTTATTCGCAACAAAATATGTTATAGAACAGTTGCAATGTGGTTTTTAGGTAACAAGGCATCCGCTTTGTTATATATAAGTTATAGAAAAGTTATTTTTAAGTTGCAGAAAAGGAGAAATATTTTAACAAATTTACCAACTGGTTGCCAGATAACTCATAATCTCAAAACTTTATTGTAACGTTGCTGCAACTACGATTTGGTTACATACGTAACCATGATACGTCAGTGCATTTCACCTTGTCAAACATTCATACATTTGGTCCAAGAATGCAATTCCTGTTGAAGAATTTGCCAAGCTAATGAGTTTCGAAAACGTTGAGAACGTTAAACGTTTCGCGTTGGTGGATTTCATCCAATCCAAAACCAATCATTACAATAAAAACAGAGAAATCACAAAAAAAAACAACTTGTGTTGAAACTACTTCATTACTATCTTTCTTGTTACAATAACGTAATTCAAGTTATAATTAAGTTACATTCATGTTATATAGAGGTTACAGTAAGGTTACTTCAACTAAACATATTGAATGTAGATACGTTGCATAAAGAAATAAAATTTGGCTGTCATTAGAATTCTTTCCGTAAGGAATACATCGCCTAATCAAAATTCTGTGGCAATAAAATAAAATCATGGAAAACAAAACAAAAACAGACCAATTTCATTGAAACTGTCGTGGGATAAAATTAAAAAGAATGGAAATTATGAAAAAAAACGTAGAGAATTGTTCAAAAATATGCTGGCATTCAAAATATTGTTTGACATTGAAACGCAAAATAGAATTTTATTTGTTACTCTTACGTTTATACAACATTTCAAAAACTGAAATGCAACTTGAATAACACAAGTTGTAAATATGTTGCCGAAATGTTTTTGCAACGTGTTTTATATGATGAAAGTCTAGATGGAAGCTAAGAAGTTCCTGCAACATTACTACAATGTAGCAGTATTGTTACAACAATTCCAAGGTTCTATTTGAGTTACATTTGAGTTTTAGTAACAATGGCAGTAAAAATCTCCATATTTACTGCTGTTTGGAATTTTTTGCGCATCGATGCGCTTGTTCTTTCGAAAATAAAATCGAATTTATCATATATTTATGCATTTTCAACATTGCGTTTTAGCTAATTATTATAATTTTGACATTATAAATCGTATTTGAAATGGTTTGAGATAGTTAAACCAAAAAATTTAAAAAATTTAAAAAAAATATTTTGCACATTTTTTCTCAAAATTGCATTTTTTGAAGGGCGCGTGAATTTTAAGAGCCTATCGTGGCCACTATTGACGACAAAATGACATTCGTTGTAAAATTTCGATTTTGAAAATGTTCAAAATCGGCAAAATAATTTCATAATCACACATATATATTAGACCAAGAGCCGTTGAACAAAGTACTTACCTTATAAGCTTAATGCCCGATAATGGAATTGTAGATGCACATTAAGGTAAATATTCAAAATATCAATTTGTTTTATCTTCATTTGATACACATCACAATATCTGCTCGCCGATAACAAGAAAAAATATTGCTTCACTTTTCGCTCAAGCTTCATGTCAGATTTTTTGTATACTGCTAAATTTGCACAAAAATAATTCAAACACAAAAAATCTGCTCCAAACATTGTACACAACATTTTTTATTTCACATCAAAGTCTCATTCAATTCAAATAAGTGAGGTTATGTGTTTGTAATGCATTTTATCCATTTTGACATGATTACAACATAACCTCACTTCTTTGGATTAAATGAGACTTTGATGTGAAATAGAAAATGTTGTATACAATATTTGGAGCAGATTTTTTATGTTTGAATTATTCTTGTACGAACTTAGCAGTAAACAAAAAATCTGCCATAAAGCTTGAGCGAAAAGTGAAGCAATTTTGTTTCTTGTTATCGGTGAGCAGATATTGTGATGTGTATCAAATGAAGATAAAACAAATTGTTATTTTGAATATTGGCCTTAATGTGCATCTACAATTCCATTATCGGACATTTAGCTTATAAGGTAAGTACTTTGTTCAACAGCTCTTGGTCTATATGTAATTGCCCAGCGATTAAATATTTTTCCAGTTGAATTTGGCAAAGATAGAGATAAATGATGATGCTGTTGAAAGGAATGAATTGAAGAATGAACATTCAAATTGAAACTCGATAGTAACTTTATTGAAACTTTCTTTGGTTATAAAAAAGTTATATTTTGGTTATATGACAGTATGCGATTTATGAGCATGGCTATTGCAACGATATAATAACATAACTAAAATCGAATTATAACCGAAATATAACCAATTTGTTGCAAATAAGCCCCGCCTCGCGGCTAAACAGCTTACAATACGGTTATTGTAACGTTACAAAGATCGGCTTGCAACATCTTTGGAGTTGTATTTAAGTTATAGTAACCCATTTGCAACCGAGAAAAAGGGGAAATTTGCTACTCGGGGAACAAACTGCAAACAGAAACGTCTTTCTTCCTTTATTTCTTTGCTCATCAAATACAATGAATGATAATATATTTAATACAATACTGAAGAAATGACCAACGATGACTCTTTTTAATGCCTAATTAGAAATTGCTTATTGCATCATTCGAGAAAAAAATCTAGAAAAAATGGATGGTTTCATCAAAGAAAATTGGTTTCTTCATCAGTACTGTTTTTTCAGTATAATCTTGTTAATAGTTTTCTTCATTTCTTGTTAATACTTCTGACTTAAAACAAACCAAAGATCGCAGAATGCATGGAAAGTCGACAGTTTTTAATGAAAAAGCACTAAAGCGTTTGTTCAGTAGCCATATCAACCTTAATTTATGACGAGAAACCATTTTATGGTGTAATCCGATACCACTTGAAGTCACGGTCAAAAAATGCATTTGTTTTGGGTAATATTTTCAACTGGCGATTTCTTTCAGCATGAAAAACATCATCAACAAAACAGCATAGATAATAAAGTGCATGAATAGAAAACGCATACAACGGCACACGACACACGCTTAAAAAGATGCAAAGGGACAAGGGCTCAAGCGGTGTGTTTTCTCTTTTTCATATTGAAACATCCCTTGAAGCCGATCTATCGTTTTCGAAGCATGATCGCCTGTATAGAATTGCTATATAGTATATACAGTATACACTCAAAATGTAAAAGACAGAAGTATCTCGAAGATTGGTAAACTGAGAGAGTATTTCTTTCCGAATCGCATCGTAACTTTCAATGTGGTTGATCCGTCAAACCCTACGCTATACGATTACAGTCCATTGATGTTGATGATCGCATCGACAACGTTGCGGTGATCGCAGCCACGGCATTTAGATTTCAATCGTACGCTGTGTGGTCATTTGTACACGAACCTCCGAAGTTAGCCAACGTGCATCTAATCATCTCGTGAAGTGTGTTTATTACAAAAGACAATTGATCTTCTTTCGCAATTACCATCATGAAGAATTTTTTTCATTTTGAAATAATCGTGTTAATTTGAATATCGAACTATTTCCAAGTATGTGACAATTCCTTGTGAAAATACCGTAAAATTCAAATCGTAAAACATTATATTCAATATTGATATCATAGTAACGAACATATTTTTGATGGAAAATGTGTGGTTTTCTTAAAATTGCGATTCATTGAAATTCATTCAGAATAGTGTTATAATGTGAATAGATGTTCATTAGTGTGCTTCTTATTTTCATTGCAAATGCTTTTTAGGATAGCGAATTTTATTTGGTGCTTTAGAGTGTTTCTGCTCTAGAAAATAAAGCTAGAAAAACATTTGGAACACACATAAACAGTGTTTCACAGACTATTCAGAACAATTTTGCATCATTTTCAAACTAAACTAGTGTATCTACGGAGACAAAATGGTTGAGTTTGAATTCATTCCAAACACACTTTTCTTGAATTAGGTATGTTTCGTAACGTGAGAAGAATAATTTGTTTTTTGGTGCGGAATAAATGTTAGTGTTTCATGCCATAGCCCAGATCAATTTTTGATATGTATGACAATGAAAAATGATTTTTTGAAGACGGTTTTCGCCGCTGCAATATGAATGCAGCGAGGGCTGTGATTCGTAAACACAATACAGACTTCGAAATGACTTCAGATTCGATGCTAGTGTTAACCGCTAAACATATTCGAACACTGGTTCGAACTTTCGAAGCTATTTAAAAGTAGTTTTTTGTTGGTTCTTTCGAAAGTTTACAAAAAATCTTAAGAATCATATATGTTGACAACGTATTGTACTATTTTCGTACAATTTAAAATTGAAAGTTCATCTGTGAGTGCCCCAATTTTTTACAATTTGTTTTTGTTGATATGTAATATGCATGTTGTTTGATTTCTCGCAGCCTGAACAGGATCCATGTTAAAGCCAGTTTTGTTGATTTTTGTAATTCATTTTTCAAAAGTTTAAAAGAAAAACTCTGTGTTTTTGTTACTTTGTGTATCTTTGACTCCCTGAATTTATCCTATAATCTCTATACTTGTTATTTGCAAAATGAAAGAATTTTAATATTATCTCTGAAATTAAATAATCATTTATTAAATCCATGACTTTATCGATTCTCGCGCCCGAAATAGACACAGCCGAAAAAAATAATTATTATCATCTTTTTCTTATTTTTATTGAAATATTATGATAATACGGACAGGCGAAGCTTTGAGTCACAAAGCGAGGCTAGGTTGCCGATATATTAATTCTTATTTAGTTCAAACTTGCTTCCATCCTTACTATTTTAATGAGCTAAATATTTTTGTGATAGTTGAACGAAGCTAAAAACTTTCGAACCAACGAATGAAGTAAAAACAATTTTATCGAGCAAACGAAGGATCGTTCGAAGTCAACACTCATCGATGCCTTTAACAACATAAAGAACCAATTATTTTTCCTGCCGAATTATTTGCGCTTTCAAGATAAAAATAAAATACATTAAATTGTGAGCTTCCGTTTAATAAATTTCGGCTAGTGGAAACAGTTTGAACGTTTATAAACTAATAAATACGTGCAGCATAAATATCCAACAATTTAATAAAATATCAGTCGATTTCCGTAGAATCTTTGGGCTTTTAGACTTCCAATAAATTTTTCATTAATTTTTTTTCCGTTAAAATTGTCTAGAATTATATGAAAATCGTTTAAAAGCCCGACTCAATTGTCTTTAGCGTGACTATCTCTTAAGGTGGATTTTAGAAATCGTCTGAAGAAATACCAAAAATCGTCGAACCTTTTTTTTATTTACCCAAAAATATGATTTATCTATAGGTTTTTTCAACAAACATTTTTGAACCGGGTAAGAGGTTATTCATTCAAAGTAACAATTATGATTTTCAGATGTCGAAAATTGGCGCCTTCGCTCATTACAATATTTTGTTCATTTAACCATTTCACTGAACAACACAATGGATTATCCTGTGGATATATCAAGTATTAAGCAGGAGGAGGATACGCCGATGGATTACCTTGAGCTCGAACTCGAAATCGTGCCACGACCAATTTTACCAATAGGACAGACAATGATCGACGATGATATTGATTTGCCTTCCAGCCTGGATGACAGAAATTGCATGCTGCTCGACATTTCGTCGCCACGAGAAAATTTGCCGATGGAACGACTGACCATGATTGACGATGAAAACTATTCCAACCGTAATTTAAATGAGGCCAATGCGCCGGTGCCTCGACAAACTTTGGCAATGAGACGACTGACCATGATTGACGACGAAAACTATTCTAACCATAATTTGGATGAGAACAATACGCCGATTCCACGAGAAACTTTAATCATAAGACAACTGGCGATGATTGACGATGAAAATCATTCCAACCGTAATTTGGATGAGGCCAATACGCCGATGCCACGTGAAGCTTTACCAATGAGACGACTGGCAATGTTTGACGATCACAATTATTCAAATCCTAATATAGAGAACGATGCGCTGATGGATCATGTTCTCTTACCACGAGTTCTACCACAGAAAACTCCTGAAAATTTGCTCAGTACAGAATTGAAAATAATAAGTGAAATGATAAGAATTGCTGACAACTGGGCTACGAAATGGTTACCGCAAAAAACGGCAGAACTATTACAGATGTTGCAGAGTTTCCACATTGAATGCACACCACACATCGTTTGGGAGAGCATCAACAATTTGCACTCAGGTGATAATTTCGCCATGTTCGTACGAACTCAATTATGTGGCATTATGATTCATGTACCGCCGGACGAAAGTTCAGACGACGTAATTGTGGCTACATTCCCGGGAAGTTTGGATTCAACCGAAATTTACAGTCGAGACAGTGGCATACAGGTAACATATTTTATTATAAATCCACAATAAATCAATGGGTGAGATTGATAGTAGAGTTTGAGAGCAAAGCTACAGATCAATCGGAATGAGTGGAACTGAAGCGTTGCTGATAATATTTTATTTGATTCATCCGTAGTTCAACTACCCGGAGAAAGCCATCAAAGTGAAATGCTCGCAAATGCTATTATCACATGAATTCTCCAATCAATTGTGTGTTTTGAGTGATAGTTTGCCGGTTGGATACAAGCACCTAGACTGCGTGTCAAAATGGCTACTAACACTTTTGATGGATGAAAACTCAACCGAAGCAGAATTTCCGGCCATTACAAAGAAGGTTCGAGACGAAGTTTGGGGCAGCGGTGAAAACTTTTTTCGGCGCTCAAGTTTCTACATAAGCATCAAGGCGATGATTCAGCATTATCTCACGTTAAAACTGGGCGCCGATGCCGGTAAATTACTTTACAAAATTTTCATGTTGAAATTTCTGGTTGTCACATATGCTCCATATCAGGAAGGCGATAGATTCAATATTGATTTGCTGTCTCAGGCGATAGCCAAATTGGCGCGACGCATCGAAAAGCTGTCTGATATGACGGTTGCAGATGACATGATCGATTTGTATGAAGCCACCGTTGACGAGGCGAAAAAAACGATTGAAACAATTCGTGAAAAAATCACCGATCAAATCAATGAAATGCACATAATCGATATAAATGCTGCGCGATTGCATCCGTTGACTGGATTGAATTTCGAGTCAGATATTTGCTATAAAATGACCAAGTTGGACGACTATTTGAACAATAGAGAAACAGATGCACCACAAACAGATAATGGTTTCAAAACTCCAATTTTTACAACATATAAGCGCTACTTCCAAACAGGAATTCCGGCTTTTAATTGCTTGCGCAAAGTGACCGGAGAGATCGATCACCGCATTTTTTGGATCGATTTTGAGCAAATCATTCTGTACGAAATGGAAATACGAAACAAACGTTTGAGCGCTGTTGACTTACGTAAGTGGTCGATTGCTTATGCGAAGTTTGCTGCAACTAAGTACGAAAAGGATCCATTGTTGATCAGCCGAATGCTTTTGGTTCGCTTAAAAATCATTGCAATTTTGGATGCAATGGCAACTGAAAAGTATCCGCTCCTCAAGGAACATCGAAGTGGAGTTAAAACAAAAATAATCGACTATTTGTTGCTACCACAAAGCACTGATATGCACATTGCTTTTGAAATAGAGAAGTATTTCAGCGATCGCGATGAAAAAGCTATCGGTCCAAGTTTGATTGAACAAGAAACTGTTGATGAAAGTTCATTTTCGGCAAAATTTGTTAAAGGTAATTGGCGTATGAAACGAATTTGCCAAGAAATTTGGGCCAAAGATAAGGAGAACGTGGAACGTACAAAAGCCGAATGGAATAAAAAGCGTAAAGAAGCGAACAAACTGAGAAGCCAAGCCAATAACATGGTCTGCAAGTACATTTCGGGCCAAAATAATCGGAAATTACATTCTCCCGCATGTGAGAACTGTGCATTGAAACGACGAGCCGCTGATGTGACCATCGAGCCATACGAACATCTTTTGCCCAAAAATAAAACGAATCAATTTGCGATCGTATTTGAGCTTGAAATCCCTGATGAGATCGCATGCCTAAGAGATTTACTGTATGTTTTTGCCGAATTTTGCCATGGAGAGCCCAAGACAATGAAAATCAAAGAATTGCTGAGTAACAAAAAACTTGCACAATACAATAATTCAGCCAGCCAATGCGTCAAGCTTGGAAGCACAAAGAACCGAAAGATGAAAAAATTCAGTGTGGAAAAATGTACCTTGAAAAACATTATCGTTCACAACACATTCAATTGTATTTTCTATGGCACAAAAAAGCGAGCGCTTTCATTCCCAACAGACGATTTATTTAAAGACATTTGCACATTAAAAGCGCAACATGAATATATTGGCCTACAATGGGCCTTGCATGGCACTCAGCACACCGAAAATGAAGTTTTATCGAGTCAATCCGAATGCGGAACTGATTTGACACTGTCCGAGTACAAGAACTTTTGTTCGCTTCGCTCCGATGGCCATCGATTACAAATTCGCAAGTTGTACGCGATGATCGAAACTGAAGCACTTTCGTTTGAAAGAGAGGACGTTTTAGCATTGGTGATGCAGACACTGTGGGAATGTGAAGTGAGTGGTGACGGTGATTTTGTTCGAGAGGCTCACATTGATTTTCGTGATGATAAATTCTGCGGCGCAATAATTGAACTGTTGGGAAAATTTGTCGAGCAACAAAAAAACAATTGGACGCACCCATTTAAAATTTTGATCGTGGCATTAATTGCCGTTCGTGCTTTTGAAATCAATGAAACCAACGCGTTGGCCAATAAAATTGTAAAGATTTTATGTCGTATTCGCAGCATTGCTTTGGAATGGATTGACAAAATCGGAACTTGCATACAGGATATGACCAATCCTGATGAAACCACCGAACGAAGCTTACGTTTGAAGTTAATTTACGTGGCAATCATTGGTGGTCTAACGTTTTTTGTTCATCCAAAGCACAAAAACTTCCAAAATATTTTCCCAAACAATACGGCGAGCAGAACGGCAGTGGAATCATGGTTACAATTCAATATCAGCTTGAACAACAATGTTCGCCTATACACAAACGATGAAGGGCGATTGTCATCGAATTTGCGCATGTTTCTCAGGCTGATTGAACGTGTGGGCGTATCTTTGGAAGAAAAAGTTTCAGAGGTGATTGAACGAGATCGAAAATTTATATTTGCATTGATTAAACAGCAATGGCCGCGTGCTAAGAGTGCGAATTTCGTCGAAATTGATTTTGATCAAAGATTTCCGCACATTTTGATTGCACAGACAAATGTGGGGTCAACGTCTCATACTGTATCAATCGACATAATCACTGGTGCATTTTTGGTAAAGAAAAAAAAAAGAATAATCAATCATTCATTTTTGAAGTTAATATTTCATTCGTTCTAAAATATAGGTCGATCATTTACCGCTATCACGTCTACCTGGCAAAGTTATGGACAGCAATATATATAAGAGGTTCTTTGAAGACGTTGTACTTGAAGTTCAACCAGATGCGCAGCGTAATTTTTCCACACTTCTGAAGTACAACGATTGCAGCTATGAATTCAAAATGGTCAACGACCACGTCATTGTCATCGAGAAGAAGGTTAGAGAATTCGAAAAAGAGCTCATTGATCAAAGTGTATTTCATGATGACTTTCCACACAATCTCGTAAACGATTATAATCACTGGTGGAATAAATATGACAACTGCATCGAATTTCGGAGAAGAACATTCGGGAAGAAGCATTTTTCAAAAGAAACCACCATTGACTATCGATTGAACCTCAATAATAAACATCTGATTCATGAACAAACGCAGCGACCAATGCTCGACATCAAATCAGACAGCTACAAGAAAATTACCGACCAACTCTATCGCTTGGAACATCCGAAATACATTCATGTGCTATATGACGTTGAAACTGAAGAGACCAAAGTAGTATTGTGGCGCATGAACTTAAAGTTCACAGTCAAATGCTTGGACAATGAATACTATTTGGTGTCAAACGAATTCAATGAAATGCGTGTGATTCACGACCAGAAAATCGCCACTTTATGCGGACTTAATCATGGCCTAGTCTTGGAGAGCGAAAAAAAGGAAACAAAATTTATACTCATCCCAAACGGACAGATTCGAATCAATAACCAAGACGTATTTCCATCGGTGTCGATTAACACGATGGATGAATTGCAAAATCCGCCATTTTACAAATATCAAGTGGATAAATTTTGTTGTCAATTAAAATCAACCAACGACACTCATGCATCCTGGTTCTATCTGGCCTATTTACATGCAGTCACATCTCATGGTGAGGTTGAGCCATTCACCAAAATGACAGGCACCGAACGTGCCATACAAATCCTGCAGTCAGCTTTCGCTTGGTCTTCGGCACCTTATGAGCCTGAAGCGATTAAAATGTTGAAAAAAATTGCCAATCTAACACCGCACCGAGAACTCAAAGAAGATACACACATCCAGTCTGTTACGTGGCCCACAAATGTTCTCCCACATTCAGCACAGGACTGTTTTGTTTTTATCGCAAACAAATTAGTGGAGGATAGTCAACGATTGTGTAGCCTTCATGGCAAAAAACCAGACAATAAATTAATTGAACTCAAAACAAACTTAAAACTAAATGAGCGCGATCATAGACGTTGCCAGCAACTGAATCCAAATCTAGGTCTTTCAAATACGTTCATGGGACGAAAAATGATGGAAACCTTACCAACACGCCAAAATCGAGTTCATTTTTCGGATGATACGAGAACAGTGTGCATTTTGCACCACATGCGGCAATTTATGGTACCATCAAATTTCCGATTGAAACCGTTTTTAACTGGTGATGCAGAAAAGACGCTGGATGGACTTGGTAATAGCGATCGCATAAAAGATATTTTGAATCATAGTGTCCACGTGGAATTGCGTGATTTATGGATTTCGCTATACGATGCGGCTATTGAAGAGAAACTTACTCCTGAACAATTCACAATCATACTCAGCTTCTATGCTAACAATGCTAAAGAGGACATCAATGCGATTTTAGCACTGCAAGCAGTTGCCGCAAATTTGGATGCATTCAAGGACATAAAACCACCGAAAAAAAATACTTTTCCCATTTTCGCTGGAACTTTTAACACTGAAGAGGTGTCTGGTCTTCTGAAGCAATACTATACACAACCGTCGCAATACAGTGAATGGCCAATGAAAGAACAAGGCATCCACAAAGTGCAACTTACTTCGATTATGGACGATATAAGGGCAGAAATCATTAGTAAATGGCCCTGTACTTCATTCGATTTCACCCATAGATGGCCATTCGAATACATTGACTTTGATGCAGCAAATGCTGCCATAAATGAACGACTCAAAAATTGGTATGCGAATGATGAACTCTACAATTTCATCAAAGAAGTACAAAGTAGAATTCGAACATTGAATGGTATTGGTTCAGTCCAAGTGCATCCGTGTCTTGCGCCAACGTCAACACCAGAAACACGGTGCCAAACTTTAATCGATTTTAAAGCCAAAATGCGCAAAGCATTCGAACAAAGCTCGGAAGAAGAAAAACAACAGATCGAAGAGGCTAAAAATACATGGCAGGGCAAAGCTTTTTCACTTTATTCAGCACTCGATTGGTGGACAATTTACACAAACATTTTTGAAAATTCAATTGAAACGAGCCATTTGGTTCAAGCCGGAATTTTTCCCAGGATGGCACCAAGTTTGCTTTTGCCAAAATTAACAGATTCAAATGTTGACGATGACCAAAGATTTTTGATTGGTGCTTTTGGTTTAGCTATTGCTCGTGAGCAACGTGAAAACCGAATGGATGCATACTTAAAACGGCCAGAGAGTCAAGCTGCCTTGGATAGAGAAATGGATAACATACCATACGAGAATTGGTCACCCCATGAATATCCCGAGTGGCTGTTATTTGAAATTGAACAGAATCTAACAATTCGTCGCATTCAAATCGAAATCGCCAAGCGAATGATTGATCCACCCAAAATTGAGACCAAACATTCCGTAATGCAATTGAATATGGGTGAAGGCAAAACAAAGGTGATTGTACCAATTTTAGCCGCTAGATTGGCCGATGGAACACTGGTCTGCCAAATTATTGTGTTGAAGTCACTTTTTGCAACAAATCTCAAATCATTGCGCCAATATTTGGGAGGATTTCTCAATCGAAGAGTCTACATTTTCCCATGCCGACGAGATATGCCAATCGAAAGTAATGCACGCAAAATTTTGGATATTTATGAAGAATGCAAACGGGAAAAAGGTACCATTTTACAATCCAGTATGAAATTGCATATCTATACTTCATATCTGTTTTCATTTGCAGGTGTCATTCTTACGCTGCCAGAGTATCGGTTATCGTTTCAGCTTAAAATCTATCAATCGATTGCATCGCAACTAAAATCCAATGAGAATCGAGACTACACAAAAGCCAAAATTTTGCTGGATATGCTTAAATGGACAAATACGAATGTTCGAAGCATTTTGGATGAATCCGATGCCATTTTGAATGCAAAGTATCAACTTATTTACACAGTGGGTAGTTATATGCAGCCGGATGGTGATTCTCATCGATGGCTAGTTACACAAGCGGTGCTAAAACTCGTTCCAATCCACATGCATTGGCTCTACCTTAAATATGGAAAAGAGAAAGTCGAGTTTGGACAAAATTGCGGCGCCGAATGTCGGCCAGATGAATTCATACATTGCCGCATTCTCGATGAAACCATCTTTGAAGATTTGAAAAATGCACTTATCGACGATTTCTTTGCCGGACGGTTAGATATTGATTTCCCGGGAGTTGATGACACGAAGAAACCGAGCGTAAAACATTTATTGGGCAGTGAAGAAAATAAAGGTCAATTTGACGACAAAAGTGCAAAGAAAGCGATCGAAAAGTTTTCAAAGGACAAACAGAACATTATTTGGATTTTAAGTGGTCTATTGCGATTTGAAGTACTAAAGTTAGCTTTGACAAAACGGTGGCGAGTTAACTACGGCGTAGATGTCAAAGGAAAACGTAAAATGGCCGTACCCTTCAAAGCAAAAGATGTTTGTACCTTTTCTCATTTTTAATCGATTTTTTTTTAATTTTTCTTAAATAAAAATAATTTCAATTTTATATGAAAATTTAGGTCGCAGCAGAAATGGCCGAATTTGGACATCCAGATGTTGCCGTATGTTTCACACAGATGAGCTATTACTACTCAGGTTAGATAAATTATAGCATAACAAACTATACTATGCACAGACATAAAAGTTTTTTTTTTCTTATTCACATTGCAGGATTATCGGATGCTGAATTGTTCCAGGTAAATTTCAAATGAATGGAAAATGCGCCGAAGACGCTCATCTATCCGAGCACAAAATAAAGGCAACGTTCACTTTCATGTTCAATGAACATATTGCAATATGTGTTTGCAATTCTTTATACAAGAACATTGTTTCAATCGGTTTCAAGCTTTGCTCGTGTAGACAGCGTCTTCGTATCCATGTCAAATCAATTTATTTTTTCAATTTAAATATACATTTAATGATTCGATTTTGTATCAGGTGTTCAACATTTTGGAAGACTCATCGGATAAAGCGAACATTTATGCCAAATGGATCAGTGGCATTCCGAATGACCAGGTTGATGCATCAATTGAATCGTATAGTGGTATAAATTTAGACGATCCCGATCAACGTAACGACGTTCTTTTTCCTTTGTTTCGGCGAAATATGAATGTTATCGATTTTTGGCTGTCCAACGTTGTGTATCCACAAGAATTGAAAATCTTTAAGAAAAAGCTCATGTGCACGGCCTGGGATCTTTGCAGTGAACATCTCGAACACCGAGTCACCGGATTCAGTGGTACAAACGATACCAAAGACATACTTCCCGTGACAATTTCGCAAAACGATCTTGCTGAACTTGAGCGAACCAACGAAGAGATGCGACAGATATTATTGAGCCCAAAAAATATGGTATATGAAAAGTCCGCCAAAGTTTCAACGGAAATTCTTCAGGAGCTGGTACAACGTGATATTCGAGTGCTTTTGGATTCGGGCGCATTGATGCTGGAACTCAACAACAAAGAAACTGCCGTTGAATGGTTGAAGCTGGCCTTGGATCGCGACGCAGCCATTTATTTTGACGAACAAGACATTTTGCAAACGATCGATCGCAATGGCTGCGTTGTCGAATTTGATTATTCCGTGTATCGTGAAAACTTGAGCACATGTGTTGTGTATTTGGATGATGCCCACACTCGTGGCACTGATCTGAAATTCCCATCAAACTGGATGGCTTGTGTTACATTGTCAGGCGATATAACATGCGATAAAACGGTGCAATCATGCATGCGAATGCGTGAATTGAAGACAACGCAATCGATTTTATTTTGGCCTTCACACGAAGCAGATATACGATTACGAGAGCTATCTGGACAACGTAAAGTTGAAATCAAGCACGTTATGCAGTTCATTGAAAATAATAGCAATTTGTTCAAAACAGCAAACATGACACACTGGGCCGCTGACGCTTTGAACTACACAAAGAAAATGAGTGGACACAAAAAGTATGAAATTTCTTTGGGAAATGCGATCGATGATAGCTCCTTAGAAGCGCTATACATGACTTGTGTTGACGACGATTTGTTCGAATTGGAAGTAATGTACAGTGAAAAGAAAGAGGCAAAACTGCACGATATTATATGGAAGAAATTCGATACCCTTGTCTTTGATTATAAAGGTCCACATTTCAAAGCAATAAAAAAGTTCATTGGCAATATGCAAGATTCCGTATGGGAAAAATTGCAAGAATTAGCACCGTCAGTTGAACGGTTCACTACACTCGATGAAGAACAAGAAAAAGAGTTGGAGCAAGAAGTGGAGGAGCAGGCGCAAATTCAAAGACCAAGATGTGCCGAAGCAACAATGCCACGTTTCGATGATCGATTGAAACGATTGGTGCTTGATGGTATTGGAAGTGATGGCATATTTAACGATATGATTGCCCAAGGAGCATTACTTTCAATCGTTGAAAGTCTTTCGAACACGCAGATGTTTGAGTTTTGTGAAAAAAACGATGATGCATGGGCCAGCCACTTGTTGGTCACCAAAGATTTTACGATGGTCATCAAGAATCAACCGCAGGCATGTAACGATTTCTTGCGACCAGTTTTCTGGGTTGCCTGCATTAAAAATCCAGGTGCCAAGAATATTTTGATTCTTTTGAGCTCGTTTGAATGCAATCAACTGATACCAGCTTTTCGTAAGAGTGGCCATGCAACGCTTTTTATGTATCGTCCCCGATTGAGCAATCTACACAGCAATTTGATTCATGACGTTGGACTTCAACTGACCGGAATGGCAAAAGCAAACTCCATCGCTGTTGAAGATGAAGTTCAAATTGGGGTGTATTCCGGTTTGATGTACTTCGCCAATGAAGACGAACAAAATGCATATTGCAACTTCTTGGGCTTAATTCCAGGACCATGGACAAGCGAACAAAAAGAGGCATTCGACGATGGAAACATCGAAGAAAGTGGATATGTGCCCATTAAAAAACGTAAATACATCAAAGACATCTCACCAGGCGTGAGCCAATGCAAATTCAAGGAAAATCCAACGGATTTTGCCATTAAATTGATCAAAGCACATCATCAAGTGTTGCCCAAGGACTCGCATGTTGCCTCAATTTTGAATCGTGGCATAAAATCACTTGGTAAAGAGGAAGCCATGGAAATTGAATGAATGTGTGAATTTTAAATGATAATAATATGGCATTAGACAAAGGCTATCGCTAGAAATCTGCCAAAGACAACCATTTTTTTTACTTCTAATCCTAAGATGTTTACTGCTGCAGCAGAGACAGTTTAATTTTTTATCACATGCTTAATCATTTATAATTTCTTTATTTTAACCAATATTGCCATCCAAATGTAAACCAAAAGTATTTTGCTGCTCTTTAGCAAGAGTTTGTTTTAGCAAATACAACTTTTTAAATAAACAGAAAATACAAAATTTATCAACATTAAAGAAACATCTTCAATATTTCCATGCCATCATAGTAAATAGGAAATAAAAATGTAATCCATTTATTCATTCCACATTTCTACATTAAAACTATATTTTACCATATTACCAAATGGTTTTGTTCTTTTATTTGAAACTTCTTATTATCATACTTCAGATATATAGAGCTAAGGCAGTGAGGGTAAATCAAAATGTTTGTCTTTTCAATTCGATGTATCTGATATGCATACTGTATTCATTTAGAGGACATTATTTCAACGCAAATGTTATAAATAAACTATGCAAGTATGCGTTCTTCAGATTTCCAAAGACTAAAACATTGCGAAGAATAGATCTTGGAGATAATCTTGCTGATCAGACTTTCTTCACAATTGAAAATAAGTCTAATGCTCTAACAAAAACAAATGGTTCAATTTGACTCATTTTCGATGTAGTTTAATAGTTCCTGTTACGATAAAAGTATCCGCTCATCTATTGCTTGTTTACAAATAAAAACAAGACCCTTGTCACAGCGTTAAACATGTTAAAATCAATAGAGAATCATGTAATGGTATGTTCGAAGTTTACAATTCGGCTATTCATGCTAAGATTTTTCGGATAAATTCATTATACCACACTGCTTTCTACATGCCATGTGAAAAACGTAACGATTATGTACGATAAAATAAACATGGTGTTATATTTGATTTGTTCGAATATTTATTCTTGAGGACCATTTATGATAGGAACATCGCATTTTGGATATTTTTCTATTTGCTTTCCGCATACACAACATCTGTGATATTCAATGAATGAATACTATTCATTATCTAAATACCTTTTGGAGTGTCCATATGTCAATTATTTATTTGGCCTAATGCTGTTCATAATTTGATCTTCATATCAATATTTTTATAGTCGAATTGGGTCGAATATTTCGTGTTGAGCTATGGCTTATTTTGTTATCATTTAAGTTTTTCAAAAATAAATCAATCAAAGATGATGATGCTTGATCAACTATGGCTGGTGTATTCACTTATTCTCGTAGGCCATTATCAATTATTATGGTATGGTTAAAGCGTCCAGTGTTTTTGATTTTTTTTTAAATTGCCATTAGAAACCTAGTAAGAAACAATCGAGCATTCATTCGAAACACAACAAGGTTCAAAGACGGCCGAAGTTGAGTTTTCATTTTCACTCGCCGATAAATAAACAGCTACGACAACAAAATTGTCATAGCTTATACGAACATCGAATGCAATACACCACGAAAGATCTATGCAAGTAAACCGTTGACGATTTGATTTGTTTTGGTTTATGAAAACCCAAACGTTAACAATTCTTACGGAGAATGAAACGATGCATGATAAATTAGTATTGTAGCCGTTGATTGTCAATTTTTTTGGTTCAGTGGCTTTCGTTATATGTGCTTCACAAACAAATATCTGTTCATTTTTGCTTTTAAAAAATATCTTGATTCAATAAATTTTTCTCTGAATCGATGTCATCTATTGGATAGTCGAGAAAATCAATATTTTCCATGTAACGTTTCACTTAAGAAATTTCATGAGACAATCGTTTGTAAATTTTAATAGAAAACTTTTCAACGCGTCGTTCAATGAAAATCTAGGAACAAATGCCATAACTCCACCTTTTGTCTCAAACATCAGATGATATGCCGGAAATCATTTTATACACGAAAAATTGTACGCATTGAGCATTTTTTTAATTCGTTCTAATTGTCCTCGAACATTTTACAAAATGTCCCATTTCAAGTTGGCCGTGCGTTTCTTCATTTAATGAAAAATATCATCAAAAACACAAAAATGTTGAAAATGTTCAATTGCGTCGTTTTTGAGATTTAATTGCTTCTGTTCCGAAAGTCTCCAATTTTTTTTTTGAATAGTATTTATGAGGAAAGTCGAGCAATATAAAGCGTGCATTCTTGGAAAATTTACATTTATTTGATCAGAGTACGGTTTGTGTGTTATTCTCCTAACTGAAATATTTCAATACAAGAAACAAAGATGGATCAACCGACCAGCATTTATATAAAGAAAATTACAAGTTTGTTGTGTAACATTCTGTGGTCTCTGGGTTTGTGGAAGCCATACGAAAAATCAAAATTGTATATTCTCTCATATTCGACTTATTCCGTTCTGTTTCTCTTCATCTTTGCCATACTCTATGCAGTTTTAATGGTTTGCAATATTTTTTTCTTAACGGATTTCTCGGATCTCACAAATCGTCTCTATATGTCGCTCACCGAAGCTGCGTTAGCCATAAAAGTGATCAATTTTTTCGTCAACAATCGCGAGTGGCAACAAATCTTGACTGAAATCAAAGAGTTTCGCATCAACTTCTTGCCGGACGAACGAATTATCCGAAAACGAGCACGCATTTTTCAGATCGTCATTTATGTGTATTTTTTCTTTCCAAATTGTGCAGCAAATGGACTTGGAATAGCACCTTTATTTACAAGAAGTACCAGCTTAATTTTCAGTGGATGGTACCCCGGCTTCGATTGGGAAAGCAACAGAAAAGATTATTGGTTGATTTATGCCTATCAATATATTGGTATTGTAATTACTTGCAATTTGAATGTGGTCATCGATTCTTACTACTGTTTCGTCATGCATGCGTTGAGCGCCCAAATCAATATATTGGGCCGTCACTTGAGCACGAATGGCGTGATTGAAGTGAACAACAAGAAGGACACAATTGAGAAAATTAGATTGGAATTGTTGGAAAAAATTCATACACATCAGCGATTGAATACCACATTTGAATTGATCCAGAAGAATTTGCAGTGGGCATACTTTTGTCAGGTTCTGTTGTCTGGCATCGTCATTTGTTCAGTCACCAAGGAGTTGGCACGGGCAAGTCAGACAATTTTAGTTTTTGAATAGTGCTTTGAAATATTTTACATTTCACATTTTTCTCAATCAAGTTAGAAGAGAAAAAAAATCGGACTAAAAACTCCAAAGGCTGATTTGACTCCATCAAGATTTGTCAATTTAATATTTGCAGGCATCAACCAATGAATTGGCTTTGTTTGTTTCAACGGCTTTTGCAGTTACATCATTTCTGATGCAAATTTTTTTAATGTGTTTGTTCGGTCAGGAAACAATGTCAGAGTACGGAAGACTTTCGTATCGGCTTTATTGCTCTGATTGGCCTGAGATGATAGCCATTTCGAAACGAAATGAATCGAAGAATTTTCAGATGATTTTAACTATTTTCATGGAGACGCTGAAAAGGAATAACCAAATTATGGTCGGAAAAGTATTTCCGTTGAGTTTGCCAACATTTACATCTGTACATTTAATTTTAAATATCACTCGATTCGGTATAAATTTATGAACGTTAATCCTTTTTCTTAGATCCTGACGGTGGCATATCGTCTCTTCGCTATATTGAAGTAATGAAGAAAAATCCCATCAGAAGCAGGACACTTATCCCAACCAGCAATAATTATTACACATAAGATAATTATCAGACCCACGGTGGCGTATGCGGAAAATTTGTATCAATTGATAACCAACACTTTTTTTTAAAGAACAATCACAAGTATGTCTATTCTAATTAAAATGTTTGTACGTGTAATCTACTCTCCTAAAGACGAAAAATAAAGAGTTCATTGTATGAAAGAATTATTACTAGTGTCTATCCAATAATAGCCCCGTTGCATCTTTTGTATAATAAGTTATTAATAACTAGTTTGGAAATGGTTTTATTTCGAAATACCTTGTGTGTGTCATTCCCAAACGGATTCTCACATATATTCCGTTTGTGATTGATCGACGTTAAAGGGGAATCCGCCGAAATGCATATTGTTCTCTGCATGTTTTCTTAGGAGGTAGTAATTTGAGTTTCTTGTGGAATGAGTCGATTGGCTTTTGTGCAATGTGAGGTATCAATTTGGGTAAAATAAATGAACAAATTTTGTTCCACTAGTAACACAAACTGCCAAAATCCAGTTACAAATCACTATATACAACTTCTATGCAACAAAGATTTCCGTTGCTAATCGGTTGCAAATGTTGATATGCCACTGGAATAGCGCACTTGGGCGGAGCCTAAAATGCTCTTATGCCACATCTTCGGAGTAGCATTAGTTGTTCCCGGGAACATAATTGCCACATGATTAGTTCCAATTGAAATCTGAATGTTCCATAAATGTTACTTTCACGTAATTGCAACAAAATTAGAACAATTATGCCACTGAAATGTCACACATTTGCCACTAAACTTGTTCTGTGCCACAACATTTGCAATATTTATGTAACAATTTTGTTCTAAAAGAAAAAAATTATATTCAAATTTGTTTCAGTTCTTGTGGCAAATTTATGACTGAAAATTTCTCAAACAAATAATAAAAATGGAGTGAATAAATGAAAAACTTTCATCTCTACTAATAAAAATGTGGACTTTGAAATCGATTTTCGGTCGATTTATAAACGAAATTTTAGATGCGCTTCCGAATATATGGAAATAGTTATGATTCTACTCCCAATATTTTTCACGCGCCGCTTGAATTCTTTAAAATAACCAAAGAACGACTGAAAGCTTTGCATCATTATAGACAATAACCGAATTCTGCTATAAACAGCTTTTTTAATCAGAGACAACAACCATTTCAGCTTTAAATCGTTAAGATTTGCATTGATTTAAGTAGAGATAATTACCAAAATAGCTTCACGTTTTTAGTGTTCTGTTATACATTGAGTTATAATGAACAAAAATGTCAAATGATGCAAAAAACTGTTCTAATTTCATAGTCGTTCTTTATTTTTTTCAGGAAATTTTCAAAAATTCCAATTAATGATTATAATATAGAAAATTTATACTAGAATGTTTCAAAAACGTAATAGAAATCCATTACATATGGATTTATTGGATATTTATTATGTTTTATTTCATAAATTCTGCGCAGAAAATATCAACATTTTCTGTGTCTCTGCAAAAATGTGGCAAATTTGCGAAAAAATGGCGAATTCTCCATTTTGTTCCAGGAATAGTGCTATTCGTGGCAAATCGTTCTTTGCCACATTTATGCTCTTGCTTGTAGCAGAAAAGTTGATAACACGTAATTGCAACCAACTTGTAGCAAAATTGTGTTGCAAATAGCATGTTGCCACAAGTATTGTTACCTCTCACCGAATTTTGTTGCATATAAGTGACCTACACTTCGTTGTAACAACAAATTTGTTCCATAAAAATTATCGATACACTTGATATGCAACATGTGCCTTGTAAGTGTCATTTATGTTGCTAACACCGATTTGTAACGGTGAATTTGTTGCTATAATGTTCCAATTGTGTATCAATGGTTTTATAAATATTTACATTGCGGCTTATTGCGAAATTCCAGAATTTATGCTCTCACATTTGATTAGTCATTTATTTCGTTTTGGAAATTCGCACAGTCAACATCCTTTCAATGTCATTCTTAGTCGTGCAAACCCGTAAGACAGTTCGAGCTGAACCTCAGTTAACAGTGAATGATCTTTGCTACTTTCCACCGACAAATTTACGCACTTTGTTCAGCGATCCACATTTGAAACCAGTAACCGACTGGATTCCACAAAAGTGTAAAGTTGTTGGAAAAGCAAAAACTACAGCCGAAGCTGAGAAATTGATTGACGAAATTCTGGCTGTAACCGATTCAGAGGACGCGCTTGCATTGACACGTGCCACGCGCACGACGCGAGCACGAAAAATAACCAAATTCCAGTCGAAATCATACACATTAACATCAAATCAACCACAACAACAACAACCGGTAAGTTTCAAATGTAAGTTATTGATTTAGATACGTGTGCTGAAAAGTGATTTCGCAAACAGGTAATTGCTCAAACATTGAATAAGTTTGAAGTTTTGGAAAACGTACGTATCGACAACGAGCAATCGGACACAGCAGTTCCCACAATGGAATCGAATCAGCCGATCGACAACGCCTCTGCATCGAGTTCGAATCAGAACGAAAGCGTTCAAACGTCAAATGAATTGCCAGTTGCACCATTGCTATTTACCCAACAATCAAATCAAATGTTGAACGCATCCGTAGCGTCAGACCAATTGTCGGTGGCAAATCAAATTATTACACAGCCAACAGCACCTTCATTGAATTTGCTTGGTCTCACAGACGACGCTGAGCAACAACACAATCAGATTGTTGACATTACGAATGCCGACGGAAATTTGGAGGTAAAATTGCAAAATAAAAAATGGTGACATCATAGACATGATATTCGTTCTTCCCAAGGTAATCCAAGTGGGTGACAAATACTACACACAACAAGGAAACAATCTCATTGAACTGACCAATGTACCAATGCAACAACAACAGGAAATGGTGGAATATGTGACCGTTGACGAAGAAAACGTCACGAATGCCGATTTGTTGCGTGCGATCAATCAACTGAATGCACGATTCGACCAGATTGAAATCCAACAGACTCGGTCCAATGAATTTGCTGTATCGTTTCAAAAGTTCATAGAGAAGCGATCGGCTGTAGTAGATGTTGCACATCGTTCGAACGCCAGCTCGAGCACATCAAATGACAAAGAAGATTTTCCGGTATATGAACAATTGAAACGTGTTGAAGATGAACAATCACTGACGCAACTTGAAACTGATTTGAACGTGAAACCATTTTTGGAAAAGTTCTTGCGTTATTTGTCGAAGACTTACGATTTGGATTCCAAACAAGATTCAAATGCCTTTTTCAAAAAGTTATTCCGGCAATTGGTTGCTCCCAGTGTTTTACAACCATATTCTTGGAAAGGAAACACTCGTGTCAAAAAGCAAGGCATCGACAATGCTGATGGTTCGACTGAAGAGCAAAACAACGCCGGTGGTCAAAACAAATGCTTTCAAACGAAGTATCCACGATTCGTGGAACTGATGGATGCCGCCATGAAGCTCGCCGATTGCAATTACACGAGTTCAAAGGTTGGCAATTATTTTGAACTCTTTTTACGCCAGAAGAACAAGGGAATGCAACGCGAAGCCGAACGTGTCCAAAGTAATATTGCTCCGCGCGAAGTATCTTCCCGCAAGCGAAAACGACCAAACGCACCGCCTCAAAATACCCATGGTAGTGAAATAACCACGACAAACACAACATGAATTTTTTTTCATTTCTTTTAGTGTCATTTTAGAAAAAAAAATCATTTTCGTTTCAAAACCTACATCTTAACATTGACCTTGCCGGAGTATCGCAATAAAACATCGAACGCTGAATTCGATTTGGCAACCATTGATATTTAAGCCGTTCGCGAGAAGTATTTTCATTTCAATGACAAACTCTCTTAAAAATGTATTAGTATCCTTTGGCTTATCTAATAGAACAATAAAATTATGCAAACAACATTCATAAATGAAAGAAAGCAAAAAGGTTTCAATTGATCATTACTTTTGCCACAGAAAATCCCAATGATTAATGGAGGAATCTTCCTCAACTCGTGGATATATGCACTTATCAATATGGGCCAGAACAATTGCGTTCAGCCTTTGAAAGGTGGTAAGCCGTCAATATTTATGTTCAGCGAAAGTTGACTTTGGATCTGATCTCGCTCTTTGCGGATGCCGTAATGCCAATATTCGCCTTCGTCATCGAGACGACTGATGTCTATTCTACGAGGAGTTTCAGTGAGAGTTCGTGCATCTTTTGGAAGCGCATTCTGGGGAATATGGGTTTTCAAAATCTTCAGCAAAGAGTTAATGCTGTGTGTTTGATTTGATGTGATAAAGCCCAATCCTTTAAATCATTCCGAAATTCGAGTATATCCATTGGTCTACTATCATCATCAGTATCACTAGAGATTGAATCATCACTATCTGATGGATTGTTATTAGCCGCTTCATTTTCAGTGGGAGTTGCAAATTCTACATCCTCCAAATCAGGCTCTTCCGTGTTGTCTTCAGTGTTGGCAACTTCACTTTCACTCGTATGCACTACATTTTGAGCAGGACCAACTGCGCTCTTTCTTTTCTGGAAGAAAGTTCCACTTCTTCTTATTTTTCGCCACGCATTTCTATCGTCATCATCGATGAGGTTGTCGAAATTCATTATTCAGTATTTATAATTCCGATTTAACACGTTTCATTATTGTATTTTGTCTATTTCCCACTTCACCTTGAATATGCAATGAAGTCAATGAAAACAATGGTGAAACCCTCTGAAGTTTCTTGGCATGAAAATATTTTTGTTGCAATTATGTTGCACGCACGCATTTGGAATAATTTCTTTATGGAACTTAATTTTCGTCTATTTGTCACTTATTTGCTACTAGTAGAAAGCATCGACTAGAACAAGTTCCATAAAATTGCATATGTAACTTGTATGTGACTTATTTGCTACTGAATAATTTTCGGAACTATTCTGCAACATCAATGCCACTCATATGGGACTAAGCCTTTATGGAACATGAATGCCACTGAAATGTCTCACATTTCCCACTAAACTTGTTCCAGGCCACGGTTATGTCACGGCTATGGCACAAGTTTTTGTGGCAAATCGAAATTGGTGTTACTAGTGTCAGTGCCTATCAATATATCCATTCTTTTTTGTTTTTAAAACTTATTTCAATTCAATAAATTTTTTCTGATTCAATGTTGTCTATTGAATAGTCGACAAAATAAATATTTTCCATGCGACGTTTTACTTAAGAATAAGCACCAGATAATTTTTTTTGAAATTCAGTTAACAATTTTGAACGATTATTGATTTGATCTACAAAAAGTAGATATTTCAACACATGTCACAAATAAGCTCAAATCCACAAAATGGTTTTATATACGACAAATTGTACGCATTCTTCAGAATTATCGTTATAATTGTTCTAATCGTTCTTGAATATTTTAATTGATTCAAAATGTCGCGTCTCCTAGCTCATTTTTAAAAATGGTTGCTGAAGGGTTTTTCTCCCTTTGATCAATATCACGGGAATGTTAACAATTTCTATTATATTGAACGCAATTGCGTTTCCAATTTTTCGTTGCTCATACTCTGGGTAGAGTAATTTTAAATGCTTCGATTTAATTGTTTTACTCCCAAAAGTCTAGACATATTTTTTCCAAAAAAGCTTTTATGTGAAAAATCGAGCTATATAAAGCGTGAAATCTTGAAAAAGTTGCAATCATTTGATCAGTGTACGGTTTGTGTGTTGTTCTCCTAACTGAAATATTTCAATACAAGAATCAAAGATGGATGAACCAACGGGCATTTATATAAAAAAAACTACAAGTTTTTTGTGTAACATTCTGTGGTCTCTGGGTTTGTGGAAACCATACGAAAAATCAAAATTGTATATTCTCTCATATTCGACTTATTCCGTTATGTTTCTCTTCATCTTTGCCATACTCTATGCAGTTTTAATGGTTTGCAATATTTTTTTCTTAACGGATTTCTCGGATCTCACAAATCGTCTCTATATGTCGCTCACCGAAGCTGCGTTAGCCATAAAAGTGATCAATTTTTTCGTCAACAATCGCGAGTGGCAACAAATCTTGACTGAAATCAAAGAGTTTCGCATCAACTTCTTGCCGGACGAACGAATTATCCGAAAACGAGCACGCATTTTTCAGATCGTCATTTATGTGTATTTCTTTGTTCCAAATTGTTCAATAAATGGACTTGGAATAGCACCTTTATTTACAGGAAGTACCAGCTTAATTTTCAGTGGTTGGTACCCTGGCTTCGATTGGGAAAGCAACAGAAAAGATTATTGGTTGATTTATGCCTATCAATATATTGGTATTGTAATTACTTGCAATTTGAATTTGGTCATCGATTCCTACTACTGCTACGTAATGCATATGTTAAGCGCACAAATCAATATATTGGGCCGTCACTTGAGTGTGATTAGATGTCCAAGTCAAGTGAACAACAAGAAGGACACAATTGAACAAATTCGATTGGAATTGATAGAAAAAATTTATACACATCAGCGATTGAATACCACATTTGAATTGATCCAGAAGAATTTGCAGTGGGCATACTTTTGTCAGGTTCTGTTGTCTGGCATCGTCATTTGTTCAGTTGCCAAGGAGTTGGCACGGGTAAATCAAACTCAAAACTGGAGTTTTGCATCCTTTGATTTCATCAATCCATTTGATATTTGCAGACATCCACCTCAGACGAATTGCCTTTATTTGTGTCAACGTGTTTTCTAGTTACATCATTTCTGCTACAAATTTTTCTAATGTGTGTATTCGGTCAGGAAATAATGTCGGAGTACGAAACACTTTCATATCAACTGTATAGCTCTGATTGGCCTGAGATGATAGCCATTTCGAAACGAAGCGAATCGAAGAATTTTCAGTTGATTTTGACTATTCTCATGGAGACGCTGAAACGCAACAACCAAATTATGGTCGGAAAAGTATTTCCATTGAGTTTGCCAACATTTACATCGGTACATTTCATTTTAAATATCACTCGATTCGGTATAAATTTATGAAATTTAATTATTTTTCTTAGATCCTTACCATGGCATATCGTCTCTTCGCTATATTGAAGTAATGAATGAAGGTCCCATAAGAAGCACTTATTCTATTCAGTGAACCAGCAATTATTATTACAATAGGCAACAATATGGACACGAATATAATTACACATTAGCTGATTGGCTACATGAATGTATAACATATGATCAATGTCGTATAGTTGTTTTAGACCAATAGGATTTGTACGTAGCATTGTGTGTGTAGATTAAAATCAATTGATTACCAATATGTGTGTCAAGATATATAGATAACAAGTATGTCTTTTCGACCAATTTAGTTTCTAGCTTACTCTCTTAAATCTGAAAAATAAATGGTTTATTGTATAAAAGAATTGTTTCTAGCGTGTAACCCCATCTCCTTGCATCTTTTCTATAATAACTAGTTCGAAAATGCTTTTATTTCCAAACGGATTGTGACATATTTTCCGTTTGTGATTGATCTATGTTAAAGGGGAATTCACCGAAATTTAAATTGTTTTCCGCACGTTTTCTTAAGAAGTAGTAATTATAGTTTCTTCAGAAGTGAGTCGATTGGTTTTTGGGCAATCAAAGGTATTAATTTGGATGAAATAAATGATCCAATATGAAGACGACACTTGGTCAACCGATTGAGTGATTGTGTACAATAGATTTTATCAAATATAACTAAGAATATTTGAAATCTTCAATAGGTCAACGCTATATAAACCGGAACACTTTGGAATTTTCAAACTTTTTTATTAAATTGTGTGTTTAATAAGTGTCATCTTTGAGTATTATTTTTCGATTTTATCATAAAATATGGATTATCCAACGTTGACATTCATTGAAAGAATTTTATGTTTTTCGTGCAATTTGCTGCGGGTGTTTGAATTGTGGAAACCATTTGGAATATTCAAACTGCAGTTTATTTATTATTCCATCAATTCGGCGTTGGCGTTGACGTTGCCTGCGGTCATTCTTCTGATAAAATCCATTAATTTTGCTGTGCAAAATGATGAATGGAAGTATGTTCACAACGAAATCAAAGAGTGTCGTGTTAAATCCTACGATGAACAACAAACATTTAAAGATGGCGCACGTATTTTTCAAAACCTTGATTGCATTTACTTCGCATTTGAAATTAGCAATGCTCTCTTAACGGGAAAATTTTCACCAATTCAAGAAATTATAAATCTGTTTCATCGACTCGAAATTAATTGGATCATTTTTATTGGAAGCCGAAATGGTGAGAAAAATATTAAAAGTAAAAAATATAGTTTTTCTAAATTCTGAGAAGGTCTTTTGAAGAAAAAAACTCAAATTATTATTCATTGTCTTAAAATTCATTTAAGGAAGAACCATATTCATTGATGTTGATACAAATATTTCTCGCCACCTTCAAATACGCATTTCTTTCGGGCTATTCTGATTTGCCGAATATGGTTGCAAACGGAATACGACATTTGTTTCGATGATTTTGATTTTATTCATGAATTCTCTAAGAAGCAGACGAATAGTTTTGATATTCCGATTAAATTTGAACACATTTTTATCGGTAAGAGACCGAACGGTGAGTACTTATTTAAAACAGAAAATACTAATTACGATTTTCTCTTTTAGATTTCAATTCTGACCCAATGCTTCACTAAATTATCTGCAAAGTTATTACAATACATTTGATCGATTAAATAAATGAATGAATCAAATCTACGAAAACGAAAAAATGTATTTTACCTGGAAAATGGTATATATATTGACGTATGCTGAAGAAAATAAGTTTAAAAAAAATTACAAAAAAAATTATTATCATTGCAACCCTTTGTGAGTGTACGCTGTACGGCTCTTTTGAACTGTATAAATGCGTTTCAGATCGAATTTGAAATATTTCCCACGATTTGCTTCTTTTCTAATTTCCCACAGTTTTTCGAATTCAATAAAAATAATAACAAAAGATTTACTTTGAAAGGGAGCGTGGCTAAGTGAAGTAAATCAACTTGGGTCTAACTGCGATTTCTTTAATGACAGACCGCTTTTAATGTTTAATGTCACTTTTACTTTTGGTGTGATCGCACATTTAATCACAGATCGCGCTTCTGAGGTGATTTAAAAATTAGAATGAAAATTAAAGGGGTTGTCAATTGAAAATTAATAAGCACAATAATATAGTGAAATTAGGTACGGCACGATAGAATATTTAGAATTTTGGTTCAGGTTCGTGTATGTTCCTTGCATATACAGCAGCAGAAAAAAATACATTTCTGTGGTAAGACAATTTAATAATAATAATTTTCTGTGTGTGTTGTTTTTAACTTTGTATTCATTAGGCCAATAAACTGATACGGAATAAAAACGCATTCGTGTGTTAAATTACCAATATGCACTGTATTTCAAATGTGATTTTGCTACATTAGTCGATGGGTACTTCAATGATACATATCAAAACTAATTTAACATTAGATTTTAGGTACGGAAAAAATATTTAGGTACTCTAATGGGAAAAAAAGAACTTAGACGAAATTTGATATTACGAAACGACACTAATAAAAAAATTAATGTAAACGTGTTTTGTAAATAGAAGCCAATTTCGATGTCAATTAAACTAAATTTGTTTCCAAATAAAATGGCAGTTTTGAAAGAAAAGAAAAACCACAATGGAAAAAAATGGTGAAATTCATAAATAGAAAAAGAAATCTTGGCTTAATGAGCGGTTATGTTTGGTTCGAAAACCAACATCTAAACACCAGGCTTAAAAGTACCTATTGCCAATCAGTGAATAATTTGGCTTACAGTCTAATCGTCTAAAATGAAGATTATCTACACGAATTTACCGTGTATTTCAGTTGTTTAATTACATTTCTGTATATTAAATTAATATTTGTGTTTATAAAACCATGTAGTTTTTAGGGAAAATGCGCACGAGCACACATTCTTTATGCTGCCTTACTATTCATTTCTCTCTATTTTTTTCATATTTTTCTCTCACTCACACTATATTATTTCCATTTTCAAATGGGAAAAAGTCTACGTATTTTTATTTTTTGTTCAAACTTCAATTGTTTTTTGTTTTGCACGCGAAAAAGAAAACAGCTTAACAAATATGCTCGTCGTTTGATTTCAGAATGATGATGAAACCATTGTGGCTTAGAATTCGGTGTCGGATGCTTAGGTTCGCTTCGATGCGCTGCTCGTGCTGACATTCAAACTGTCGCACAAGAAACGCTGTAGCTATTTCAGGTGCTGCGATCGAGAACGTGAATTCGGCTCAGTTGTTCCATTCAAATGCAAATTGTTGAATGTTCCTAAGAAAACATTGGAAAAAATGTGCTTGAGTTGGAATTTGATTCAGAAAAGTAGCAAAATTTCGTAGATAATAGACGATATTTACCGGAATTTTGATTCTGAACTTGCGGTACTTGATTCAGCGGTATCGCCAATCTGGCATTCACAGCAAGCAAATGATCACGTCTCGCAATCAAATTGTTGACGTGCTCCTCCAAACGGATGTTTTCAGAACGCAATTGATGCAAACAGGATAAAAGTGAAGCAACTGAAATGGAATGCAGTTTCGAGTTAGTGAGCGAGTTCAAGAGAAATTCAGTTTGTTTTTGAATGAAGAAAATCGAATAAAAGTTTGTAAGAGCCAAAAAATGCGATAGAAAAATACTTACTGTCAAAATGTTGTGCCTGTTCCATTAAAAACTGTGAACCTTGCTCCCATTGACGTTCGAGCAGTTGTTCGAGACTTTGTGGTGTGTTTCCATGTGCAGTCGGCTGGCCGGTTCCACCAAGCATTGAGCTCAACGACGGCCCTTGCGGTTGACTCTGTGCACTATTACGTGCCTGAAATGAAATAATTCGGTAATAAATGAAATAAACGACAGTTGTTCGTTTCAAATGCTGGAGCAAAAACTCCGATTTGCCACTTACATTGTTCAACTGTTTTCCAGGGAACATCGGTCCCATCAGTTGGGTATTTGAGTCCATACTCGATGACGTATAGACACTGTGCGCTTCCATTTCCATAAACAATTGATCGGACATTTTTTGAGCGACGCTGCTTGAGGGATTCAGTTGATTTCCCAACATATGCGTGACATGCATATCTTTCGACGGAAACACTTTAACATCTTTCGTTCCGTCGTTCGACGCCGAATGATTTCGTTTGTGTGGTTCGGCAATCTCAGAGCTCGGTGAGCTTGGCGGCGAATTTTTTATGTCGGTACGTGGTGTTATCGATGCAACATCATAAATGTTCGACTGTGCCTCATAGCTAATCTTCAAGTCCGAAAATGAACTTGAATTGTCATCCGGGGTACTAAAATAGAAATAAGGAAATATATTTCAACGTCGTTCAAAATGAATGCTAAATACAATGTGCAAAAAGCAATAAAACCCAGTATGTATTTTACCTTGTAATTCGGCTCAAGCTAACGTCATCTGCGAGATGTGCAGTTTTTGCACTGAGTCTAACACCCAACGTTTCCATATTTGACGGAGTATTGGCAGTGCTCAATTCGGAAAAGAGCGACGAATTACCGGTGTTGCCTTTTCCTTTGGATGACAATTTTATGCCACTTTGTGACGGCGATGGATTTCGAACGATTGCACCGACAGGTACAAGCGTTTGCTTGTCACTTAGCAACAATGGGTCCCTCACTTGCAATTCGGCCGGCTGCTGTACGATAACATTCGGTAGGTTGTGAGATCGATTTAAATGCTGATTCTGCGTTCATTTGCACACACATTGTCACGCGTACACACAAAAAGAAACATTTCGAATAAACGATATCACACAATTAGTCACAAATTATAAACTTCAACATTTAAAATCACAGCAATCATGTGACAATATTTACCGGCGGAAGATCCGAATTAGCGAACGATTTAATGTTTGAAATTTGATGATGCGATGGAATTGATGGGGCGCTTGTATTTGATGACGGTAAATTCACACCGGTTGGCAATGGCACCGAAACCACTAAACTAACCGACGTGGCTGGATGATGTGGCTTATCTGAAATGTTTCAGAGTTATTTTGTGAATATGTTATTCTAAAACCATTTTCTCTCGCTGAAATGCTGTTTAATCGGCTCCATATTGACTTACCTTCGGTTTGTTTGACAATATTTTGCTGCGTATTACCACCAGCTACGTGTTGATTTTGTACAGACTCTGGCTCAGCACATTTTTGCTGTAAAATTTAAAACAAATATTCACCACATTATAAACACTTCGGTATTTGGTGTGTGTTTAGCGTGAACTGACTTTAGTTATTGTGTTGTTGCTTACTTTTTTCGTGTCGTTGATGTTGATGTTGATTTCGCCTTTTTCATATGCTAATGGCACTAAAGTCACTGAGACATCTTTTATACCCTCTCTACAGGCGTTGCACGTGTGTTTTGGAAATCAAAGCCAAATGACACACGTAGCATGTGTTGTTGTGACGATGCGATGCGATGCGATTCGAAAGAAAGAAACAAGAAAAAGAAAGAAAGAAACGAAACACACAAGGGATCGTATTTACAATGAGTTCAAAGTACACCACACACACATACACACATACGCATTGAGTATGTGTCAACAATGACATTTTGAGTGTAAGCCATATGCGCTTTTTTGTACGGCTAATGTCAAAAAATGAAATTTGTGACAGCTGTGCGATTTTTCTTTTGCTATACCTGATCATATCGTCCGTGGTGTTAGATTTGATTGATTCCAGCTTTCGTTTCTTCACAACGGGTACATTTGAGCCTGGTTTTGAGCTGCCATTACTTCCAAACACCGAGTCTGAGGATACAACAATCGATTCGGTGAAATTTGATGTCGTGAATTTCTGTCCGAGTACAACGTCTTTGTTCGATGCAGTTGAAACTGGTGTGACGTTGGCATCTGTGTGGGAAAAGTCAAACCACAAAATATTAGTACGATTTTTTACGGAAACAAGCTATACTCTTGATTAAGTTCCATCGAAATTAAATCATATTTTTTTCGAAGAATAATTAAAAGGGGAAGAAAAATGCGTTTGAAATACCACTTGTTGTTGATGCATTCGGCAGATCATATTCACTGGGTGTCGAGTCTTTGCTGTGATTTCGTGATGGTTTCGAATGTTTTTGCTCGCGTTGCTCTTTCGATGAGCTCTTTGTTGACAACGAATTGCCTTTATTGTTCGATTTGCTGCTACTTTTACTACTTGAGCTTTCTTTTGTACTGTTACTGCTATTGCTGTTGCCTCCGTCGCCGCCCGATACATTCAGCAGATCGGTGCTTAGATTGCTCGATGAACTGCTCGTATTTATTTGGCTGGTATTTTGATTTCCCGGCTGCGATTGAGCGCCCGTTGGTTTTGCGGCAAACGGTGACGGCTGTTGTGTCGTCGACGACGATGACGACGACGACGCTGACGACGATATTGATGAACTGCTGGCCACACCGCTTACATTTGTCTTTCTCTGCACCGATTTGTGCGAACCATTTTGTGATGACGGCTTTTGATCCAAATTCGTTGCGGTCAAACTCATCGCGGGCTGAAAGAGGGAATCAAAATTAAAATGGGAAAAATTGAAGAAACATTTTGAATTAAAAAAAAAGGTCAATCAAACGACATTTCTATTGAATCCATTGAGGTGGTTCACAATCACTTACCAACGGTATCAGTGCTACCGGAACCGCGTCGGTCTCCTTTTCAGGCGACGAAGATGGATCGCTCGATTCAATGCCATGGTTTACTGGTTTGTATGGAGGAATTGTTTTGACGTTGCCACCCTTTTTCTGTAGAAAAACCAACCCAATGAGCGAATGACCATTTGAAAGACCAAAATCAATCTTACCAATTTACTGTAATGATGTTGACAGTAGCCACAGTATTTGACATTGTCCAAGTAGTTCCCTGCTTCTTCACAAAGTAAACCGCGAGCTTGAGCGCATGTTACATGAAATTGTTGCTTACATCCAGATTTATTGCACTGCATGCATGCGCCAGCCGCAGCCTTTGAGCCTTTGTTATTCTCCTGACAAATGTAACACACTACACAGAACGAACATAAATTGCAAGTTATTCTCAACATTGGCAATTTGCAAACAATTCAAATGTTTCGATTCCATACCTTTATTGAACCGTTCCGGCGGTATCAACTGCAGTAGAATAGGCTCCATGGTTGTGACATTTCCGAAGCGCACCTCGGGTATATACAAAGCACAAACGACGTGCGCCCAACCTTGATTATCGGTTCGTTTCAATGCACCATCTTTCGAGGGGCAGAGTTCGCAACGAACACGCGTTGGACGCTCCTGGCTTTCACATTTTCGGCAATACCAATTGCCCGTCGGCACGGTGACAATCCCATAGCAGGCTTGGTGCACGGCTACTGTACAATGTTGACCATCACAGTAGACGAGTGGATTTTCCGACCAACCTCTTTCATCAGAACAAACACAACAACCACCGACCATTTCCTTCATTTTAATTAACAGCCAACATCAGATACATTCTATAATCGACTAGCTGACGAAATAAGAACGAAACAATAAACAAATGTGAGAAATAACAACAACAATACCGAAAATGAAACAAGTGCAAAACAGAACGCTGATTAGTTTTGACACCTAGCCATTATACGTATACAAGTGTTATGTTGTGTGGACACATAAAATGCGGCCGCTAACTTACATATAGCGAGAAAAACTGAAAATGAAATGAATGGATCCGTCTGCTCTTATTCTGGTCAGTCCAATTTGATTTATTCACGGAAAACACAATCGGGCACTTTTTTCTTCTGGCTGTTGTAACACACGCGACGAATGTAAATTTATAGTGTGTGTCTTGGGCGGTTTTTTTACTTTGTATTTTCACGTTGTTTACGTTGAATTTCGGCGTTTTGCAAGCAATTTCTCAATGCAATACACTTCATCGGCTAGTTTCGTTCACAATATCGCATTCAATGCCAGTCTAATTTACGAATTCAATCACAATTTGAACAAATGAAAAAACTCATACGTTCGGTGCTACTAAACAATGAACTGTCTACTATGGTTCTGATACGAAAATACAAATGTCGGCCATTTTGTATTTTTTTTTCTTCTCTCCTCTTGTCTAGTCGTCGCTTGTATACTTTGGCCCCGTGCGTATGTGTGTGTGTGTGTTGCATCAAATAAATCTGAGCACGGATGAACAGTATATATATGCACACAGCATTTGCCGCTTCGAATTGTGTTTGTGTGTACGCCACGCATGAGACCAACATCGATTTGGATATATACACCGCGTGAACTGCTCGTTCCACATTACATAAATGTAAACAACAGTCCTCTAATACAAATGTGCTGCAAGAATTCAAAAGCATGTTCATGAAATAACAATGAAACGACTGCATACATAGCTCATTTTTTTACATACCCATTTAGTTCTGTCAGTGTATTGGTCTAATATATATATATAGTGTCAAAGGCCGACCGATTCCAATTTGACAATGCATCGATTTCTTTTTTCCATTGGATTCTTGTATGCACTTTTCATTTGACAAAATCAAAATAATGTGTCAGGAAATTTATGTGAAATCAGTTTCTTTTTATTTCGATTAAATTATTTTTCATTCATTTGATTTATTTCTATAAATTACATTCAGTTGAAGTTTCGAAGTACACATCATTGAGGTTTCTATCATTACAAAATGATTTTGAATCCATGGTGTATTCCCTTTTTTTCTCTTTTTCTTCCCTTTTCTTTCTATTTTGTTGTAGCAAAAAAGTGGTTGAATTTAATTTACGACAGACGCTGATGAAATTGGTTGTTTTTTTTTGTTGGTATGGAATGCGGCAGAATGTGTATGATTGTTGAGATCTGCCACGCAATCTTCAAGTCTATGAGTTTTCTTTTCGGCAAAACAAACAACAATTTAAACTACACGACGCACTTCGAAGAATCGCTTCAAATAGTACACTTGGCCCACAGTCATGATTACTAAAACTAATGCTTCGAATGTTGACCACAGAACAACACGAGAGTTTGTGCTTTCGTTGATTTCACGATGGAATTTATCTCTGACATGCATGTATTCTTGTTCGTGTTTCACAGACGTCAAACCAGCGCTCAATTCACGAATCTAAAAAAAATGGTAACGGCTGAGTCATCTGTTGAAAACAGTGTATGTGGCGGTGACGATTTACCATATCTTCGAGTTTGTTGTGTCCAATTTCGCTTTCATTTGGAGCGCCTGGTGCACGACCACCGTCCAACACATCCATATTGAACATAATTGTCTTTGGTGCCATACTACCCTTTTCGTTTATGAAGCAATACGTATATTTGGCGTCTGGAATACCCGAGCCGAATGTGTATTTACCGGATTTTTCTTCGCCTTCATGGATCACCTTACCCTCTGGATCAGTTATCCGAAGCTCAATATCATTAAAACCACCATCAATCACCTCGAACATTAAACCTAATTTCGAATGAAACAGACAGCGATTAGTAATGAACAAGCCACCGAATCATTGTTAATCGAAAAAATTCTTACTCAATTTTGGACCCTGTTCATAAAAACAATCTTGTGCTCGTGCATCTATCGTTATTATATACGATTCACTTAAATGCAACAATTTCAACAGAATTGTCGTTAAAAATACCGATTTAAGCGTTAGCATTTTTGTTGGCAAAAATTTTCTGCTACTTCGTAATTAGTTTGGTATGAAAGCGAATGTTGAAATGAAATTGACGTGTGACATTCGGCTGATATTTTAACTAGCCACGTCTGCCCATCGACTCCAAACAAATCGACGTTGACATTTCACTCGAATTGTTTTGTTGCCGAATCCCTATTGGAAAAAATTCGACTGTCTTCGATTTTTTGCATTTGGGCGTGAATTGGATTAATTTCAAGTTTTAGATGAAGCCAACAACGATTTTATGAGCTCAAAATGGATTCGAAAGTTTAATTTTTGAATTTTTTCGGGAAAATATTTGAGAAGAAGAAAAAAGATGTTAATTTGAAATAAAACCGTTGTCAGATGTTTGTCAAATGCTAATTTCCATGGAATCAACACTCTGAAGGCAACTTCACGCTATTCGAGAATGTCAGCATTGACATTTCTCAAACAAAACGTGCGATCGAAATTCAATTCCATTGAATCAAAACAAACTAAATTCTAGCATACAAAAAATGTCTCGGCCGAATAGTGAAAAATTGGAGTCAGGTGAGTCCATCTTGAGATAAATTCTTCAATAAAATCCCATTAAATGAGTCTCTTTCATAACATCAGCAAATCAAATGACGGAAAATTTGGATGAGTTCGTTGACTTCGTTACTGGTTTGGTGGAACCAAAGAAGCGCCCAGATGTTTCCATAAAAAGATGGCATAAAACGATGCTGACTGGTTCCAAAATTAAACCACAAAACCAAAAGGTTAAACAGAAAACGAAAAAGAAGCCGAAGCGTTTGACACGAAAGGAATTTGCTGATTTAGGGCTGTACAATTTACCGACCAAATCAATGAAATATGCTGATCTACTACCGTTGCATAAACTCTGGACACAGTATATCGAGAAACAGCTGCAGCCGCATATTAAAAGACGTGAAGATGGCAAATTAAGCGTTCCAGAAGTACATGAAAATTCGTATGATGCCTTCAGTAAAACACTCATCAAATCCGATTTAAATGGAGCTAAAGTAACAGTGATCGCCTCGTGTAACCCATCATTAGTGGGCCAAACCGGTATTGTTGCAATGGAAACGAGGAACACATTCAAAATCATCAGCGAAGATAATCGAATACGAAGTACGTTTTGTTTAGAATTTTCGACATTTTTGCTCGCATTTTGACAATACATCGATTAAAAACAATTAATCAACTGAATTGTTTTTTTCTATTTCGCAGCAATTCCAAAGCCGGAATCGGTGTTCAAAATCGTTGTGAATGGAATCGAGTTTAAAATATTCGGCAAATACCTCAATATTCGACCAGCAGAAAGAGCTGTCAAGAAAATCAAAACGCTCATGCATCCAGATCTCTAATGTTTAGCTGTTAATACTTAAAAAAATAAATGATAAATATTTTAAACGTTCAATAAAAACTCAATTTTCTGTGTTTATATGTTTTTTTTTTTTATTATTTTGAGGTTTAAATAATATTTGTCTAATTAACTTATCATTCAGCTGATGAATTCATTAAAATCATATAATTCATTTTGTTTAACATAATTTACATAAATCGTCATTTTCCTATGCATTCACCTTGTTTTCGATATTCAAAACCATTTTAAAGACAAAAATAGTTTTATTGTTTTCTTTTAAATTTACATACATTTCCAATGATTCTTTTTTTTCTTATTTTCCACAGGAATTTGTTTTTCCAACTTTTCATTCAATTTCGAAACAAAAATTTAACCAATTCTGTCATAGCCGGAAATTTAATTTAAAATTTTCCATTTTTGCGTCGAGTAAGTTTTTTTTCTTCTTTGCATTTTAACAAAATATACCCATTTTTCTTCCAATTGCAACACAAATAAAACATTCAATTGATTTTATAGTCTATGCAAGGAATTTATATCCATTTGTCAATAGTATTTGTATAATTTTTTTTTATTTGTTAAACTTTTTAATGGTTTTTATTTTCTCTTCATTTTAGATTTAATAAAATAGTTGATTCTCCACAAGGATGTACAAGTAAATTTTCCTTGCGGTTTTTAGTACGAATTAAATGTAGTTTGCTTGTCACAATCTCGAATATCAATATCCATTATCTCTTTGTGTGTGTTTTTAGTTTCATTAATTAAATTAATGAAGGCAATTCTTGTTTATTCATCGGTCTCTTTTGTTGCAAAGTGATTTTTAGCGTATATATGTTACAAGTTGAAATTTTTAGTTAATTTACTTTTAAATAATTACGACATTTCTATCTAACGATTGAAAATTCAAGCGAAATTTTTAATTTCATTTTCAGTGTTTTTTCTTGTTTTTTTTTGATTTGCGGTAGTAAATGTTTTCTTAATTTGATATATAGTTTTTTTTACACAATCATATGTATTGGTTTAGCTCGTTTCTCTTCTGCGGGGCGATGGCGAGGGCGAGAGCAGCGTTCGAGTTCAAATAACGTCAACAAGTAAAGCATTTGTTCATATTGCCATGAACTTTGAATAAAACAAACAGAACATCTAAGCTCGTTGGCATAGTAGTATATGTGCCACTAAATCACTAGAAAGATCGTTTTCACTTAAATCAGAAGGGATAAAATGTGGATTTTTTTTTGTTGTCATCAAAAATGTTTCTTTTTTTTCCTGCAGACGCTTCGCGAAAATCTTAATAAATTCTGACTTCTTGGACAACAAGTCAAATCGCGCGTAGATTTTAAATTCAATTCTTGAACATTTCACGCGGTATCAATATCATCACGAATTTCAGTTTAGCAGCGAGCACCTTGAATATGTCATACAAAACTCAATAAAAAGCATCAGATGAGCTTGATATATGCATGCACTATTACAACCTCGAAGTGATTGCTTCCATTCTTTCTACTTCTTTAAATTGGAGAATCAAACAAAAAAAAACATTCGTTATACATGTATTTCTATTTGGGCTATTTTGCTTTTAACTGGGGGATTTCACTCTTCAAATAAACCTATTCGTAGGAACAATTGTTTGAAACTTCAGATTTTATTACATTTATGATGAATTTACTGGTTTTGTTTCGATTTATTCTCGTTCGCTGGGTTTTTTTTTTTCAACACAAACACATTTAAAACAATAAACTTCCTTGCATTCATCGGATAAAAAAAAATATAGTGAGCTTTATACATAGAAATGAGAATAAAAATCAACCATTTGAAGCACCAGATGATTTCAACATTAGTTTTAGCTGCTCATTAGACACTTTCGGTTTTCTGTATCGAGGGAATATCGTGTGAGAATATATATCGAAGGAGAGATGAGTGTTGAATAAAACGAAATGATTATCTAATCTATTGTAGGCTTTACCTTCATACAAAAAATAAACATGAACTATTCTGTGGTAGCTAATCATTTACACTTAACATGATTGATCCATTCGCTTGGATTGCATAGAACCATATCATTGTGAACTTTGAAAAAAAAAAATTAACTAAACGCAAGACGAATATTCCAAAATTAAAAAAAAAATTCTTTCGTGTAAAAAAAAAATTCCTCCTTTACGAATTTTTAAAATAATGCCAATGTGAATGTATTCCTTTTGTTCTTTCCATCTTTAAAAACGGTCGATTTTTGTAGACTATTCTCCCATCATCTGTTGCAGAAAACGTTTTATATGCATTCGGAATCTGTTGATGCGAACGATCATTAAAGTCTCAACTCCATGCCGCAGATACACATTCATTTATCAGAAGAATCGAAGAAAAAAAAACATTAAACAACTAATTCAATATTCTAGACGTCACTTAATCCAATAATTTCACAACAATGAAATTTCTGAAATGAAAACAACGCATGATTCGATTAGATCAAAAGTCGTTAAAATTAGCAGTAAAGTCACTGCGATATTTACCTTTGGCTTCATGACTATCGGATGTGACTAGTGGTGCTGATGTGATTAAGCTGTTGTTATTGAAGTTGACTGTATGTTCGGCTGTTTGATTCGTATCGAGTGATAGATCTAGCAGTTGATTTGTAATTGAATCATTGTAGTTATTTCCTATGCCTATGCCAGATTCACTGCAGAAAAAACCAAAAGAGATTCAACGGATTAATTCAATTTTGTTATTTCAATCAATCAAATTTTTGGTCATTTTTTATTGGCGTACTTACATTTTATTATCTAAACTAAAACCATTACCATTTGAAATGGGCGGCTGATGTTCATCGTTCAGTGTGAAATCTATCAATTTGCCATTGGTTTTGTGCACACCATTGTTATCTGCATGATGTTGAGGAGACTGTTGTGTGGGTGTTGATATCAAATTGTTTTCTATCAAATTGCTAAACGTGTGGATGAGGGCGTTCTCTTTGTCAGTCACACTCTTCTCATAATCGCCCAGCGCATTTTTCGTATTATTGGCAGATGTTTCATCGTCTTGGGCTGGCTCAGTCGATGGCTGTGTAGACTCGGTACTATTCACACCATTGTTTCCAGCTTCATTTTCCGCCTGCATGAAATAAGGAATCCAAATTTATTGACAAATCCATTTTTCATTTTTAAAATCATCGATTCAACAGGTGATAGTAGTATATTAACCTTGTTTGGAGTATTTGATGCGAAATTATTGGCTGCGGCCGTTTTGGCTCGTGTACGTGACATGATCGCTTCAACACGTTTACGGCGTTCCTCTCGTTCTTTTTCTTCTTTCTTTAGTCGTTCGGCAACTTCAATTTTCTGTCTCTCGGCCTCTTCACGTGCCTTCTTCTCTTGTTCTTCTCTTTCTAAACGTTGTTTTTCCTCATCGGCTGTGAAAAACAAAGAAAAATCGATGTCATCAATACAAAATGTACACATTAACGGAATTTTTTTTTCTCACATTTTCTACTGGGAAATTTCAATCACAAATGAAATCATACCTTTGCGCAAACGTTCAGCTTCCTCACGTTGGCGAGCCTCTTCGATGGCTTGTTGCAAGCGTTTCTCTTCTGCCTGACGTTGCTCTTCAACCAATCGTTGGGCTTCCAATTCGAATTGTCTTTGTTTCTCTTCTTCTTCGGCCTGCAATTGCAATTCGCGTTGTCGTTCTTCTTCTTGTTTCTGACGCTCCAATTCTGCCTGTCTTTCAGCTTCCTCGCGAGCCAATCGGCGACGTTCAGCAAGAGCTGCTTTAGCCTCATGCTCGGAAAGCACACGACGTTGAATCATTGATGCTAAAAAGAGGACAGTTAGTATTTTGCTTTGATTTATGGCATTTGATTTGTGTGGTGCAAAGAATCCAATTCTTACCTGTCATCTCATTGTTCTCTGGTTCGGTCAATTTATTATTGTCGATGTTATCGACATTTGAAACCGGTTCTGACTCGGAAGTAATCTCGGTCTTAATCTCATGTGTTTCAGTAGATTGAACGGATTCACCGTCGCCGGAAACAACTTCAGTGGTCGTTACTGTTTCGACTGTCTTCGTTTCAACGATTTTTACCTCTTCGACGGCAATTGGTTCGTTCACTTGTTCTACTGTTTGAACAATTTCTACGGAATTCTCTGGTGTTTCATTAGGAACTGTTTTTGGAGTCGCGCTTTCAGTTTGTGGTGATGGTAGCTTTGGTGTTGATGCTCCACGCGGCGTTGCGGTCTATTTGAAATATTTTTCGATCAATTTGTGATTAAAACACAAACTCGTTGAAAATTTGCGTTCATAGATGCTTACCTTCTTCGGTGGTGCCGATTTTACACTACGTTTTGGAGTTTCATGTAGAGATGTTGACATTTTGGGTGAAGCTGCCGCTTGTGCTTCCTTTGTCGCATTTGCTGTGGTTGTTGACGATGATCTTCGTACAGCCGACGAAGGTCTCGATGGTGGTCTGTCTTTTTTCTGTGGTTTGGATGACTCATTGCCTAATGGAAAAACAATCACATGTTATTGCATCTCTTTATGGAGAACTCGCAATTTTATTTGAAAATGAAACTTACAGTCTGGCGTCATGCCAGTTCCAGCAATGCTGGATGGTCGTGGTTTTCTAGTGCCTCCAGAGCGTCGAACAACGCCGGATGTTGACATGGTTGATGTCGACATTGCGCTTCCGGGTCGTGATGAGCCGCCAGGTGTCACATCACCAGATCGTGAACCTATTTTTTTTTCGATTCATCAAATAAATATTTACAATCAAATAATGGAAAACAAATTACACCGTGCAACACATGTTTCTGCACATGAGAAATTCCGATTGCTTGTTTTAGAGGACCAAAAACCAAGCACCTTTGCATCATTAGTTTGTTCGAAACCACGTCTAGATTTTTTTTTATCGACAATATAAGACAAATTTCAGGTCAAAATGAGCAAATCACAAACATAAGCATCGATTTGACAGGTAAAGGCAAATGATTTCTACCTTTTCTGCCTTTGAACAACTAGTATGATCCTTTACAAACATTTTGGGTACTTACATGACCAAATCGAGTGATGTTTTCACATATTTCTGGCCGCATATTTGGTTGGTTCGAATTCAACTCTGAAAGAATCGACTTTTGGCCAAAAATCCTTAAATATAGGCTTTTTAGGGATAGTATCTTAGCGCAAAGCTATTTTTTCTCGAAAATATGGGGAGTCTACCCAGACCAAATCTCTCAAAATTGACTTTTCGAGGTACCTTCTGAACAAAAGTTACGTTTTTAATGCATTTTGCTATGAAAATATCATTTTTTGTTCGGGAGGTACCCCAAAAATCATTTATAAGAGATTCTGTGTGGGAAGATTCCCAATATTTCTCGAAAAAATTAATTTTTTACTAAGAAACTCATCCAAATAGTGTATTTTTGGGGTACCTCCCGAACAAAAAATGTTATTTTCATAGCAAAATGCATGAAAAACGTAACTTTTGTTCGGGAGGTACCTCGAAAAGTCAATTTTGAGAGTTTTTGTCTGGGTAGACTTCCCATATTTTCGAGAAAAAATAACTTTGCGCCAAGAGACCATCCCTGAAAAGCCTATACTTAAGGATTTTTGGCCAAAAGTCGATTCTTTCAGAGTCGAATTCGAACCAACCAAATATGCGGCCAGAAATATGTGAAAACATCACTCGATTTGGTCATGTAAGTATCCAAAATGTTTGTAAAGGATCATACTAGATGTTGAAAGGCAGAAAATTTAGAAATTATTTGCTTTTACCTGTCAAACCGAAGCTCATGTTTGTGATTTGCTCATTTTGGCCTGAAATTTGTCTTATATGTGTCGATAAAAAAAAGTCTAGACGTGGTTTCGAACAAACTAATGATGCAAAAGTGCTTGGTTTTTGGTCCTCTAAAACAAGCAATCGGAATTTCTCATGTGCAGAAGAAAAAGTTGAAATTTGTTACACGGTGTTATTAGTGTCAGCACAGCCACCAATAGCCAATTAGCAACGAATTACGGTTTCAACATATAAAAAATTAAACGCCACCAGCAAAAAATTAACTACTTAAACTAAAACGGCATAAATAAAGTGGAGAACAACAAAATAAGTACCAGGTTCTATTTCTACGTAATGGAATGAAATTAATTACTTGAAACCTTTTCCCACTGTGTATCAATAAGGATCTAAATGACATGTAAAGAAACCATATTCTTATAAAACTAAGTAAATCTACCGGAGAGTCATTAACGATTAGTTTATGAGTTGTTTGTAGTTGGCTGAACATTAAAACTGTTTACTACGTTTATGAGCCATAACCTATGGGTAGGTCACACAATGCTTATGCTTAGGGACGAAAATAAAAATTCAATTGATTAACCAATAAATTTAAGTATAGAATTAATTATACCACCAAAAAGTAGACATTGATTTGAGGAAAGGGATGAGGAGGAGGGTGAAGAAGTGATTTTCTTCGGATGAATTTATTTGAGAAATGTTTTCAAAGTTAATGGTCTTTTAAGGAAATGTGAAGAGCATCGAAATGAAGACAGAGATAGAGAGAAGATAGTTGATATCAAGTGATGGGGCTAGTATTGAACAATTCAGAATTGTTCGAGGGTAGTGTGTATCATTTAGATGTGCAATGTGATCGTTGGTATGATGCAATTTGGTAAATCGTAAGGAGATACGATTTCGAAGCCGATCACCGAATAATGTGTTATGGTTTATTTGTTATTGATCGTAGGCGAAATTACGCAATAAAAAAGAAGATTCTGTACAAGTAGCCATGTTGGTGTCTTTTTATTTGTTTTGTGTGGACACTAAAGTGAGAAACGGAAATGGTGAACACACACCTGCAGAAACATTAGTTGTTCGCGAATCGATTTCAGTATCGTTTGCATGCTTTTGTGCAATACGTGCTTGAACCACAGTCGGCGTAGTTTTTGGTGTGCTTAGCAATTTGGCTGTAACCAATTGTGTCATACTTTTCGTTGCGTTTGACTTACGTAACGGTCGCACATGGTTGTTGTTGTTGTTGTTGTTGTTACTCATATTTTTCGATGCGCTGCTCGGTTGATATAAACGAAGCTGAGCTGGACTTCGTGTCGATGAACTCGACGATAAATGCGTTAAACTGCGTGACATTTTTCGGGCTGTGGCCACCCGTTCAGCTTCTAAATTCGTTTCAATTTGCTGTTGACGCTCACGTTCAATTACCGCCCGAACATGTTCTCCCTTGCGTCTGGTCGGCTGTGCCAATTGATCTAAGCGAGTCATTGATACGGCACGTCCTTTAATCTTGAAATCTACTTTTATTTTTGCGTTTGCGAAACGAGTGTTTGTGATTTGTGATTTACACACAGAAATTCCACGATTCGGATGGAACATTTCATGAATTGTATTGCCGTTGATTGACGAATGAGTACGTGCACAATTGTGATACATCGGTTAGGTAATTGGTTATTGGAATTTGTTTAGAATTCACAAGTGCATTCGATCACCGGACAAAAGATCGTCGATTTTTGGTGGCAGCAAAAAAAAAGAGCAAGTCAAAATCAAATCATAGAAATTAATGTCAATTGCATTCAAAATAATAATGAAAGAAATGTATGGAACAAAAACTTATACATAAATCATGAATGTGTCATTGTTCGTTTCGATAAAAACTAGAAGTATTTCAATGAAAACTGGTTATGTCTAATTATAAACTAAATGTGCTGATTGGTGTATATGTGTGTGAATTTTTGTACTGATGGACAGTGATTCAATTTTTTTTAGCAATTGGTCTAAACGTAATGAGATGATGTTTCAAATAAAAACAAAACTTCAACTAGAGAAACAAAAATAATTATCTATTTAAACAAAAAAAAAACAATAATATAGGTAAATAGTCAATTTCATACATTCGCTGCTTGCAACTAGCATTTTACAATCTTGACTTTGATAAAGTTCTTTTTTCGAAAATTTCTTCTTCTGCTGTACAGATAAATTTTGTTTGAGAGAGAGAGAGAGAGAGAGAGTGAGTGAGTATGTTTTTTACCTTGTGTACGCGGTGTGGAACAATACAAAGACGTTCGAGAGCCGAAACTTGAATCACGGATCGGTATGGTTGGTATTAAATCGGTTTTTCGTCGGGCGACACTTCGAATAACGAACGGTGATGTATCATTGGAATCATCTACAAAACATCATATTTATTGCCAATTGTGTGTGAATGTGTGTGTTTCACAGAGAAATGTAAATTTCCAGGATTTCATAGGAAAATTGGGATTGACAACAAAAAAAAGCAACGAATGAAAAGAAAAGAATAAAACAAACGGTATGCGGATATGCACATCAAGCAAATGAATATGGAAAGCAACATATGGTTATGGAGTGAAGCGGAGAAAATGTCCCGAAAGCACTATGATCTAAAAATACAGTTCAGACACACAGCATCTCATGGGATCAGTTTCTCAATTCATCATATCGATAAGAGTTGCTAGTTGAGAGAAAATCACATTCAAAATGGAAACAAAAAAAACGAATGAATAGATAACAACAAAAACGATTTGGACTTTGTACTCAATAGAATAAGCCCTTAGATTATTCATTCCAGGAAACATACGATTGATTAGGACAACAAAACAAACTTCAATTATTATGATATTTTTTTTCCATTACACACAACAAATGCGAAAATCTTAGAATAGAAGCTGAAAAACAAGCGAAACTCAAGACGGCATAACGTTCAAATTTCATCCAAGGCGAAACGACAACCAAGCGCAACATGCAATGAAGCTTAGCCATCGAACAGAAAATAATCGAAGCGAAATATGATTTTTAAAAATAATAAAATAGTTAGAATACGTAAAACACTCATGCAACATCAACAATAACAATAACAAGATATTTAAATCAGATTGTTCAAAGTCACACTCTCTACGGTTCGTCATTTTTTTTTTTGTTCTATTCAAAGTTGAGATTGCATTCATTTTCAGAAGCATCCAAAAAAATATAGGAAAAAAAAGAACGCGGCATTCATCAAAGAAATGTCTAAGGTCACATCGGGCGGGAGTAAAAATAATAATCCATCGAAAAATGAGGCTGAGGAGATAGAATGAGAGAGAGAGAGAGATCATATCAAAGCAATAAAAAAAAACATGCACTAGAATTGAGAGCAAATCCGGAAATAGTGTTTTGGGCGCGCAGCAAAAAGTAGATGGTCCGCATCAAAATGGAAATTCGTGTGAATTGTTACAAAAGCAAATGTCTCACCGTATCTCGTGTTAGCAGTATTTCGTGTTGGTTTTGTCGCTGGCGGTGGATCATCAATGTTAATTTCTGAAGCGCCAGCGAATAATGACAGTCTCTTCGGTCGAGACTCATTCACATGGCCCCAGTTGAATACTTCGTACATTGATGTGGACATTTTGTGTAAATCTAAACATTGAACAGATGTGATGTTTTGGTTTTTTTTTTCGAAATTGTTAAAAGGGCGAACACAATCACAAAAAAAAATGTTGATGGTTTCGATTACACGACGATTTTATAAATATTATTTCAATTTTTTTTTCCGTTCAAATCATAAAAAAATGAAACCAAAACGAATATTGACAAAAATAAAAACAAAGAAAAAACGTTTAAAATTACAAACAGAAATAGTAAAAAATGGAATTGAAAAAAAAACAAAATTAAAATAGTAAACAAAATGCACCCACAGACTGAGGTGTCGAAATAGACAAGTGTGCGTTTTTTTCTTCTCCATCGTGTTCCAAATTAAGATATGAATTTATTGAAATTTTGTTTCCAACCAAAAATGTGTAGTAAATGAGAAAATGTAATCAATTCAGTTCGCTAATGTAGGTGCTGTTGAATTTGAAATTGTTTTTTGTTTTACTTGTATGTGCAAAAGAGAAATTGTGTTGTTGATTTGCCTTGAAATTGGTTATGTGTTGTTGTGTGTGTGTGTGTGACAAACAAAATAAAAATGAATAATTAGAATTCTTCAAATCATGTGTACTGTTTGACTGCTCGAGTGTTTCTGTATGCATGTCGTTGGTTTTAAATTATTATTTTTTTCTGTATCATTGCAAAAATGAAAGAAGACTGATGAATGATTATGATGAAAAAAGAACTGTTGTGATGACACCTCGTTGAAATGTGATTTCTTTTCCTGTGTGCGTATGTGTGTGTGTGTTTTTGTGTGTGTATAAATGTGTAGCTCAAACAAACCGTGAAATGACAATACAAGAGAAATAAAAGATAGAAACGACAATAGAGTCTTAAAAGCTGTATGTATCTTACCGTCTGGACGATCCAAGCCACTGGCTGACGTAGCACGTTTTTTCGCTCCGTCGCTGAGCTCCCGTTCGGAGCTGCGACGTGATAATTGTGTTGCACCACCGCCACCGTATGAAACATTTGTTATGGATGTTGAGCGACGATTGTTCCAATAGGAGCCAGTCGGCGCCACCAAATTCACTTCAACGGGATCCAATAGTCGTGGTGTTGACGAACCAAATGCAAACGATATCGAGCTTCGTTCATTCCGTCGTTTTGTGTCGAGACGAGTTTCTCGTTCTTGGTTCTTTCGCACAATGTATTCGCGACGCTCTCGTTCCGCTTCTTCTATTGCTTTCTTTCGATCTTCGACCTGCAACACAGAACAACAACGAATAAATAACAATATTTCACCAGTAGCAGCAAAAGAAAAAAAGCAAATTGAAAATGACAAATTGATGAAATTCAAGCGATTATTCTCATTACCTGCTGTCTTTTGTCGTTCTCTCTTAATCGCATTTCTTCGATGCGCCGCTTGCGTTCTTCTTCTTTTTGTTCGCGATACTTTTGCGCTGCCATTGCTTGTGCTTTGAGCTCATCGAGTTTCTTTTGTCGTTCCAAATTCTGTTGATCTTTTATCAATCGCAATCTCTCATCGCGATCTCGCGCTAAGCATGGACGATAACAAGCCGCAAGAAGAAAAAAAGAATTTCAATTAAAATAATATGCAAATTTGTTTGTGACTAGAGAGAGAGAGAAAAATAAATCAATTAAATTGCAGAGAAAAAAAACGAAATAAATTATTTCATGCTCAGGCTCAGGCTATTAACATTCATTACCGCTGCCTAATTTCATTTGTGATATTAGTACGTGGTTACGTCATCGATGAATATAATTAAAGTATATGTTGTTAGTCAGTAGTAGCTCGATTCAGTTTATTTACATTCAATTTATTTGAATTTCGTTGGAAATGCAACGAGGAAAAAAAAGCCACAAAATAACAGCTCTGTCACATGCTGATGGAAAAAATTGAATTGTGAAAATGTTAATATATCATTCAGGTCAGTGGATGAGAAATGAGTTTGTTGCGTTTCGGAACGCTGTTAGTGGTTTCTTTGTTTACTTTTTCTTTTGGTTTTATTTATCATATCCATTTGCAACAAATTAAACCCTTGCGTTTACCTTCACCGTTATCGCGTTCATCATTTTCAACAAATTCGTGACCAATCTGTGCGAACCAATGCAATGTGTTTGTTGCAGTATCTACGGGTGCATTTACTTCAAATCCAATTAAATCATATTTTATTCGTTTTGTGATTATGCCGACATAAAGATACGGTAGTCAGTTAAATAAAGATATGTATTCGAAAGTGAATTTTGATTTCGATGTTTTTTTCGATACGTAAAGAAAATAGAGAAAGAAACATAGATTTAGATAATGTTTTTCAATGATTGATCGATCAATCTTGTTGCTGAGCATTAAAAGTTTAGAGGATTTTTTTTACTGTTGTGCCAACAGTTACGCCATTTCCAATGATATCATTCGATGTGGATTGGTCTTTTTTTCGTGGTTGTCATTTGGATTATTTACTTACATTTGCGGGTACCATCCTGTTTCTGTGGGGAAGCATCGGTGAAAGAGCCAACTGAAAATGAGAAAAAAAAACCATAAAAATCGATTAGATTAAATTCCATAAAAACCGTAGAAAGTACAAATTGTCGAGAGATTATTATAGAGTGTGAAAAAATCTGAACTTTAGCATGGAGTGGATTGGCCTATGTTTTGGGATTAAAAAAAAACCATGGTAAAAGTGAATTAGTGTGTTCAGTCTAAAGGCCAAGTTCAAGCGAATCAACTGAAAAATCCACTGAGGTCCAATGCAAAACGATGTAAAACTTCAAAACGATTTTATGCCTGCCTCATCATATCATCGGAAACCATTTCAAGTTTTTTTTTTTGCTTCTCCTTCTATTTTATCTCTCAACCGAAACAGTAAACAAACACTATCTTGGAGTCGGGCAACCGATATCAAGTTGTGTTTTACAACGTGATGAATTGTACGAACAAGCAACTTTGTACGAACTCGTTCTGTGTGTGTCTGATCAAAGCCAACACAAGAAGCCGCACAAATTCTGCTGAGCATAGAGTTTTTGGAAGCGGCGGATACCACAATGCACGTGGATTTTCTTTCTGGTTTCATTTAGTTTTGGGTAGGCGATCGTGTACATGGGATTGCTTGCAATTTAGACATTTATATATTTGATGTGTATCGAGAAATACATGCAGAGAGAGAAGCTCTCGAACGTGTGAAACTATTCCATGAATTAATCCGAAGGCGGTTCAACTAAAATTCACTTAGTTGCTTTCTTTTTTTTACTCTTCTCCAGCCCACTCATTTCATTCTCATTTGTTCAACAACCATTTTCATTTCTCTCTCCCCTCCGGAAACTAAAATTCGTGTTCAGAAAGATGAGCTGTCGATGAAGATAATTTATTATATTGGTTTCATTGTCCAAAAGAGTGTTCAAAAATTTTTTTTTTGGCAAGAGCAAGGTTCATTACTTAATCGAAAGCCAAAGCCAAAACCAAATAATATTCATCTGAAGCACACTCAGTGCTTGCAGAGAGAATTGATAGCTGCTTGAATGAATCTCATTGTGTTCTCCATTTGCGTGTGTATACAAATTATGGACCATGAACAGGTATTGGCGAACGAGATGAATTCAATTTCATTTATTCAAAATCCAATCAAATGTGTTTACACTTCACATTTGAATTTATTATTATCGAATCTCAAATTACGTCATCCGTTTAAAATGAATGATCGAACCGAGTGCATTATTGCCGTGTATTGTATCGAAATGACGAGTGAATGAATACAGACACATGATTTATTTTCTCTTCTTCTCGCTGAACCTGCTTGCGAGAAAGAGTCGAATAAACGCAACATACGTTTGCTCAATTCATTCTCTGGGTGTTACTTGGTAATGAGAATTTTTCACAAATTGTTATGAATTGCTATTGTTTTGACGGTGTTTAATGTTAAGTTGAAGGCAAAGATTACGAAAAGTTTAATCTTCGACGATTTGTTACAGCGATTTCATTGAGATTGGTTTTGGTCGAGAAAAGAGCGAGAGAGAAAAATATCCAAACATCCGAAACGCATTAATTGTCGGGAGCGATGAGCAAATCCATCATTCATGTGATCGCGTTGGTTGTTTTTTTTTCGAAGCCATTAAGCCTATTTTTGTCGTGAATGAAATGTCTCTTTGAAGTCAATATGGCGTGAAAACTCAGAGTCGAAGAACTATCGTTGACGTTCGTTGCTTCTGGAATACACACACACTCAGTTGAGTTTGTCGTGGTTGTTATTGCTTTATTTTTCGGAATCACACAAAAATAGATTAAGACTCGATTGCAATGTAAAGTGCAAAGTAAGAAATAAACAATTGAAAGCATTTTAAATATGTTCGTTGTGCATTTTGTGCCGTTTATGAGTATTTTAAACGCAGGGCAATGCATTCTATCGAAATGAATGCAACGATAATCACTTGAGTTTGAGTTACCGTTCGAAATTTGCATTGAAGCCAAAGATTGAGAAAATGACGAAAGAGTCTCCCTATTTGCTGTTGTTGTTTTCTTTCATATTCATTTATGCTGAAGCCAAGAATTATCTATCACAAAATGACATACACGGGCGGAGGAAAACGGGTACTCGCGCGAATGACCACGACGTTAGCGGGCTGAAATACAAGCGCAAGCATACTGTGTGTAATGGTGAATGAGCACATGTCTCAAATTAAGTATCATTTGTGATGTATACGCGATATGCACATGATTTTCTCTTTCTTTTGAGTGAGTGCGATTCTAAGTCGGCATAGTGAAGAGGAGGCGCACATACAGAGCAATGGCCCACGTTTTATATACGTCGAATGGGTGATATGTGAGATGATCATTATGCGCTTTTATGCGCCGGTATTCATATTTGAAATGCTTGTTGTTCGCTGTGTAGTTCAAATTATTGTTGTTTGTTTTTTTTTTTGCTGCATTTCTCTTCTCTATCTCTCTCTTTCTCTATCTCTCACTTCTCGGTTCGTCAGGCGAATTGGTTTTAATTTATCTTTTCTTGACGTTTGCAATTTACATTAAACAAACAACAGCTCATTCAAAGAAGACTGCTGTTTTCTGTATAGAACAGTAGAACGAAAGTGCGATCGGTCGTTCGTTCGGTTACAGTCGGTGCGCGAGCGCGCACTCACTAGGCACAATCAGTAAATCTCAAATTCGACCGAAATGATGAATATTGTAAATGCATAAACCGCAAAACGAACATGAGCATTGCTCATCGTTAGCAGTACTCTTCCGTCAATATTTTCATCAGCGTAATAAAAAAGCATTGGGTTACCGTTCGTCTCTCTCTATATTTCTAACTCCCCAGTGCGGCAGTTGGATGTTATTATTGTGATTGTTGTTATTGTTTTGTTACTATATTCCGTTCGGGTAAATAAATATCGAATATTTTTTTTCGTTATATTTCTTTCGTTTTGTATTCATATTTATAGAGCACCTTTGTTGCACACCGGTGTGAGTATGATGAATACATGAGAAGAAGAAGAGAGAGAGAGAAAGAGTGGAGAAAAAAACCACATAGAAAGTTAAACGCACTATGAAAAAGGGAAAAGCACCATGGGACATATCGCAAGTAATTATCCACTTACTCACTCGCTCACTCATTCGAGCATTTGTTCGTAGCTCGTTTCGTATACTTCTGTACGTGCGCATTTTTTTTCTACTCTATTTTTATGTTTATTAATGAAAAATTTACAAATACTCGTGCAATTATGATCATTTACAAGTACACACACCGCCACATGCGGAACAAAAGACGCAGAGTGAAGTGAACAACGAACGTTCGGCATTTGGCTGGTTCTATTCACTCATTTTCAAAATTCCGAATGCATCGCGCGAGAAATACTCATAACTGCACGATAGAAAATGTGAGCGAGATTCTCCTTCTCTCTCTCTCTCTCTCTCTCTCTCTCTCTCTCTCTCTCTCTCTCTCGCTCTCGATCATTGCGTCGTGCACGGCCTCTCATCAAAACCTTCATGGGAACGGTTGTTGGCTCTATCGTTCGAGCTCTTTAAACTTTACGTTCGAGATCATAGATTCTAAAAATAAATGCACGCCGTTTTTACCTTTTTCGTATGTTTTCGAAGGCGATGCATGGCGTACATGGAATACCAAATCGTAATACTAGTAGAAATTGACTGGATGAATTACAATCGGCTTCGTTTATTCGACGCGTACTGCAACGAATGGATTTATATAGATAGATAAGTGTGTATGGTTTTTCTTCTTCTTTTCATTATTGGTTGAAACCGAAACAGAGAAACATAAATGTACGCATATATGGTGCGGCTGTTTACTTGGAATCGGCTATGAAAAGCGGCCAGACTGGCGTTTGTTTCGCATGATGGCATACACCGGTTCTGAATGATCGACAAGTTTATTAGCAGCAAATTTTGGCCAAAACGAAGAGAGAAACTTTTGCATCTTGCATCGATATGCCAACGCAAAATGTTGCATTTCAAACTAAAAACACTCTCTATCCATTCCGTTCGAATGTGATGATATGATTTGATGGTTTTGCACGAAATGCACACAGACACATTCGTAAAGCAAATAAACAAATGATCAAATGCTCTATAATAACTTTATCAAACGAAACATACGAATGAACCAAAGCATATCAGAAAAAAATCCATGTTTACATGCGTTGCTTACTTCCCTCTCTTTCTCTCTCTCTCTCTTTTCCTCTATTTGATGAAATGGGCAAACCGTAAGTTGTGTGCATGTACGGAGTCGAGTGGAAAACATATTGACTGCAGTGTGACGCGCTACACTCGTGCAATGAATGAAATAGCGACGGAAGAACGACCATCTCAACCGTACAAATGCTCGATTTTACCCAGCGTATAAATAATAAAAACAAATTGACACGGTAGACATCGTCTATTACCTAAGACGGTAAAATTCATGACGATTGAGAACATGTAGTTTCCATTGCCATTATGCCCATTTCGCTTGCTTGCTCGCTTTGGCTAGCTTCGATTTTCAATTACAATTTCCACTAAAAACTCTACTTGGGATTGACTTCAACATGTAACTATATAACACAAATGGAAGTGTAACGAAAAAAAGACAAGCAACTTCAATTGTGAACCGAATCGATTGCCGACGATAGAGGAAACGAAATGACCGTTCAACACATGAAAAAACTGAATTTAACGGCGTTTCGTATTGAAACAAATCGCCCTCAATTACTCATAAGTCTCGCCTTGCATTTCAACATGAGCCGTTAAAGAAATAATATCCAACCCAATGGAGTTCCGGTAAAATGAAAAATTATTGTGTTACAATTGAATGTCCGAGAATGAAAACGGAACTTCTATTCACAACACATATAAGTGAAACAAAAATAAAAAATTTATTGAAATGAAACAACACAATCGAATTTTTTCAAAGTGTAACAACAAAAAAGATTTTTTTAAAGTGTAACATCGGTATGTTGTTACACTTACTACTTACCGATGTTACACTTTAAAAAAATCTTTTTTGTTGTTACACTTTGAAAAAATTCGATTGTGTTGTTTCATTTCAATAAATTTTTTATTTTTGTTTCACTTATATGTGTTGTGAATAGAAGTTGCGTTTTCATTCTCGGACATTCAATTAATCATCGAAATGGAAAAAAGATTTGACAAGTGAATTAAATCAATGTAAATTAGATTTCTCAGTGAGCCATCATAGGAAAATCGCAGACCAATTTATGGCGATGAATTTCATAAATTGTCTTTAGCTCGAGCAGTAGTTTCGTGAAATGTGAGCCGCAGACGGCAGTAACGGAAACATTGTCATGAACTTTTGACACTTGTTTTCCATTATTTTACCTACGAATTTTCTCGAAAATTCGGTTCATTTCGGTGGAATAGTAATGAATCGGATTCGAATAAATGAATGTGAACTGACGAACTTTGTCACGCAATACACAAAAAGCGCCGTCATTTAACTAGAAGAGTTGACATTTCCTAGTAGCAACACGCGAACAACTGGCAAAAAAGTAAATGAAACACTCGAAAATATCAGTACAATACGTGAACAGTAGTACTCACTGAGTACTGATCGAGCGTACACCGTAATTTCAATAAAACTTCCAATTTTTTTTCTTTCAGCTACGCAAATATGTTGCTTGAATCCGATAAAATGAATCATAATTTATTTTTGACACGTTGAATCAACGTCGTTGATGCTATTAAAGTCATAAAAAAAGAACCAATTTTTTCTGTTCCCAACGTAAGGCTATTTGTTCCTGAGTAAATTCTGATGTAAAGTCACTGACTGATTACGATAACGATAATATCGTTGATCCAAACGGACGGAAAAATATGGGTTGGTGGTATTTTTCTCGATTGTTTTTTTTTTTTCATTCTGAACTATTGTACTAATTTCGATGCGAAAGCCATAAATGCCCTGCATATGTATATAAACGACATACACCGAAAAATAACAACAACGCGACCGTTTGTTGAATATACTCGAGAAAGACACGCAATAAAAAAAAATCGATTGCATTTGATGATAGCGTCGATAGAGCATACGGTTGCGGTGTGGCGCGTACACGATCGACAGAGACAGCAAATACATATATACATATTCGGCTTCTCTCTAGGCTACAGAAAGCAGCGACATTATATCAGCTTATCCTTTGTCACATCATACGAAAATAAGCAACAAAAATCGATAAATTGTGTAGTGGTTTTTTTTTTGGTCGACTTTGTTATTAGTGTGTTTTGTTGTTTTGTGAGTGCGGGCACAGAGAGCGAGCGAACGAGCGAGTGAGCTGGCAAATATAAGTGACCGTTTTACGTTTTACAGACAAAATGACCGCTTTTGTGTGAGAGAGAAAAAAAAGCATATTCGGCCATGTGTAGTATATTCTCAATTCTCAAGTGACAATGGCGCTGCTTTGCATGTGTACAAATGTGCGGATATTTTTATCAAATCTCTAGTTCTGCACACATTTTCGATTCGCATTCCACGTATACTATGCGCAAAATGATATTATCAATGTTTGTGGCTGGTTATTGTTGTGCGACATGGTGAGAATGATTTTTCCATGCCAAAACAATGAGAGAAAAAATGATCCAATTGAAGAAGGTCATCTCACTTGTGTGAGTCGATGGACAATTTCATGTTTGCACTGTATAGATCCATTTAGATTAGATCGATACATACAACTAATGTATGAACGTTGGCCGTTAGTCATTGACGACGAACCAACACACACACACACTTTCTCAGTCTCTTTGACCAATGTTCAAATGTTCATGAGTATATATGCACGCCGACGCATACACAATTGACTTTACAAAGCCCCTTCTCGATCTTACCATATATCGTACGTATGCGGCATTTATATGATAAAGAGAAAGAATGAAATAATGTGCCTGCATCTCCGTATTTGTACGTATGAACTTTGAAATTTTCAAATGTATGTCTCGATCGTTTCTTTCACACACTGTGAATCGTGTGCTGTACTAAATTTTTGTGATTCAGAATTCAGACGTCAGTGTTTCCCAAGTTATCACTCGAATGAGCCAAATTTGGGCATTGTGAGTAATGTTGCTGGCGTTTTCATTCTCAGAAAACGACTCGTGAAATGAATGTAATCACAGAAGTCATTTAGAAAATGTGAAATGATTCAGACCCTTCGATAAACTCGAGCAATGAGTAAATTACATCGAAATACTTTTGTGATGGAGGAAACTAAACCAATTGACGGAAATCGTCCCGCATTTAATGGCACATCGAAGACTAATATTTATATTGCTCAAAAGAGGGATAATGCTTTTGACTGCAATGCGTATGAATTCCTTTGAAGAGAGAGAGAGATAGATATAGTAAAAGATAGAGAGAGAAAGAGAGCGCGCAAGAGACATTTCCCAAGAGTTTGTGTGGCAAAACTACTTTGGATACATATTAAGCGACTCTATTGAACGGCAAACGAACGAAAAAAAAAATTGCAATGTAATTCTTTTTCTGTGCAAGTCTCTGTTTCCTTGATGTAAATCGAAATAACCTCACGTTACGGCGCATACTTTGTACGCTTAGAAAATATGTTCAGTTTTCAACTTTGAATCCGTATGCTTCTGTATTTGTGCATCGGTGCACAATTTCAATCGCCAAACAAAATCACGATTCCGATAAATATGTTCAATTAAATCGCATGCAGCTTATAAGCCATGATAGAGGCGTTACAAAAATAAGGAACCGAGTAAAACTATTAGCAAAGTGCAGTCGTAATGCACAGCAACAACAATAACAAAATATGTGTATAAGACGGTAGAGTAGAAAAGTGCAGTTAACAAAGCAATTTATTTTAATTTGTCGATATTATTTACTACGTTTATCTTTTATTTGAGGCTTCGCGCGCGCGTGTGTGTGTGTGTATGTGCGCATTTAAAGCGAGCGCATTTGATCATTGCATTGCACACACTTTGTATGCGATGATTTTTGAATGAAAATCGTAGGAAGTAGCGTACATGTGTATGCATTCAAATTTGTGCTTATTCTTTTGTTGCACTCGCTCTCTCAACCGACACACCGAGAACGAGGCGAACGGGAGGGAAACAAGAGAAACGGTTTTCGAGCAACCAAAAATGAGTTTGTTCGATAGAACTCGTCGTTTTGTTATGTAGTCAAAATGAATTGAGTGAGCAAGAATGGAATATTTCGTTGGGTCGATGACGAATGCCACAGTAATGAGTGTGCACACCGTGTACAGCTCTTGAGAAAGTGCTGCAATTTTTCACAATCATAATCACGCACCCGTATATGAACGTTATACAACTACAACAAAAACTCAACGATGACCTCAACAATGTCGCATCATTCCGTTTTCACGCGGCTACTCTTTTCTTTTTTTTCTATTGAGATTTTTTTTTTCTACGCGCAAATTGAATGAAAAATGCGCGAACAATGAAATGAAAGCAGTGATTAAAATGTTCTCATTTTATCGGTGAAGCGATTATCATTTGATCATTCTGTGTGTACCGAATGAAATGAACGTTAAATAATGACGCGCACGATTCGTAGAAGAGACCCCGTTTCGATACAAACGAGGAGAAGTAATCAAAACACACATTTAACACAGTTTTTTTGCGCACAACCGTCGCTGCTGCTGCTGCCGTCGTCGTCGACCGTATCAGCACACCGTGGCATGTGCACATAGGTAAGTAGCATTGGTGCTGACTGACTGACTGACTGAGTCGGGTTGAGAGCAAACAAGCGCTATCATAGTGGAAAACCATTTCAATATATGTAAAATAGACAAATAATTGGAAGTTGCAGGTGCAATAAAATTGTATGCCAAACACAAACCACGTAACCACCACAGACGGTTTTCTTTTTCATTATTTTTTCTCCTCCTTCTTCTCCGTTTGCAATAAGACTAGCACATATATTTAAAAAAAATACAACCGAAATGTTGAAATAAAACGACCAAAATAGAAAAAACCAGAAACAAAATGCGCGAAAGCATTCAAAATTTTTCCACATTCCTCTCTCTCCCTCGCTTTGTTGCTCTCTTGCTAGATATTACATTGCGCGACGATGTCAAGTATCGCAACAAGACAAAAACAGAAATTTTTGTTGCGACTTTTTCTCATGTTTTTCTTTCTTCTTTCGTCTTTTCTGTTGTTCGCCATCATTACTCGTTCAGTTTTAGGTACTGTTTTTTTCATTCGTCGTGTTTTATTTTGTTTTTCATTGGCTGTCGCCGTTACCAACATCACTTTGCTAACATTCGATGAACACACACAATCACTTGACCAAAACATTCACAAAACATCTCCAGTACGTCTAGCGCTTACACAATGCCACTTTAAATCGAAAGATTTCTTCTCTCTTTCGCTGTGTATTTGCTACACATTTCTCTCTGTGTTAATTTTCCTGTTCATTTTGTTCGCATTTGTTTTGGCCGAATGTCAGTCTTTGTTTTTTTTCGTGTTTCATTGCTTAAAATTTGCATTTTTCTCTCTATTCAATTTTCATTGCACTTCATTTTAATTTAGTGTATGTCCCCTGCTGTCACGCCTGTGGTCTCTCTATCCAGTTGAGAATATTCAAAACGCTATTGTTTGTGTATGGAAATCAGAACAGTGTACTTGTAGTCGAGGAGCAACAACAACAACAACAATAAACCGAACCAATATTAATTGTCAAGGTTGTTAATGTTAAGTAATGAACTGGAGGAAAAAGAGGCGTTCGAGTTAGGAAAAGATTTTTCAAATGTGTGAAATGCCATAAAAGTTGACGCATATAAAACGCAAACCACAGCAAATGTACCACATGAAATTGAGCAAAAAAAAATAACAAAAATTTTAACACGTCATTTTTGGGTGTGTGTGTTTTTTTACATTTCGCCTGTTCAATAGCACTTTGCACATTGTCTCATTTCAATTCATTTGTATGAGTTCATTTTTTTTCTCTCTCTGTCTCTCTCTTTCTCTCTTTTCGTTGGCGTAGCATTTTCTTGTAATCCATAAGAACATCGATTTTTTCTGAATCGAAATTTGAAATTATGGAAAGCATTTATATTTTCATTTCGTCACTTCAAGATCCCATGTTGCGATTGCAGCGAATCGATTCGCACAAAAATAAATGCTATAACCAAGTTTTCTCTCTTCTCTGTCGCATTTCTGGTTGTCACACACCATCTCCGTCTGGTGGGAACACTTACCCATCGAATTTTGCTGTTTAATTATTGATTTATTATCCGTAATCCCAGGACTCGCCATCGTTTCACACACTCACTAAATATCGTTATGACAAAATAAAATAACTAATTCTGTGGTTCTTCTGTTGGGTTTTTTTCGGATTTTTTTTTCTTTTTATTTTGGAAAAATACTCGATTCGATTGCAATGCGAACGCACCAAGCACACACAAGTAATTGTGCTACTCGTATGATAGAGAGGAAAAATATGACTGTCGTCTTAGTTCAGCTACGCAAACTATTCCATTCGACATGAATCGAATGTGTAATGGTATTGCGCCCACGTCGCTGTATGCGTGCAATACCAATGCAGTCGACATGATTTATCGTCAACGTTCAACTGCCATCGCAGATGGAGCCACCGAATAGCTTTGACAAATCAGTTTTGAACGTTTCAATGTGAGCCTTTTTCAGATGCTAACATTTCGTTTGATTTCTAATCTTCTTTTTTTTAAAGTGATATCCTCATTATTGGTATAATTTTCAATAACGGTTCGATGTTTCATTGAAAAATTTATATCAATTTTAAGAGTAGAAAATACTGAATTCAATTCGAAGAAAATCGTAGAATACGCAATTTTGAAAAATCTCTTCTTGAACAAAAGCGCCACACAACAGTACGCAAAAGAAGTTTATTGAATTGACAGTTGACATCAAACTAAATTCGAATCGGCAGCGAAACGTCTTTCGCCTCACTTTGATTGTTCTCATTCGGTATATTTCTGGTTGAGAAGGGGAAAATAAGTTTCATAAAAAAAATCAACAAATTTGCATGTTGAAATACATAATTATCTTTTAAAAATGAAAATTCCGACACTGCCGCAAGTTTTATTTGACGAATTTCCATCGGATGATGTAAGTCGTATCGTTGTGCATCAAATCAGTAAACAAACACATTTTCGTTTACAAAGCAATGTTTATTATTATTCAAAGAACACATTTCTACGTTTCTATTACAGAGTACAAAAGTATGCATTTTCACCCAGCCCCAGCATCCAGTTCCAGATCTTTCTAAATCGGTGGGAAAAACGTTGTTATTTTGCACAGAAGTAACAACTTTTTTCATGGCCTCATTTTCAAAGGTAAACAAAGTCTATGATCAGACTGACTATTATCAAGCTGGCTATGAGCATTGAGAAATCTCGGTATGTTTTCTTTGAATTTACTTCTGAAAATTTGATTTTTTTTTAAAGAAATTGCCATTGGAACTATTTCGGCTGCTGCCAGAGGGGCCAAATCAATGGATGAAATTTGAGAAATCAACGATCGATGGTCTGGATACGCCGTTTGCCATTGCCTGCCTGCCAACTGAAAGTGTCAGTGGTTCGGTGATGCTTTTGATATTTACATTAGGTACAAGGTCACTTGGATTTTTTTTGAGTTCATATAAGTATATTGGTCGTTCAACATTATTACCGTTGATAATTTGATTTTTTTCCTTCTAATTTAGATAAACCCGATGAGCTCATTATGTATACTGGTGCGTTTAAAGACTGTCGCACAGTTTTGCTATCCGACATGCTATTGAAGTACAAAAGAAAAATCCACGATATTTATATTGATAACACAATGGCCGGTTCGTTGCACTTTGATATAGCTCAGGATAATCGAGCATGTGATGATATAAAGGAAATCATTGAGTAGGTTTCAATTTAAATTGAATATTGTTGTCCATTTCAAAATCAATTGACAAATTTATTTTTATGGTTTAGAAAATATCCCGATTACATCATTCATCTACAAACCGGAATGTTTGATTCATTAGATTTGCTGGTCAATTTAGCTCGTCGACACCGCCTCAATGTCAAACTTTCAGAGTTACAACAAACTTTCTTCTATCGCACTCAGTACAAAGATTTATTTGAACTTGATGCCAAATTATTTATTTCACGCGGGAAAAATATCAACGCAAATTTTCAATTCAAAGATCGTCCCAAGGTTTATGTTAGAAGTGCCAAAATTTTCGATTTGGACACATACAAAAGGTATAATTTTTATCAAAAGTACGATTATAACAAAGTAAATGATTCAAAATTCTTTCAGTCAATGACAGATAGCTATATATGCTGAGCATAGAAACTCAGTAAGCTGAGATTGGGACATTTAAAATAACAATATCCAACGAATATTGGTCAGAATTATTGCAAAATATGTTATTTTTATGCCCGTTTTGTCAAAGTTAATTTCCTATTTTGGCAATTTTATTGCCATTTGTGTCAAAATTAATTTCTCAATGTGGCAACTTTATTGAAAGAAATGTTAATTTTATTGCAAGTTTTGTTAAATTTATTTTTAATTTTTGTCAAATTTATGGAACTTATTTGTTAATTTTATTTCAAGATTTGTATTTAACCTATATCTATTGACTAGATCGAGAGGAGAGTATGTGAAAAAATTCTAACATATTTTGAAAGAGGAGAGTATGTTTTCTGATGATTCTGTTGGCGTTAAAGTAGAGTATGTTGTAGTACCGTCTAGCCTCTGAGGTCTTCACGGTTTTCGCGCAACTGATAGGAGATAACAACATGGTGTCTTGGGCAAAGTTGTAGCACTCGAGGTCTTCTATAACATTGCTAAAGACATCTATCTCTTATCTCTTATCGATTGCGCGCAAATCGCGCACATAAAAAAGCAAATTTTATATAGAACTTTTTTTTCTTATCATTTTTCGCGCTTTTCGCGGAACTGATAAGAGATAAGAGATAACTGACTTCAGCAATGTTATAGGAGACTTCGAGTGCTACAACTTTGTCGAAGACACCAAGTTATTATCTCTTATCAGTTCCGCGGAAACCGTGGAAAACCGCGAGGACCCACCAAAAAAGAACATACTCGCCTTTAACCATTTTTGAGTCGAAAGAAACTTACTCTTCTCTTTCATAACAAACTCAGATGAACTTACTCTCCTCTCGATCTAGTCAATAGATATGGACTACACGTCATAAAGTCAAAATGTTTCAATCTCAGCTTACTGAGTTTCTTTGCTCAGCTATCTGTCATTGACTGTATTCTTTTGAATTTTACAGATTGTTCGAAGAGAAAAAAACTATCAACATCCGATTGATACCTAGTACCCAACGAACATATACCAATTTTGATGGGTTATTTTTTGTAAGACATTCACTTTGCATCAAGACAGTCAATCATTCGTTCAACTAAACCACAAAAATATCTTCTAGGTTGAATATTCATCGCATGCATCCACATACTTATTGTCAGAAATATTTGATATCGTCAAACCGAAGCGTGTATACCCGATGATTGTGGAAGATGAACTTTATGGTAATTTTTGTTCAACCATTCCCGACAGCATTCTTAATGACGGTTGCAAAATTGTCAATGGCTCAAAAACAGCGCGTATTCTTCCTGATGTAACTTTAGGTGATATAAATCCTAAAAATTCGAAAGATCGCCCAAATCGTTCATTCCTCGACACGTCCACACTCGAGTCAAATTCGTCATCGGACGATCTATTGATAGAATCGGAAGAAGTTGCGACGATTTCGAATGCTCCAGTCAACGTTGTGCCGGTAGCAGAAACTTCAAATAATGTGAAGTAAGAATTTCGATTCAATGTTATACAGCTTAGGGATCTTACATTGTTCAATACTTTTGTGCCTGAACAGATTTTAAAATATTTGACATTTCTTACAGCCAATCACCTGAAGATGATGTTGTGTTTGTTAACGATGAAAGTGATGAAGACATTGTGGTGATCGATAGCGATAGCGATTCGGGTTGCTTAGAAACGATACCGCCCAGAGCGAACAAGAGACCTTCAAATACCTTTCCAGAGCCGATCAACAACTCCTCAAAGATTTTCAGAACAAATAACTCGTATACCACGGTTAATCGTCGTCTCAGTATACAGCCGGAACCAATTGAATATGACGATGATAGTCTCAGTACGGACTCGGAATTTAGACTCGTCTTTCCTGACTGATATCAAATGCAAGCTGATTATAAAATCAAAGTACTGTGATTTTCCGAGCGCACATCAACGTTCAAAGAACATTTTTCATTCATTTTCAATCAGTTCAAACATCATCTTCACAAAGATATAAGTATACAAGTATAGAATTTCACCAAAGACTGCAATTGTAATTCTTTCGCATTTTGTTAGCAAAACATATTTAAGAGGGAAACTATTTCATGTATTTTTTAGAATAAATAGAAAAGAGTGGGGTAATTACCAAAAAGGAAAATTCAGTAAAAAATGTAAAATATCCAGAAAACTTTTGTTTTCTATGTGAATTTTGAAAATTTGATTGCATTTTTTTTGGTTTATTATTTCATGAATGACGATAAATCATCAAATAAACCGGCATAAGAAAAGTTAAAAGTGAATCTTTCTATAATTCCATGTGTCTTTTTGTCCGTATTGCAAAACACTTTTCACAAACGCTCAAAACATAAACATTCGTTTGAATGCAGCAGAGGTGTCACCATCTAGTGAAAAACGAATCGTCTACAAATTCTGAATTTCAAACTCAAGCAGATTCAAATGGTAAAAAAACGTAACTGGTTATAAATAGAAATGCACCAGCCGCACATCAACTATTCACATTTTACTTTCGATCCAATGCTTTAGTTTTGCGAAACTTATTACTTTTCTCTGCAAAAGGTTAAGTTGAAAACGTAAATTATTCATTGTTCCGTGGATCGAAAAGTTGATGCAAAACGGAGAATATTATTGAATTATTTCGCTCGGTAGCAAAACAAATGCAAAGTGTACTCATCCAAGTATTTTTCGGTGAAAGTATAGTAAGCGTAAAAGTGAGAAACATGGTTAGCAAGAATAATAATAATCATACTTACCACTTACAGTCATGGAAATTTAATTAGGACCGGCATTGAAATTTCAATATTTTCCCATTAATTCTGTTATTTTACAAAAAAATATTCATGAAATGATGTTTATGAGAATATTTGAAGTTTTTATAAATGGTCTAGACTATCAATTTCATTATTTTCGGTAATACATATCATTTATTGATGAAATTGCCCAAAAACTGCGGGAAAAATAATTAAGACCTTCCATACAAAAAATGACAAAATTTTTCGAAAAATCGGAAAATTTATCATTTGTTTGACAAAATTCACTCCACCGATGGTCGTATTTAATTGAAATACATTTTTTCCACATTACCATTTAATAGATTTCAAATTTCTTAACAAATTCGAAAAGTTACAGACCAAACTAAACTTTATAGCATTTTTTGTATGAAAAATCGTGGAAGAATCATAGTTTGGCCTGTAACTTTTCGAATTTGTTAAGAAATTTGAAATCTATTAAATGGTAATGTGGAAAAAATTTATTTCAATTAAATACGACCATCGGTGGAGTGAATTTTGTCAAACAAATGATAAATTTTCCGATTTTTCGGAAGGTCTTAATTATTTTTCCCGCAGTTTTTGGGCAATTTCATCAATAAATGATATCCATTACCGAAAATAATGTAATTGATAGTCTAGTCCATTTAAAAAAACTTCAAATATTCTCATAAACATCATTTCATGAATATTTTTTTGTAAAATAACAGAATTAATGGGAAAAAACTGAAATTTCAATGTCGGTCCTAGTTAAATTTCCATGACTGTACGTATTTAAAAATTTCTGCACCAGTAAATTCTCAGCGGAGTGAACTTTTAAACTTTCAACAAAAATATGCATATGAAGTCGGATCGTGGCGATTCGACTTCGACTGAAAACTATAGTTAAATAACCATTTTTCGGTTGTGTTTTAAATGCAAAAGCCCCAAACGATTTGGGCAGACTTGATAAAGATCGAAACCGGAACAATTAATTTTATTTCGGTGAAAAGTTTCAATCGATAGGATTTTCTCGATATAATCGACGGCTGAAAATTGGGCGAGAATCAAAAGATTAAAAATGCAATGGCGAATGTATTCGAGAGAGCAAGAGAGACATAGAGAGGGAGAAACACACAGAGAGTTAACATCGACCATTCGAATTATGTGACAATTATATTCTATTTCGTAGCGGTTGAAGTTCGTCGCAAATTTAATAAATAAGTTATTCGATGTGCTTGAATCGGTTTGCGTGTCGTAAACAGAGTTCAAACCAGGTGCAACGTGTGCACAGACTTAACAGGAACTCTTTTCTATAATCTGGTGTTGAACAATTCCCGAAAAACGTCGATTAAATACATAAGCAACCGAAAACGTGTTCTATAGCAACACTAAACCGATGCTAACAGGAAAATATCGTGCCGCACTTGGTGTTGAAATGTGTGTATACACGTATTTACGTGGTGGAGGATTGTGTATAATTAAAGTTAAAAGTATAAATCTTGAAAAAGAAAGTTTTCCAATTTTAAGTTTACGGGCGTTGATTTGTGCACAGGTTTTTGCACATTTATTCGCTACACTATTCAGCCACAAATATACACATACACACACACACACGTATGGTTTTTTGCACCATATAAATTCAATCAAATCTCTTATGTTTTGCTGGTGTTTACTTACCATTACCAATAATAATTGCTGGTATAGGTTTTCCATGAGGTAAAAAGGAGCAATGAAAATTTATCGACAGAACGGAATCTACCAAAATCTGTGTGTTATTCAAGTAAATTATTAAAACATAACATCTTGAGCCCAGATACCAAAGAGTTTATCCTAAATACGTATGATACTGATTTTAAATTTTTATAATTACGTTCGCTTATAATCTACGTCCTTTCCTCCTTTATTTGCGCTTCAAAATATTTGCTTAATAGTTTCAGCACTTGAGCATGTTTCCACTGACGATGTAATTGAGGCAGCCGAGCGATCCAATTCGGCAATTAAATCCTTTGCCGAATCGTCGGTGCTGGGATCACTAGACTTATTATCACTATTACTGCTTGAACTACTGCTACTTTTCCCACTCGCACTTAATCTACTTAGGATGGGAATTTTCGAAGTTGTTGGTAATGCTGATGCTGGTGTTGTTGTTGTGTTGCCGTCCAACATGTTTTGTCGTATGAATGGTCGTTTCATGATGGATTTTGGTTGTGAATTTGCAGTGTCGAGTTTATTTGGCTCTTTCGTACATTCTGTGGACGGTGATTGCACGATTGGTTCGGACGGTGTTTCAATTTGTGCTGCAGCAATGATGCATGGCTGTTTGTTGTCGAGATTATACTTTTTCCGATTTACTGTTGAGTATAGATTTTCTTTACTGCCAGGCAAAAGTGGACCGACATGCAATGCTGCGATAGCTATTGTTTCAGGCTCTTCGACTGCTTCTGGAATTGGTTGTGCCATAACTGGGACCAATGGCAACGGGTCGCTTCTGTTGCCATCCGAAAGACGCATCATTGCCATTCGATCGAGCGTTGATGAGGTGCGTGGTGGTGGCACTGGCGGGTATTTTGCATACGTATTTAACATGTGTTGATAGGATGGCATTGATCGTCGTTTGAATGAAGATGTGGACACATATTCGCTAGATACATTTGGATATTTTGGCAAAACTTTCGGATAGTTTCGCATTTGATAAATTCTCAACGTTTCTTCTGGTGTCAATGGGAAATGTGATGCTCCGTCGCATTCATCGCGTGATGTGACATTCATATCAACGTCTTCGATGAAACTGGTCACTTTTTCATTTGGATTTTGTGCAAATGCCGTTTTCATCGTGCCAACTGGATCGGAGTTTGTGTGTCGATGGTCGATTTGTAGAACACAAGCCGATATCTCTGGTGAATTGTTTACATTTGATGCAATGACTCGGTCAAACATAGGCCCCCTATCGTTTAACTCCTGGCAAACAATTTCCGTCTTCCTATCCAACTCAAATGATTTTGATTTCATCAGTTCAATGGGCTGTCGTTCACCATGTGCACCACTATCAGCACTGTTATTATCGTCTGTCTTTTTGCCAAAGAATTGATTTGTTGTACCGAATGAAAATGAGGGTGATTTCGAGCGCAAATGTGGACTCTGCCGATTCACTTCGTGCGAAATCCAATCAGAAACTTTTGTATGCGTATCAACGGTGCTTGTGCTGTAATGTCGTGTCAATAGAAAACCATTAATGGGCGAATGATAACGTTTCACCGGAACATATTCATTTTTTCGTCGGACAATATCCAAAATGAAACTTTCGTCACCATCATTGAATTTATTGGACCGTTTCAAATCATCGTCAGTTGTTCCGTCCAACGATAAAATGTCAAGCTTTTGTTTCAGGTTTTTCTTGAAATAATTCCGTCGTACCAAGTAAATGCTGATAATTATCACATTTATGACCAGGAAAATAATTACCATTGCGATTAAGACATTCAACGTTGAATCAGCTTTCACGATAATTTTGTTATCGCCCAGCACAAATGTGTTTTCGGGTGATGCCAATACAGTGTCGAATACGGTTTGCTGTGGCGTTTCAACCGTCGACTGTGTCGCATACATATCGGAACGATTCAGTCCGGTGTGATGCAATAAATATTGCAATTGTCGTATTGGATTTTCGGTTGATTTGTCCAAATAGTAATTGACATGCGGTATCAATGGTTTTACAAATGATGTACTTTCAAGGCCATTGCGTTCGGTTGGCACTTGCACTGGTTTCGCATCAACATTCAACTGCTCACTCAAAAGGCTATTCCAGAAATTCATATACTGTTGACGATAATTACGTGAAACAACGGGTGGTATGCCAATGTTCAAATAACTTGAATTGTTGACTTGAAATGGCGGCCAGTCGATGTCGTATTGTTCCCAATTCGATGGATCCATATTGAGAAAATGATCTCGACCGGGCGCTTTTGGATTTCTATACACCACATAATTAATAGTTAGTAAATTTGAAATGGATTTTGGTTCGATCGATTGTTTGGTGGTGACCAATTCAATTTGTACTCACCCAGTTTTGGCAAAATTTGTCCAATACACCATTATTTCTTCGGACAACAATCTCTCCTGTGGCGTATAACTCGTTGGAAATGGACGTGCTGATGCCAATGGAGCACCAAATACGTATGGCAATTCCTCACCGGATATGCTTTGTGAAAGCTGTATGAACACATTAGAAATATTTGTAAAGGGAAATTTCATGATGAGAAATTCAAACTTTGAATTTTATCAAACTATTTTCGCCTTACATTCGGATAATCGCCCGCTTTGCTGATATGACTAAACAAGTACATGTATGTTAGTGGATTGAGTTTTGAATGATAGTTTCCGGTTTGTATCAATGGTGCAACGTATCGTGCCTGAAAATTAAAAAGGAAAATTCCTTTGTTGAATACGACTGTAAAGAGGAAGTGATTTTGAAGTGTGTTTACATCTGAAAGAATTTCGAGTACAATATCACGATTTTCTTCGCGGGTCGGTTTCCTTGGATTCGTACAAATATTAGATGTGTATGTATTTAGAGCCAAATCCATTGCAACGTCTGCAACTCGATCAAATTGATTCTGCATATAAAACCGCAAATAATCATCACGTTCACTGAGAACGAAAATTATTCTATTATTTATTTGTTTGTAAATCGTCACGTTTTTATTTGTATGAAAAAAAATCATCAATTGTATTATAAACAAGAACAGAACCGCTTTTGAAAAAACAATTCTATGTTTATTTTCAATCAACTCCTTTTCAAAATCCACTCACTGATCCGACAATCCTTGCTTTATTTCGATTGCATTGATCCTGTTGTATGACTCTGTTTCAGTAACACCGAAGAGGAGGTCATATCTATAACGAAAATCAGAATAGGAAACGTCAACACCCAGAAAAGTCTATCACCATTAATCAATCACCAACCGCTTGAATCGGCCGTGCTGCATCATTTTCTGCGGGTCATTCGGAACGATAAAGTTATCAACAACCGGACCAAAAGTGGTTGTGAATTCCGGCGATGACACGTGCACTGATGATTTCAAAATGTCTTGATACCGTTTCTTTTGTAAACATGTCAACATTTCATCATTATCATCTCGCATCGGACAGTCAAGACTTCGTAGCACTTGCATCGTCGATTGTTGTGGATGATTGGATATAGCCCAATCGGACATTGCTGAGCCAGACATCAAAATAGCACGATGAAATAAACCTAATGAAAATGATATGTATTTAGCATTCGATTCATGGTCAACCAATTCGGTCATTGTTTACCTTCACAAGTTGGTGATAACATTAAAAGGTTGATACATGCACTGCCAGTGCCCGTGCCCATTAAAGTGACTGAACCTTAATTAACATAAAGAAGCAATCGAGTCAAATGAAAGCCCAACAAAGTGAAACTACTACGTTTGTCGTATCCGTTGAAAATAAATCAATCGATTTTGGATAATTTTGTATGGAATTTGAACTGATGAAAACAAATGAGTTTGTTTTGTTTAATTAATATTTACCAACATCTCCACCAAATGCCGCTATGTTATCTTTCACCCATTGTAAGGCGGCTATTTGATCCAATAATCCGAAATTGTTTGCCGTGTGGCCGGTGGTTCCCGGTTGTAGGAAACCTATACCAGAGACGATATAAATAGAGTTCCATCGAATAAATAAATTTTCCACACAAAGTACAGTGTAAACGTTCCCTTTTTCCAATCGAAGTTTTCCCACACCAAAGTTTAGATGCAAAGTTTGATATCTAACTTTATCCGTGATGTAGATATTTCAATCAAACTTTTCAGTGTGGCTTCAATTGAAAACTTATGATTAAATTATTTGTATGATTTTGCATCAACACACGCATGAACACTCAATCAAACGGATATGCTCGCTTCTGAAGTCGATTTTAGTTTCAGCTAACATTGAATCATCATTTCCATATTGGCCTTTTCTTCCACAAATCAATCTTGCCCAGAAAATGAATCGGCTTAAACCGATTTTTGGGTGGGTTGAAACGTATCTTTGCATCCTATCCATTTTAGAAATGCCAGTTGAATAGCTGTAAATTCTAAACCGACACTTCCCGCATATACAACGCATAACACCGGAAAATACATGCATTCACTCACAATATGAGTTGTACTCATACTCGGATACTTATTGCGTGTCTTACATGTTTTGTGTGAATAACGGAAGGCATTTTTATCGTTGCCGGAAAGCAGAATAGAACAGCTCGAAAATTCATTTTCGAAAATTATTCCGAAAAGTTTTGCATCATGAAAATACAAGGGGGAAAGTACTAGATTTGTATAATTCAAGTAATGCGATCTAGTACAAAAATAATCCCAAATAATCCTTCGGAATTCTCAATAATTCTCAATAATGCTCAATATTGCTATGCATAATACCAACACCCAATAGCTAACCATAACCGTATTTCACTTTTGTTTATTGGCATTATGCATAGCATTATTGAGCATTATTGAGAATTATGGAGAATTCCAAAGGATTATTTGGGATTATTTTTGTACTAGATCGCATTACTTGAATTATACAAATCCAGTACTTTCCCCCTTGTGAAAATAAGTTAATTGCCAATTTATATATAAATAATATATGCCCATTGATCATTTTGCTGCTCATCTCAACCATCTAAAGCTAAAAATAAATTCACTGAAATTCAAACCTCTATCAGATTTACTGCATTAACTCATTTTTGATTTTGTTGAATCAATGTTCATTTAGTTCAATCGTTTGTGTTAATTGTGTTCTATTGTTCAATTCAAAGTAACAATGTCAAACATTTAAAACCAAATGAAATATCGCTGCATTTACTAAATACAAACATACAATTGTTATGTTTGCAAGTTTCGGAATAGATTGAATGTAATTAAACACGAATGAAAAGTAAATCAAGTCAAAGTGCACATTTATTATTAAATCTGTTGCACTTGTGGTACAATTTTATGCATCAGTGTGGCCACGCAAGAGGAATTTCGGTAAATGTAATCGAAAATTTTCACCTCCATATTTATTTGACTCTCAACAACAATGTTTGCATATTCTGTTTCAGATGGATCAATTCCAGTCAAAAACATAAATATGAAAATAGTTCATGTTTCATCGAATTTGGGTGCGCAGTTGGAAAGGTTAAATCTATTGAATAAATGGAAATGTTTAGTTGAAATGTTGTTATTTTCTATATGGAACATTATCGACCTTTCATCTATATATAACCGTATTCAATTCTCAAAAGCAACAAAAGCAATATTCGGTGTATAAATATCCGATTGACGTCAAATGCAAACGTTATTATTCTAATGTCCATATCAATTTGCATACCGGAAATTTGTGTCTGATGTGTTGATTTTTCCGCTCGTGGGGTTATTTTTATGGTTTGCATATTTGTTATTACATTGAAAACTCATTAGAGGATTTTATAAAATGCGATTTAATCATTGAATTTCATTGAATAATGATTCGAATGATGTCCATTTATTTAGTTGAAACACTACATGCCTGATGAAATTATGTTTCCTCTCAACCAATATGTGTGCTGCGCCGAAATTGGAATATGCATCTATAAATTGTCTATAAGCTGTCGTCAACACACAAAATAAATTGAACACAGTGCGAAAAGGCGGAAAGGAAATCGGTAAAGTTTGCAGTTTGCATCAATTTATTCCAATTAGAACTTTGCACTGTCAAAAATTCGTTGAGTTTCATTTATCTCGTTCGCTGATGTGTCGATATTTCCGTTTTTAACCGTTTTCAACCGTGCTCGGTGTGCCAATTAAGATTGATTGAAAAACAATCGGGCGGAAAATGGCTTGAACCAATTTTCTGCAGAGATCAACCGTATGGCTTATGCAATTAATTTTCCAAAATGAATGCATGCTTATGAAAAGTTCAGGCAACTATGTAAACAACACTACTGACGAGAGGAGAAAAATGTGTTGATATAAGTACACATTTACTTCTGAGTTTCGTTGGAAATATCTTCAACACACAAGCTGCTTGCTTTGATCATACCTGCGTAATTTTGTCTGTGCTTGATAGACAAATTGGAATGCATGCGTATAATGCATGATAAGCGCATCCATGTTGTAAAATACGTTTGCTTTGTGCGAGTAATAATTTGCTGCCATCTCAATTTGCTCAGTGTGTAATAGAATCAACGCTTGTTCGATTCAAAGTTAAAATTACTTAGAAATGGTATTTCTTGCAGTGGCTTCAACATGAACTATTTAAATAAATTTCATATTACAAAGTTTCTCGTAGCTAATTTTTGTTTTGTAATTTTACCTTTTCAGCACAATAATTTCTTAATACCCCTCAATTTTTAATTGAATGGTACAAAATTAGTTCAAACTGTTAAGTAAGTTAATAAATTTTAATTTCTCTATTTCATTATTAAATGTTATTTATTAATAAAATGCTTCGAATGAACTTACCCAAAATGCCCAAGCGATAATTTAACGTAACCACAATAACTTGGCCGTAGCTAGAAAGGATTGAACCATCGTAGGCGTTTCCGCTATTCCACTCGTATGACTCACCGTGGACGAACACGATAACCGGGTATATAGGTCTTGGGCCAATTCCCGCTAAAAATGTGAAAAGTTATCACATCATCCGGTACATTTGTTGTGCTTGATGTTTCCGCACACCAAAAACCAACAACGAAATAATACTTACACCATTCGGGCACGTATAAATTCAAAAATAAGCAGTCTTCACTTTCGTTTTGTAGGTATCGCATTAAACGTTTCAAGTGGTTATAACGGCCCGTTGTTAAATGTTGTTGGCTATTATTCAACGATGGCAAATTTTGTGGGCAAACTGGAGATAGCTCAACAGCCATTTTCAAGCCATTCCATGGTGGAGGCGCACCTGAAATGAATTAAAATTTTAGGGGAAACGAAAGAAAAACACGAAAATCAAAAGGGTTTCTCAAAGAGTATTTTTATTCCACATCAGATTAAATCAGTTCACAACGAAAAAAGAAGCGGCACAAGGTTGACGCTTTCATTTCTCCAAGAAAACGCAAAGATCAATCAAAATACGCGTCAAAACTCGTTAAAGTCATTAATTTCTTGAATATTTCATAACCTTAACTATCATCTTTGTCTCATATACTTTTGAAAGCTGTATGTATGATTTATAGTCATGATGGGTTTTTTTTTCTCGTAAAAGAAAGGGAAAAAACACAAAACGAAAAAGTAATAAGCAGTTTACGAAGTGTGAACATTGCTATAAAAATAGAATCTCAAGCGAAGAAGCAACTCTTTTGCAACTCATCCAGAACGGTAATTAAGTACGACGTTCACTGTTCGCTGGTGAACGTGTGTGTACGGTGTGTACAGTGTACACTGTTTAACAAACGAAACAGAAAAAAATCGAAATTCTATTGAAGCTTTCGTCGTTCAACGCTGTGTGACTATTTATGCAGCAGCGTTGGAAAATATGCACGCGAGTCGAAAACAAACCAACAACGAGCGCAATGTTCAACGTAGCTCACATTTCATCAGCTGTCGATTGAGGCGACCAATCGATAAAAATATCGCTCGTATTTATAACAGAGCCCGAATTCCAATCATGGGAAAAACAAAAGGTCTCATTTGATAAACGCATTTCACATACTATGGGCTTCTGCTTGCACATAGTCATCAGAGAGCGAACTCAGTTCGAGATATGCTGTTGTTTGGTGTGTGATTGTTTATTTTTTTCTTCTTTCGCTTTGCATGTTTCATCGGTCACATCTATTTTTCACCGTTTGATGCACTCGTAACCGGGCATTCTAGAAATGTTGCCCGTGCATTTGCCGCCGTAGAGTGGAAATAAATAGAAACCAACAACGCTGAACTACATTCCAATCAATAGTAGTAAAAATAGTTATGTTTCCGTTTGGCGACCTAATGCAAAAAGTGTTTACTAATTTGTTTGTTGTTGGCACGTAAAATGGTCGTTTACGTTTGCATGCCGAGTGAGAGAGAGAGAGGGGGGGGGGAACATGGGGTGGGAGTGGAATTTGGAATTGAATTGTTTTAAAATGGTAACAAACCTGGTGGCATAAATCGGCCATTTCCGATTGGAGCGGCTGCATATGGAATGCCTAAATATTGTCGTACATTTTTCAGACCCGTTTGTGGATGCATTGCGCGTACCAACCCCTTGAGTCGGCCCTGTTTAATTTGCACTTCGCGAGTGAATTGCACGTTCGGTAGCTGTCCATTACCCGTTCGTCGTTTTTGTTCGAATTTCTCTTGTGCCGGTGGCTCTCGTTGCATTTGACCATACAGACGATCAAATGGTTGACGCATAAATGACGGTTGATCCTGTTGCACCAGGCTCATATCTTCCATCACAAATTCATCATCGTAATATTCATTGTCACTTGTGCCTCTTGTTTTTCGCACTTCATACGGATTCGCTTTGACCTCGTTCGGTAAATCCGTCACTTTTAAATTGTTCACATTTTTGCCATTCGCATACAGCGAACAGCTCGATATAATCACCATGAATAAACAAATTCCTTTCAACGATATCATATTGATGTGGTTTCCGTTGCCTCTTCTTCTTCTGCTTCTGCTTCTGTAGCTTGTCTTAGACACATTCAGTCGAAGCATATTTGTTCGGTCGTCACAACGACACATGCACTGGCTCTATATTCACACAATACATCGTTAATTATATCGGATGTTTCCCTTGAGAGCCCAAAATGAGATATACTTTGCTTGCCGCACAATTCATTTATCATGTAGCAGTTATACACACGTTTCTATTCAGTTTCACACGTATTTATCACATGATTTTTCAGCTGATTGGCTCAACAGAACGCCAGGCAATATGCATACACCGACACACACACACACGTATAAACCGAATGATTGATCTGTGGGCGGTGTTGGAAAAACCAAAGGCAAAAACTGAAGCTCTCACTCAAGCACTTTTATGTTTTGCAAAATGCCTGAACTTTGAATTCAATGCGATACACAGTCTCTCACGCGCGCTTCACAACGTCAACGACACTTTTAAAACCGACTCTTTTTTTTCAAATAGAATTTTTTTTTCTCTTTCTTTTCCTGAATAATTCACTTCAATGGAGAGTTTTCTGACGTTTTCCCAGTTTCGATAGAGAATAACCGTTTAACAATCGCATATACGATGAACCACATGGTACTTCACATACTTTTCAAGTGATTCACTTTTCTCCCTTTGACACAGTTCCGTTTGTGTTATGGGAATCAGCTTTATTTATTTGACAGTCACATATTTTCACTTTCACCATTGGAATTTCGACATCGATTTTCCTTCTCATTTCTCTATTCTTTGAATACTTTTTCGGATGTCTCTCCAGTGCACAATAAAGACGATAACTTTTAACTTCCGGATATTTTTTTCTTCTCAATTTACCAACTCTTCAGAACAGCAACGCAGATGACAAAACAAATATATTGATGACTGTTTACACACATATATGCAAATGGATTGTTACTTGCTAACTCGTTCGCTTGCTTAAATGCTTAGTCACGGTTTTGTGATTTTCTTTTCTTTCGCATTCGTTTATTTTTGTAATCGCTATTTTTTCACAGGAATTCCAGTTATTCACTTGGGCATTTCGCTTATTTTTTGCTCTCTAAAAATAAAACACAAGATGGATTCACATTGTGACATTGATACAAGCGCGTTGAAAGCCAATTTTGGTCGCCACTTTTTGGACGCAAATCCAGTTGCAAAATCTCCTTCCACTGAACTCTTTGAAGCGACTGTAGTATTCTGTGAAAAGAAGACAAACGGGTTAGAATAAACTTGTATCCTTTTATTTAGCGATATTAAATTACTTTGTTCTTTTTTCTTTCTCGCTTTTTTAAAAAAATGAAACAACCATTTCTGAACATAAAAACGTCTTCGTTTCCTTTAATCGGTCTGGTCTTTCATAAATGATAAACGTTTTATGAGACTATATAATTCCAACTAAACAGTCTAATTTGATTTTCATTTAGGAATGTTTAAGATCGTTCTGGGTATTATGGTAAGGCGCATTTAACATGTTTATGCCGTGTAAAGTGATAAATCGGATGGAGGGAATAATAAGCGAATAAAAAAAAACCCGAACGAAATGTGTTCTGAATTTTCTTTTTGATCAGTGCGTATACTTTTTTCCCCTTAGTTGATTCGTATCACGGAGTGTGTGTGTGTATATTTTGAGATCGAAATCGTTTGTGTCATCTGGATATCTGGAATGGATGAATTGCATCGAACAGATGCACTCGACGCACGTACACGTTTATGACAAATGGAAAAAGGAACAACAACAAAAAATCCATAAATGCAAACGCACTTTTTTCGTCTTATTTATATGAATATCATGTTTGTTTGGTTGTAAATGCGTAAATATAAAAATAGATTTTAAATGACGATTCGATGCCTTTTGCATTTTGTTTCGTTTCGTTCTCGATATGCAACATCTCGTTCAGTACACACGGATTTTCATTTTGCTGCGACTCTTGACTCTTCATTACCGTCATTTATTAGAGCATATGCCCCGATACGTTCTTGCCTAATTATATCTCTCTTCTTTGACATTTCGCTTGTAATTGTGCTCATTTACAATTTGTGTAAATCTGTGACTGGCTTTTTTTGTGTGTAGAAAATCCTATATTTGGCTCTCTAATGCTTGCACAAAAGATTAAAAATTGAGAGTAAAAGCAAAACAACAAATTCTTGCGAAAAACCTTTCGATGAATTCAAATGGAAAATGGCATTAATTCTGCAACAGGAGCGCGCACAACATGAAAATTGTCGTCACATGTGTGTACAACACAGTGTGGAAGAGAATAAGAGAGAAAGAGAGGGAGACAGAGAGAGAGAATAGTTGTCATCTCGGATTGTGGTGAGCTCAAGCTACACGGCGGCGACCGCAAAACCTTACCGTTATTCATGGCACTTTCGAAGCCACACACATAATCTTTACATTCAAACCGATGAAGAAACGGGATATTGCTCATTTATTATGATTATGTTCGTTTCTTCTTCGACTTCTTCAGCTGTGTGTTTCATTTTTTACGTTTTTCTTTATCATTTGCTTGCTTTCGCATTTGTTTTGTATGTGTGTCTGAATGTGAAATGTTTGTGACTCTTTCGTCGTATATTCGTTGAATTGATGCGGTGACACATATGCACGGATATACGCAAAAAAAACCGTTAACGGTGTATTGCAATCTAAATATAGCATAGCGAAGAAGCAGAAAAAAACCTCAACGTTTCTACACGAAAAATGTTTTTCTTTTTTTCGACACTTTCATAGAAGTATTCAAATATGTTAAAATATGTATATTAAGTGGCATCGTTGCTTTTAATTTTAGCCTCTCGTGAAAAAAACACACTCGGTTGTTTTTTTGTGTTTAAGAATGAGTTTGTGAAATTTTCACATTCTATCGTATGGATTGGAAAAAACGTGAATCGGAAAAAAATCTTTGAAATGTGTGTGGTGTTCTTTTGTTCTTGCTTCGATTGGCAAATTGTGCGGCTTTTATGAGTTCAAATTTAGCATCGACCTGAAATGGATAAAATAATCCAAGCATTTTCATGTAGAATACAAACACTCCTCCGAATAGAAGCTTTTCGATTATGTGGCGTTGTTTATAATTTTAAATCCTTGTGCCGAGAACTTGTGAATCTAGATCTTCGATGCACGGTTGGCATTTTTCACATCTTGCACTACAAAATAAGTTTAAGAGTTGCAAGATTTACGATGGAAAAGCAAACCGAGATTGCTTGATACAGCTAATTAATGTGTGCACGCGATACATTATAGTGACTCCGCTACAAACGGTTTGTGCATGTATATGTGTTGTGTGCTCGTGTCAATGCATTCGTTTTTTCCGTTTAATTATTATTTTTGTTGTTGATGTTGAGAATGTGGCGTGCGTTTGGAATGAGGGGCTGTGCACACACACACTCAGTACATCGAGCAAAGGCATTCGCCACTGCATGACGATATGAGAGTGAGACTAAAGTGTATCGTATTTTCATTTGCTTAAATTGCATCGCACGGAACAGCATTAATATTTACAATCTTTCGGCTCCAATCATATTGTAATCGTATGGCGCAAAAGATGTTGTACAAGTGCAATGAACATAATCGCGTGCTGTGCACATTTATTTATTCCGCAATTTTATCTTGCGCTCTTCCTTAGTGCGTTTTTCTTCCAGCCATTTTCGAATGGCTTAAATGAAAAATCTGGCCAACTAATTCCTGTTAGAAATGTTCCGTCATTAGTTCTCTTCTCGTAGCGTCTTCTTCTTTTTCTCTCATCGTTTTCTCTTTCTCACTCTCTCTCTATCTCTCTCTCTCGCTCTCGCGCGCGCCTTGCCTTGTTTAATCTCCTTCATGAAAGCGGTTTTCATTTTATTCGTCGGCTAAGAGGATAGAGATAAATTTCAACGCTCAAGTATTTTGCAATGTGCATTTTGCACAAAATGTTCAATCGATTGAAACAAACAGAACATGGTCGTTGTTGTATGTGTTTACGTGTTGCCAGGATGCGGTTTCCTCTTCCATCTGCTCTATTAACCGATGATGCTCTCGGTTCTTCGATAAAAACGAAATGCATTTTACACAACTTGAATATAACATACACTCTATATCTAGTTTCAATAATTGAGGTGAATACTGAGTGAGTTCGTTTTGCTCATCGTTTTGTACGCATCGCATCATTAAATCAGGATTCAAGTTATGCAATATTTTACTTATGTTTACCGATTCATCGTCATGAGCCAATAAATACATTATCTGTTAAATTCCGTTGTGTTCAAGTTGAATATGTTGTACAGTACATCTTGAATTTATTCGCATTCAGCCCTGGTCATAAATCATTTTGTGCAACACAAGCAGTGTTATGCATACAATTTTTTCTTTAATTATTACGCTTTAATATTAGTTGTATTGCTGGCTCTCTGAGGCCGATTTAGATTTTCAAGTCTCAATTGAGATTATTTCGATGAGTTTCCATTCAATTGATATAAAAATTTTAAATGTACAATTCACCGAGCAAATGATTGTGCATTCGTCGAAAATATGATGTTCATATTGGATAATGGTTGGATAATTTATTGTTCCCATTCTGTATGGTTCTTGTTTTAGATTCTCGACAACAATGATAATTATATTAACTCAAATATGTAATTACCAAGAATATAACCGAAAATAATCCAATTGGAGCACGAATCCTGTTTACAACACATCCAAGCACTTAATTATTGATCATTTACAGATTGTTTCGTAAACCATCCACATGAATGAGCTCAAGGATAATAACGTCGATTTTGTTTTTCATTAATTTCACTTTTTGCGTTTCAACTATTTCCGTCAGTTTTCGAGAATTTTCTTTGCACTAAATTTTTCAATGAAGATATCGTCATTTGATCCCATATAAAACACACTGTCTGTGTTGTGGAATACAATTTGCAACACGATAAAAATTCGATTCAATATGAAATAAAGATTGATCGTCGCCTGCTATGTTTAATATATACATCAGGAAAATCGAGTGTGATTTGTATGAAAACGATGAGAACGAAACGAAGAAAAAAATGATACGGAATATAGACCGATCGTGCGGCGGACTGCTCATCAACTGCTTACAATGTTGGATTTGTTTGATGAAAAATCGGGAGATCTTCGTCGAAAAGTTGAATACGTTGACACCAGATGCGACACATACACGACGTACGTGTGCCCATCGAGGGGGGGAAAAGTGTATCTTCTCAAAAAGATCAATGTGTATTATGCCGTGCCGTTCATTTGTATGTGCTTCGGCTCTTCTCTCGTCATTCATTGACACACGAATGATAGGCGAGAGAAAGGAAAATAAAAGAGAAAAAAAGCGATGGGACGAGAAAGCCAAATGAATTTCAAGAGTTTTTGTAAACAAATCTCAGAGAATCCATTTTTAAAAATAACATTTTCAATGCATTGCGAAAAGATTCGTTTTTAATGACAACGAATACACACTCAAACGTGCTCATCAGCATAAACGTTTGTTCTATTGAACGTGACATTACATCACTATGGGCAACTATTCACTGGCACTATGTGTATACGACGAATTTACGTAGAGTTTTGCATCCGCATCCATAGTTGCAATGATATTTAAAATGTGTTGTGCAGCAAAACTGAATTTTTATTTTCTCGACAAAAATAACAATCTCATTTGGCGCAGCAAATTTCAACCATTCAAAATTATTGGAAAGCAATTGCTTGGAAGCCATGCTTTGGATTGTGAAATTCATGGCGGAGTTTGAAAATCGGTTATCACATCATCCGAAAAAGTATTTTAATGTTGTGTGATCTCATTTCCATTAGCATTTTTCATGCTGACGATGTGCGGGGACGACAACGATGAATGTGTGGCAAAGAAACTTGAGTCCATTTAAACGTTGAAAACTATATCCGTCGACAGTTCCTCATTCTGCCATCAATTAAGTAAAGATGTTTTTCGTTAGCAGAAGGGAAAAAAATGCTGTGTTTTATTATTCGTTTAATTTGTTTGTATGCATTAAGATTGAGCCAAAAGGCGTCGCTGTGGGAAAAACCGGCATGAATGAAAGAAACGACAAAAAAACAGATGAATATTAAAAGCGACGAGAAAAAAAATTGTAAAAACATCAAATTCGTCGAGAGAAAACATGATTTTAATATGGTTTCGGATTGACTCCAGATCTTGAAATGTTCATGCGGCCCGCCGTGTATTTTTTGTACGCGATTGTCAGCGAGGCGCGCGCCACACCGCTGAATGCGTACTTTTCCGAGTGAATGAGTGTCGAGCGTCTATAACGTACAAAAAAAAACCATTTTATTTTTGTTGAGATTTATTTTCGTATTTTCAGTCGCCTTTTTTTTCGTTCAAAGCAATGAATACATTCTAAAGAGAAAAACACATAATACTTACATCGGTATTTTACCGAGACCCTTGTGGATGTCGCACAGGTTTTTCTTTCATTTATGAAGCGCTTGTACGAGTGCGGAACGGAAGATTGTACTCGTAAATAAGAGTCATGCGAAACGGTCTTATACTGACAGATCTCTCATTTCGCACACACTACATTCTCTGTTGAGCTGGAAAAAATTCCACCCAACAATACTATCGACTGCATTAAAATCAGATCTAACGGAAAAAGAAACCATACCCCAATTGCATTAACAAAAATCCTTACATAGTCGAGAAAACAGTGAAATGTTTGTGACATTACGCTAGCCCCAACGAATAAATGCAATGACAGATACGGCAGAATTCGCAAATACTTTTCACCATAAACACTAAGGTGAAAATAGTTATCAGTTAATCAGTATGAAGAATGGAGGCCTGCTTCAGTATTCTCATTAGAAACTCATGTCTACAAATAGGAAGAAAGATCAAGTATTGGTCAAGTAGTTGTTGCAATAGTTTCATTTTTAGTTCTGAAAAATGCTTGTATTTGTTGCAACAAAAGAATAAATTATTAAATATGTATGAGATAATTATTACTCAAAACAAATGAATAAGCAGGTGGTGAATTTTTGCGTAGTAAAACTGGAATGCTGAAGTATTTGACAAGTCATGAAAATAGTTCAAAATTATACCACGCGTGTCACTGCTGTATTGCAAACCGAATGAAAACGGAGTATGAAAGAAACTGTAAAACTTGATATTTTCATGCGTTTATATGTGAGCTTCGGGTGTGTCACAAAAGGTTACATGAAATACAAATGAAATTATTATCGTAGCATTTCATCTAGTATTTTGCATTGTCCCCAACGAATTCCATCCATGTTGAACAATGAGCAGCAATGTCAAGAGCTCAAATTTTACACTGCTACAACTACTCAAACGCCAATCGTTTTTTCGTTTATGATTTCGTTGAACAAAACAACAACAACAACGACGACGAAAAAATAAACTACCGTCATTCACTACACTTTTTTTGACCATCAATTGCTTTTTTCCGTTGCGATATTTTCACCCATAGTTTTGCAACTCACTGATTGATGCGATTAAAATCAATAAAGTTTCTCTTTCTCTCAATTGCTGCCATAAGTTCAACAGACCTGGTGACATCAACAGCACTCGCTTTTTGCTTTGCCGTTATATTTAATAAAACTTTTTCAATTAGAGCACAATCGAATTTATACGCGGGATTTAGTGAAAATATTGATGCTGTTTTGTAACATAGTTTGGTGATGATTCGTGTTTTTTTTCTATTCCTCTTCAGCTATATTATTATTATTATTTATTATTTATTCATTTTAGCGTCTGCTCAAATAAGCTGACGATTCAGGTTCACAAAAGTTTTTACAAGTTTTTACAGTATAAAGAGAATTTTCCATTTGAAAAAACAGTTTTACATAACAGCTGAGTTAGCATGGATCAGTTCATTTCAGTTCAATATAAAATAGAATATAATTGTTTCCATTACACAAAAGGTAAATAAATATCTTGGAAATATAGATAAAATAAAAATAGAAATAGAAATAGAAATAAATAGTTAAATTCGATCAGTTTCAAATATAATCAGTTTTGTAACTCATTGACTACTTCTCAGTCTTGTTAGATCACCAAATGCAGAATCGGGAAGCTTTAGTAGCTTTTTTCTAAATTCGAAAAACGGTAACGTCGGGTCAATAAATAGTGCAGCAAAATTGAATGCCCGGCATGCATAGTTTAGAGGGGCATTAAGTCCATATTCTGTTGATGAGCACCTAAGTCTGATGAATTCTGGGTTACGAAATGTACGAATGCCTGTGTTAAGATTCAATTTGCTCCTCAATGTAGGTGAATCCATTTGGCCGGATATTATTTTCTTGATGAACAGTATCGATGCGTTGACTCTTCTCCTAACCAGAGTATCAAGTTTTAGTTCAGCTCGCCTCTCGTCATAGGGTGGTAGTAAATAGTTATTTTCTTGGCGGTTAAGGTTATCTCCGCGTAAGTAAATTACTGCATTCTTTTGTACGCCTTCGATGAATTTTCTATGGGTTATTTCTGACGGATTCCATATATTATATATATATATGTTACTATACACAAACTTTTTTCAGTGCTTGTTACGAACGGTACAGCTGCCACTTTGGACTCAAACTCTTCTCTCACCTCACCGATAGGAAGAAGAGAATGAGATAGAGAAAGTGAAAGAGGAGAGAAAGAGTTCTGAAATGGAAAATGAATTTTAATTGTGTTTGCCTTCGAAATTTCAGCTCAGTTGTTGTTCTTCATCGTTCAACAAATGCTTTCAAATGTTCAAAAAAAAAACTTTGAAATACGCTTTTTGCCAGTCGATTAAGTTTTTTTAACCATTTCGATCCTCGCTTTTCACTTTGGTTCGCTCTAAAATGGACGCCAATCTTGGCTTTAGTCATTTACCTGTGAGACGTTTTCCAACACAAACATTGCATTTCGAATGATTTAACATACAACACTGTCGATGAATTTCTGATTTAATCGTTTGGAGTTTGTTTGGAAACACAATTTTCACATCCTTCAAATTCTCTCGAATCAAATCGATGTGAACCGGAAAGATATCATTGTCAAAATCATTTTTAATGCGCCTTAATTTAGATGTTTTGAAAAACCAAAATTCACATTCGAATCGGAAAGAAAAATGTTTTCTTCAGATGCATCACTCACTGTGTGGCGCCATCTCTTGCACGGTGCCCATAATGGGAAAAACTTGGGAAATGTAAATTTTCCAACGAGTGATATTGACAAGCGGATTCCAGTTCCATTTGAAAACAAACACATGCGCAAGACCAATTTTAACCGATTGGAAGTAACATAGCTGGTGAATGTGCTATACCCTCTACTCGCATCCCGATATTTCCAGCCGTTGATTTTCCATGGCCATGCATCTAGTCGATGCCGATGACACACATCTGTTCAGTTCGAAGTAGAAAATCGGTGATGTAACGTAACCGCTCCGTCGACTAGTAATCGTGTGTGTCGCGCGCGCGAAATAAATCTACTCTACTCACAGAGATTTCGTGGTCATCATTTCTTTTTGCGAACGAAAAGCAAACCGGAAGTTGTGTAAGGTTTTAACGAACGAGGCAAAATACGAGTGTAAAAAATCTTGTGAGTTTTCCAAATAAAAAAAAGAAATTTCAAACGAATATCTGCAGCAAGTGTGTCCAGGTGGAATGGAAATCATCCGCACAGACAGTAATCTATTAACCGCGATTTTGAAATTCTAGTTCATGGTGTTTTTTTTCTGGATTTGGTTCTATTCGCTTCAAGAATAAAGGGAAAAAAATGAGGTTGGATGGTTGCGATTTAAAGTTGTAATGAACGAATGAATGGGGAAAAAAAGTCGTAGACCGCACATTGAATGAGGTTTCGTTTTTCTCATTCTCATCCAGCCTAGAATTTACGGCTGAAATAAATTTTCTGTTACATTCAACCGTACACCGCGTTGTTCAGCATCCGCAAATCCAGTTGAAGTGAAGTAAAACAACGAACTAGAAGAAAGAAAAAACACACCAACTAAGCTCAAGTGAAATGAAATAAAAACACAAGCAGCACGTTGCGAACGGTCAGTGAATACACGATTCGATTTATTTCATGCCTATGAATTTGAATGCTTTGCACAACGTAAGCAAATCGCAACAACGCTAAAGGAACAATCGCATCGTTCGATAAATAGAATGGCATATCACTTTTTTGCTTGAGGTACAATGATTTACGTGCCGCATGTAATGGACAAAGCTTGAATCACAGACGCGGAAAAAAGAGAGAGAACGGATAGAGTGGAGAAAAAAAGCAGCAATCTCAGATTCACTCTTGTTCATTCGAACAGGTGTACTTCACGCATGATAATCCCAACGGATTTACTTTGGTTGTAGTTAAGACCCGCTTATCGCCAATCACGAGCAAAAATCGCCTCGTCTCTCTCCTCGATTATTGTTTATCTACTTGAAATAGGACCAATAAATCGTACCGCACCGAATACATTTACGATCTACCATTAACATATTCCATGCAATTCCGTGTGTAGTATTTTAAGCCAAACAAATCGTGGTTCAACGTGTGTATCGTTACAAAAATAAGTATTTATATACATTTACTTCCACATTTCTCGTTAATGAAACGCAAATAATTATCATTTTTATGCCGAGCATATAAAAACGGAAACATTTGCAAAACGAGCAAAAGAGAAAAATAATCGTCGAAAAAAAAAAATACGACGGCGATTGAGAAATAAAAAACGGTACGTTTCCTCGTGCGTATCGAATAAGAAATCTCGTTAGAAAAAAAGGAGATTTGCGGTGTGATTAAGTTAATCGCGATTCAACAAACAAGTGGCCACTTTTGCAAATAAAATCAATGGAATAAATGAGGGGATTTCGTTTTGTTCAAACAAACTGTGGTGCTTAAGATTTACTGTTTATGTTGCGTGCAGTGGCACTGAATGGAATGAAAAACAAGTGCCCACGCCAGAGCAACAACACGGTAACAAAAACAACAGCAACAACAACGAAAAAAATGAGTGCAAAATGAGAGAAACCCACTAAGAAAAGTTCATGAGTGACGTGTTGATTTTGTGATTTTTCTATTCAATCGAAAGAAAGATGAAATCGGATTTGTTAGAGTTTTCAATGCTCATAGACCGCTGTTTTCAGTGAACAAACACAAACACCATCTAAAAAAGTATCTGCACCGAGTCTACGTGTGTCTGCGTTCGTCTGTGTATTTTCGACATTTCAAAACGACCGCACACGAAAGAAAAACTCCAGCAACTGAATGAAAAAAAGGGACAAAGGAATATTCAGCCATGTGTGACTAATTGATGGACTCAACGATTATCGAAATTTTTTTATTGATTTCTTTTTTTGTGTGTGTGATTCAGTGTGTATGTATATGTGCTTGTGCTGTGCATCAACGTCGGCAACAGACTCAGCTGCTGTTGAACGCGGGTGCTGGTAATTTTAATTGCTCTTCTGTGTTCAAAACAGTGCACGTTCCAATTTAAATCGATTGTTCCACTAGTTTTTTTTTATTGTTTTTTTTTGCGCTCAATCTTCCGTTCGGCAAACGGTGACGCTTAGGCTGATTTCGAAAAGAGAGTTGAAAAAAAAACACACAGCAGCATCAGCAGCACATCGACAAGTATTTTATGCATGAGAGAAAGTTATAATGAAATCGAACTAAATTACGTCAATCGTGAAAAAGGGAACCGGAGCAATTACACAGACAAATAAAGTAAAAAAAAGAGAGAGAGAGAGATAGAGAGACAGGGGGTATATCTCTGTTTTTCTGTTCTTCTTCTCCTTGTTTCTATTTGGCTGAATCCGAATTTGGAATCGAGCATCGTTAATGCGCATCATCTAGACATTCGTCAGTATGCACTGAACAGTAAGTAATGATTTAAATTGAATATTTAGTCACGGTTTTAGCTTAAGTGGAGTAAAAAGGCCTCTTTGAAGGGAAGAAAAAAGAGCGAACGAACGAATTTCGAATGTGTGTGGGTGGATTCGGGTCGCTAATAAACCGTAGCCCTCCGAAATACCCGTAAAATCGAAAATCCTTTGATTTCACGACGAAATAGCTTCATTTTGTTTTAAATCGGCTGTGCATTTCATGAAATTGCTGCTATTTCCATGCCTAAGTCCCAATTTTTTTCAAACATTCAGCCCATTCCACACGCTACTCACGATATATACACGTTTTGTTTTGCAATTCATCAGTCAGCGACAATTTTCCAAAGTAGATGGTATCATATTTTATTTGCTAAATGCTTTTGGGTCACAATCTAAATGGCACAGACATTGGTATGGCCTGACATATACGTGAGCTCAAGTGAATATATGTAACTCTCTATCCACTCATGGTAACTACGTCACAGCACTTGATTACCTAAAGGACTCCGCTGTTTTCGGGCGGAATCTCATCAATCTTAGACAAGTGAACGAGCTTGCGATGTTTATCTCGATTGGCACCGATGCACGTGACTTTTCGAAAAAGAGGAAATGGCAGATAGAGAGAGAGAGAGAGAAACAGCTCAGAACTATTACATTTTGGTATATCAAATGGCGTTCGTTGTACGAACGAACGGCGATAGCAAATATAAATTGTCGCTCAAAACTCACCACCACATAAAATCCAAACAATATGTCAAATTATTTAATTTATGGTTTTTATTCATGGCGCTGTCATGAAATGTCATATTTTATAGCTACCACTATTGGCACCAGCTAAACAAATGCGTGATGTACTCACGTCGAATGAACTGATTTTGAAACATTTCATGATAATAATAATCCAAGTGAATGAAATAAATACTTGCTTGGAAAACGATTCATTGAACCGGAACGGGCCATAATTGGGAAATTCCTGCTTTGTATTGCTTACAGCAATTTTTGAATCACTTATTTTATTTTTCTCGGGAAAAATGTTTTCGTTTCGACAGTTTGTTTGTCCTGTTTACTGTGAACATGCAAAAGAAGAAACAAATTCATTAAAAAAATGCTTATTGAGTCAGAGCGAAGAGAAGAGAGACATAAATGATTTATCATAAATCCCATTTCATTTTAGACGATTTGCCTACTTCACGGAAGGTGCACGAAACAAATTTTCGACACAAAATTTTATATATTGAAAAAAAAAATGACTTGATTCCGGCACAGCCTAATTGTTCATCAACGATTCATTTGGCCCGACACAAAAACGGAAAGACGAAAGGAATGGAAAAAGACGAAGAAAAAAAAATCGCACCCAATTTATTGTTTACTTACCTAGAGAAAATGCGCTCGCTTAAAATACAATTTAAAAAAGAGAAAATTAAGGCTGTGCTGAATTCGTTATCACAAGAGATGAAACAAATAAGATTCACAATTACGCTTTGATTCTGTTACATGTATCTATGAAAAAGGAGCCATTTTGTTTGCTTGCTCTTTTCTCCTCTGGAAAATCCATTTTGAGTTTAGCATCATGTACCTTCTCAAGTCTTTATCCAAGTTGAATTTCCTTTCATTTTAAATTTTCTTTTATTTTCCCTTCGAAACAGAATAATAAAACACTAGCAAAATTTTATCAAATACCTACATTATATTGTGTTGCGATGCATGGTCCTGGCAAAGCGAAGAATGAAAGGTTGAATGAATTTTGTGCGAGACGATTTTTTGCTCTCTACACTTTTTCGATTGAAGTCGTTATCATTATTTTCCAATAACCGTATACATGCTTTGCGTTATTTTGCGCTCTCTGTTTGCATGTCTTTTTTCATCATCGATGTTAATAAATATTGTTACCTGAAACGATCCCGTGATGAGAGAATTTAGAATATGGATCACGATTCCTTTTCCCAGTAACGATGTTGTTTGAAATGAGTAAATGAGCAAAAATAGCTTGACATTTTATACCTTTGGATCGGATTTTTGAAATGAAATGTAATCACGGTTAGTCTACTACATACCATTGAGCAAAGTTTTTCATTATTTCTCAAGGCGTAGGCCAATCGTTTTGAAGAAAACCAAAATTTGTCAAATTAACGTTGAAATTTCAGTTAAAAGAATCTCTTTTTACGGGAGAAATTGCAACCCTTCTTCCACTTCAGCCATCCGTAAGTGTTTATCATCGTCCCTCTCGTTCCCAGATTTTGGACATGTTGAACGCTGGTTGCACATTTCCATTGTCAACACCATTCAAACGTTGTAAATCAAATTATATCATCAGAATGCTGGTGCAAAAGTTTCAAATCGTTTTTCCATCCTCAAGCAAAAGCCAGCAACATCTTTTCGATGTAAGTACTCATTTACTTCCTCCGCACTGTTTGCTTCAAGTCCATTTTTCCAATGGTTTTTTGTACGACTCACATTTGGTGGTTGTTTTTTGTGCTTCGGCGATTTTCATACATTTATGATTCAGGACCATTTTTTTCTCGTCTTTCCCGTCCATTTGCTTGCAGCGTTTTCTATCATTCACGCTACATTATTATGGAATAGAGAACAGAAAAAAAACGAATGAAAAAATGCTGCATTTTATGCCTTGGGGATTTAGTGAGTGAGCGATAGAGAGAGAGAGAGAGAGAGAGCAGAAGAAAAAAAAACGACTCAGAAGCTTACACAATATTATTTATTGCTATGACCGCTGGTGTTGTTCTAACATAGTATTTTATTTCGTTGAAAGTTTCTTCATCGTGGAGTTCATATATTTTTTTCTTCGTCTTTTCTTCAGTTGGCTTTTGCAGTTATTGTCGTCGTTGTGAACGACGTCATCATGAACCCACCGAACACACCATCAAACTTTAGCTCCACCACTTACGTATTTCCTTAGTTACACACGAATTGTATTTAGCGCAACGCTCGATTTGTATGTGAACGTGAATAAAACGACGGCAAAGACACAACCCGAAGGACTTGACTAGACTCAAGTATGACTCTGCAATGAATGCATGTGTTTGGTAAAAGTTTGGAACTTCGGTCCAAAGCATGAGAGAAATAAAGAGATAGCATGCGAGAGTATCTTAAGAAACCGGAGATGAAAAAAATGGGAAAAACAAAAGCAAATACGGAAAACTTTTACGGGTTTGTTTACTGTTTTTATCAACCGATGGGGCTGTCCGCTTCGGAAGTGTGCATGCATCCACTGTCCAGGCTGTACATGTAATAAAATCAGCCCTGGTATTTCGTTAGTATCGCGAACATTGCGGTCTATTTGAAGTTTCGACGCCATAAAATACACAGCAAATGTTCACAATGTAATAACAATGCATAATGAGACGAAAGTTTTTCTTTTGTTTTAATTCGGTATCAAAGGCAAGGGTAGCGCCGATGTATATATAACTGGAATCCACGAATCACACCCCGAAACCGTGATTGGAATTTAGACTTTTTCCCTTTTTGCCAGCAAAAAGTTTCAAAAAAAAAAAATGAGTGCGGAAATCTGATTTTGACCGATTTTCCAACTTTTTTCTTTCTTACCCGAAAACAATTTCAAAATGTACGTTAGAATGTGATATTTTGAATGTTGCAAGCCAAAGATTTATGCCAAAGTAGTCATAACATGATTTTATCTCTATTTTGGCTTCTGCTAACGCCAAAAATGGTCAAAAATCAACATTGCCGTAATGGTGAATGTAAAATGAATTGAAAAAAAAAAATACTCGTAAAATACTTCTTGTGAGGTTTTCGTGGGTTTTCCTTGCCTTCAACTACTATAATGTAAGATAGAACGAAGTAGTGTGCCGATGAAGGCTGATAAGAGAGCATGGTTACTGTGAAATGTTGCCCGGCAAATAATCAAAAAATCGTTTTAACTTTTTAAATTACTCTTGTAAAAGTTGAAATGAAATTATTGAAATTATGGTTGAGTGGCAACCGAAAAAACGGCATCAAATACATCATTTGGCTAAATCGAATGGCCGGCTGGAAACCCCGGTTTTTGATTCGTTAAACACAACCCAAAGATCACTTTGTGCACTCCAATTAATTTATTTGCTCGTGTGCCTCGTTATTCCCTTCAATGTGCTCTTTTTGGCACTTTTTCCGCTCTCTTTTAGTTTTCCTTTCGCTTTTACTCTTCTCTCATTAAATTCGTTTAACCATTCGCTTTATCAATATAAATGACTGTGAAAGGCGCGCGCACACACACACACACACACAAGCGGTTACCGCACACAAAAACATATTCTCATTTATTTCATTTGATTACATTTGGTATTATATGAACTGATTCGACGCTGGGAATGAGAAAAAAACGTTATTCGGACAAGGACCCGGGGTGGAAAAAAAACCCTTCGTTGAAGGGAGAAAGAAAAAAAACTACAAATACGAATTTGCGCTTTAATTTTGAGCATACGCAACCGCATCAAAAGCGTTTCCATGATTGCTTCAGCCATTATAACACAGCAGACGTAATTGAAAACGAAATTATTCATCTGCCCACGCTTAACCGAAGGGTTTTTCTTTGTGGAATTTGGTCGATGGTCGATGGAAAAAAGTGTGTGCGTGTGTGTTTCCAGTCAGGCGAAAACCACAATTGCGGCTTAAATGCATGCATATTATAATAACGAATCACTTTATACACGAATGAAGGACTTTTTACCCAAACTGTGCGTTGCCGCCAAATGTGATATTATTCATGCTCAAATCGAGAATCGGGCCTGTGATTTTCAGAATGGATCCACATTTTTAATGCTTATAACCAATTTTTGATATTGTGTATTGTGTAACAATTCGGTATTCAACTTACAGAAAATTTCCGATTGAAATCCAAACATTTTTTGCATTTTATTTTGTGTATTGGAAATCAAACACGATTTTTCGTCACAAAAAATGCATTGTGACAAAAAATGCATTCTCATTTGAAAAAATTGCGCGGTTTCAAATTGAAAATTTCACAATTTTAAATTGGAAAGCCAAATCCAAAATTGTACAATTGGATCATAAGCACCAAAGGTCACCATTGCTTTGTATATGCTAATTCATCTAATCACAACATAGAATACCTGTTTTAGTAAATCCAATCTTTGGACTATCAATGGCTATGAATCATAGGTTGTGGTAGTCTATATTCGAAAATCAATGCCATGGCATAGGTTGTATTCAATACATTTTGAGTTCAAAAGCTTCGAATTAAAGCCAATACGATTCGGTTTGACTAAAAATGTGGGTCGATTTGGTAACACAAATCCATATGATCTACTCAAAATTTGATATTTGTGTGCATGTTATATCTTCAATTAAAAGAGGGAACAATGGAAGAAACACTTGAAATACTGTCAATGCTTCTTGCACAAGAAAATCTGAATTATTTCGTTCCATTTGTTTCCATGATTGGATTGGATTTCATCGACGTTTTTGTTGGCTATGTGAACTATCTTTGAACGCTTTGAATAGCAACGCGTTTCCTGCAGAACGTTTACATGTTTACTCCATCCATCTGCGTTTTAAAATCGAATTGTGTGCTTTTCTATTCCATGAGACTTCATTAATTTTCCGAAACTTTGTCATTTGCGAAAAAAATCCAACTGTAGCGGAGAAAATAAAAATCAATAAGGTTACTGACCACAATCGTCTTACAACTCTTTTCTGGCTCATTCAGTGTGATAAAGAGTGGAGATAAAAATAAAAAAGACGGTTTTCATCTTGTCTCCGTTCGTTTCCAGCTTTAAATGAATGCCATTCAGCTGTGTTAGCTGGAACATTGTCAATATGTCGTAACATCACAACGCTTTTAATGGCATTTAGTTTTAAAAATACACACAAAACGAGCACAAAGGGTATTATTCTTGTTAAGCTCCAACAGTTTTCTTCTCTTTTTTTTGCTTTGTGCATTCGCCTCAATGGTGGTGGTGGTGGTGGTGGTGGTGGTGGTGATTTGACAATAGAGCGACAAAAACTTCTGTGTGCAAGCACAAATGTGAAAAGACACGAAGGCATGCAAAGCAATAAGAAAGAAAAAGAAAAATCATCGAAAGATGAAGCGAGTGTTGTTTGTAAAGGAATATTACGTTCATGCAGCTATGTAATCTGCTTTATTTCATACATAAACGGTTGCTTGTTTGTGTTCGCTTGGCTTTATTGAAAAGAGGAAAGAGAGAAGGGGAGCGCAACGGGGAAAAATGGGAAAATAAATGAGACCATTGTTAATGTGTGGCAAAGAAATAACAATTGATACAGCCCGACCTATACCATTGTATATATTTGCTCGCAGTTGTTGAATCTATTCTCGACCCCACTTCGGTGTGACTTCGCTCCACATCACTCCAGCTTTTGCAAATGTGTTATGACAAGTGGTAGATGTGTCGCAGTCAATTTAAATACAGATAATCACGAGTCGACAGGAAGGATACCAAAAAAATACTGTTAATGTGGACCATATTAAGGTCCATTGAAAGCAACGCAAAAAAAGAGAACAGACATCGAAAAAAAAACTCGAATGTTCAAAGACTCGACTTTATAAATGTGAAATATTCACTGAGGTGTGGGATGTAAAGAGAAATTCATTTGAATCCGCTTTTTTCACTTTTCATCTTTTTGTAATAAGATATATTTATAAAGTAATCACAGGGAGTTAGCAAGACGCGCGTTATAAGGTTTTGGACTTCCATCGAAAGAGATGGTGAATACAAGTTGTATATATCCATTTTTCTTCCTCCTCGAAATCGAATCAAAAACCTTATAATGTACGTCTTGTTAACTCCCTGTGAAAGTAATAGAATAATGAGCGTAAAAACATTATGTAGAATCAAATAAGAAAAGTGATTCTATGCGAAAGTAAATTTCAAAGCTCATTTTCTATTGCATCTTTTCAAAGGTTTTGTCAAAGCATTTCAATTTTATGTCACTAGTTCAGAATGAATGAAATTGGATTTTACAGAAGAAACCCCGTCATTCATAAGAAACAAGTCTCTCTGTGTGTGCTAGTGCCAAGGTGCATATACCCACTCACACTGTGCCAAATGAAAATCAGATCAATTTCAACACATAATTGAATAGAAGAAAATAGTGTAATAAGAACATTTTCTTGGACGACAAATGACAAAAGCATTTGTTGTCAGAATCTGGTTTATTTGCACAGAGCATAACAGTTGTGCCACAACTAGAATTTCCAAACAAAACACCATCCTTATTTTACCATTTTCGAAAGGCAAACAACGACAACGACGACACCACAAACTAAGTATATTTCATTTCGCATTAGTTTGAAATTTAACAGCAGACGACTTGAACAGATTGCAAAGTTTTTGTTGCGTCAAAGATAATTTTTATGATGGAAAAAGAAGAATGTGAACAAACAGAGTCGAACATACAACCACTGAACATATATAAATTTTATACATGTCGCATCACATTCACGTTTCACTTGAGTACAGTTGCAGGATATTGCTGTCGCTGGAGATTTTTTTAATCATATTTTGGCTTTTTTTCTCTGCCATCATTGTCGAAATGGAACAAAACAAGAGAAATCACAAAGAGGAAAAGTTTCTTGGAAATTGCAAGCCCCGATTACTGAAGCATTAAGCAACTCGTTCGAGCTTCGGGGCGCACTGAGTATGCGCTTACATACATTTTTTTTTCCTGACTAGTTCTCATTCGTGCAATAGTCATCGAAAAGTTGAGAAGGGACACTGATTAAATTACTTGAAAAAGAAAGAGAAATATTTTTTTTGTCATGGTGCGCAGGTAATTCAATAAATGGTTTTTCCGACCATTCATTGCACGTGCTAAAAGCATCGAGACCATCAAAAATATCATAAGTTGTGAGCGAAATGTTTTGCTCGAAAACAAACTAATTTATGTTATTGCAATGAATTTATGGCATTACATCGGGTAGGGGGGCAACACATTTCCTAAGAGATACAATTATAGAATGTTAAGCAAAAGGATACGAATTAGTTGAATTGAAATGTAAAATGAAAAAGAGAGAGATAGAGTGGATAGAATTTGAACCCTCTAGCATGGTAAGCCAAACTCAAACGATATTCGGAATTTAATGAACTAATTTTTGTTCGTGACTTTTCCAAATTCATTTATGAACCCGGTGTTTTCAATCGAATGAAATCACAACTATTTGATTTGAAGTTAATTAATTTTTGCGTGTTTCATTTTCCGCAAATGCCGAAAAATGCATCGACCGATTAATCTATCATCTAAATCGATCAAATTGCAAAAACCACTTGAGTTTAGAAATGGTTTGGCATCGAATCGGCTCACCAGGTCAACAAATTAACTGCCATCCACAATGGCAAAATTGATATTTTTTTGACCATGGTTTTGCAATTAGCTGGCAGGCCTTTTGTTTGTGATGAAAAACACACAAATTGGTTCATGTGTTTGCGGGATTAATCTAATTTTGCAATATACACATATCAATTTAGTGCTTGAGCTATGCGATTGCACATGATTTTCATTGAAATCGATTACAAATCAATGAAACACAGCGATAAATTCCAAATTATTGATGAATGGATATATTGGCAACTCTGTTTTGACGGCAATTTTCTTGGAAACTTTGCCATTAGCGCGATGCTCCAATCAATTTTGAGTGTACAACCAATTGGTGGTTTGAATACTGTGAGTATCGATTTTTAATCATTGCGCACCAAACACATATATTCAATTCAATTTATAGTTTGATGCGGCTTTATTGTTCTAATTTAATTAAACGAAACGCATTACACTGGCTTCAATTCGTATAAACAAATCAAATGTTTGTATTTGTGGTTTTTGATGGATTATGACACAAAGTTTCTAATTGAATCTGCATCCATATTGGTCGTTTGGCAAAATTAAATACACTGGCCAATTTGCACGTATCGATTTGCAAAGTTCAAATGTTTATGACCCCTTCAGTTTGTTGTGAACAGAATGCAATTTATGAAATATTAAAACGACTTTATTAAATGAAAATAATTCATGAATGCAGTACGACGAAAATCCCGAGGAATTTGCAAATCTTTAGCTCGAAATAATAGTATTCGTTTCGGTCTGTGAATTCATTTACACGCTTTAGTGTGCCGCTGGTCGTTTGAATGTCTACCCGAGTGGTTTTTTCTCTGCTTCTCTATTACCCTTTTTGTTCTGTTTCGTCATAAAGCATCCATGAAAAATTAAATGCTCCTCACTCAACTGCAGTGTGACCAAACGCTCTGAAATTTCACGCAGTGACTTTAATATCCTATGTGTGCAAATACATTTGTATGCCTTCTTTTGCCCAGCGAATATTTTTGTGTTGGTTTTCTTGTCGTCGGTTGCATTATCTCTATCTCTCTCTCTCTCTTGTCGGGCGCTAGTTTGCTGGTATGACGCGAATTAAATGATTGCACGCCATGGCATTTTTGCTTGCAGCAAACCAAAAAAGGAGAAACATGACACAGGGAAAGCAACACAACAAATAACGGACGATTTATCATAGAGATAGAGAGTCACACGGAAATTCCGTATCCAGATCGCATTCGCTGCATATTCGACTGTGTAAGTGTGTGTGTGTGTGTGTGTGTGTTTTGTGATGAAAAGAGTTTCTTGGCGCAAATAATAATGAAACATGCATGCAATAATTCCAACTGAAGCACATTGCTTCAATGCATGAATAAATGCGACATGCATGTGTACGACACAGAATGCTGCGAGATGCTTTTAATACATTTGATGTGTGCAGTTTGTATGCATACAAAAATAGCGAACATTTCGCACATGGAATGGAATGGAATGGATGTATACGATTTGTTGACACAAAACAATTATTTCAAGCATGCAATAATAACAGAAAAAAAGATATTTATCCTTGCAAATAATGACGGGCTGGGAGTTGGGCTGCAATGCTGTTCTGTGGTGGCGATGACGATGATGGCGAATCATGGAGGGGTTGGGCGCATGTAAATTGTGAATGGTAAACGAAAAATGCCGACTGACCCAAATAAACAATGTGGTTTAACATTTGTTTCACACAAACAATGGGCGCACATAATTAAATGTTGTTGATTGTTTCGTGTATATATTTTCTCTTATTCCTCGCCTCCGGCCGTACAATTTGAGTGGAACGAACGATGATTTTCATTGTCAACACACACACACACAAACAAATACACTGACTCAAGATTATTCATCTCGTCCTCTATTACAATCAATGCTACCATTTTGCATATTTCCCATTTGACTTTTTTATCTATAGCGAGAGGATGCTGTCTAGTTTATTCCAATTATGATTGCAAGAAACGAGACGGACATTGGATGATGGAACAAAAAACCCATGCGACATGTCTGTAGGCATTTATTGTTAATGGCATTTCGAAAACATCACAAAAAATTAATTGGTTTTCCCAATAAAAATAATAAATGGATTCGGTTAGCCTCTCTTGATGAACATTTCCTTGAAATTGTTTATGATATCTGATTTCAATTTGATACACGTGTCAATAGCAATAAAAGTTATTTGAATAAAATCTTTAATTGAATATTAGGTTGAATGTAATGAACATTCGATACAATTTCTGATAATCAAACGAATACGGGCTTTCTATGCATGTTATGGCTTAGGTTTTGTTTTGAACATTAAATGTATGTTTAAATATAGGTTATATAATACACTAAATGTCATTCATTGATTCATCTAAGCTTACATTATGGAATAGATCTGCCTATAGAAAGGCCTTTGAACTGGAAGCGGGATATGATTCAGTAATTTGCAAAATTAGGGAATCTTTAGTTTAATGAAGCATTCAACCGGTAACTCAAAGTGAAGACATGATTTTCTCAAAGTAAAATATCCTTCATCTTTGAGATGAATAAACCAAACGTGTTTATAACCTGCAAAACCTAATTGATAGTTTCGTTGAGTTAACACACAAACCTCAGACACATTCCTTTTGAAATTCAATCTCAAAATTGTGCTCATTCTAAGATTGATATTCTACCAAACGTATTGATTAAATCTATCTCGACACACGGAATTCCAATGTGATTGCCATAAGTTTTTGGCATACATTTATCACTCGTGCTCACAAGGTGTGCATGAAAGAAAACTGAAACCAACGAAAAAACAAATGTCCGCACAGAAAACGGCTCATTCCAGCTGAGGCGAATTTTATTTATTATTTGATTTGGTTTCTAAGCGAATGTGCTAAAATGTTTGGAAATCATTTCGATTTGTTTCGGTGTGCCGAGCACAAATGTCCGTTTTGTTTGCAAAGCTGTGGATTTGCCCAACAGTGCAATTCAGTTAAATTATTTTCAACGGGAGCCACATTTCAAAAACTGATGTTCGCATTGTATTTCATATATTTTGTGCTCGCATTCGCGCGCGTCGACCACGTTATTTATTGTTGTGTTTCAGTTTTGTCCAAAGCATTTGTTTTGCACTCGACTGAGACAGAGAGGAAGAGAACGGGGGAGAAAAAGACATAGAGATGGTGAGAGAGAGAGAGACAAAATCCGGTTGCTTTCACCAAAACAAATCACACGGGTGAAAACATTCCCATACCGAATGGCAACAGGATATTATCGAGAATTTATGAAAACTACTTTCCGAGCGCGCCGACTTTTAAATATTCAAGCGCAACATTTTCGCTTCAAACTAGCGAAAAGGAACCTTTGGGCAATAAATCTTGGAAACGTTTTCATGTGCTGTTGTTTCATTGTTGTTTTTTTGGTTGCTTCTTTTCTCTGTTTCTCTCTGGTTGGCTGAACTTTTTTTTCTCTCTCTCGGTCGTTTTTCGAATGGTGAACTACATTTCATTCGACGGCCAATTCTTTCAAATCTCGACCGGAGTTTCCCGTGTAAATTGTACATTTTGTATAATATTTTTGCTTTTAAGTGGTAATACACAACCGACAACAGTTACATCTTGTATCGCCACGAAGTAAACAAAAACTGTGAAAAAAGGAAACTTACCGCTTTGTGCGCTGCTACACCACATCCCGTCGTGGTGTGCTAACAAATAATTTGTAAGCAGAATGTAATGTCAATGGTTGACCATCGTTTCATGATAAACCGAACAGAAAACCATTATTCGAGGTAGCGCTCTCTGCGCTTATTTTGCCATATTTAATGTCGACAAACAACAACGGTCTCGCGCGCGCTTCGGAGGGAAAGAGAAAGAGAAAATCGATTTAAAGTTGAAATTCCGGTGGGACTGAGGATGGGCATTGAAAACTCGTTGAAGTAAGTGTTCTATCAACGAATTGGTTCCATCAAAATAGAGCGTTTAATTGAAAAAAAAAGTGAAACGAGAGAAAAGACGTGCAGAATGCAGGTATGTGACGTTAGTATCTATGAGGGCTATATTTCATTGATATTAGAACGTGCAGTGAAAAATACTCCGTTCAATAAAACATGTCGCAATGCAATGACTAACGAACGATGCCCACACACACATATATAAACTCTGACCGTCGAATGAGCAATTATTTGCCAAGCCATTAAATAGTTCGCAAAAGAAAGGTCAAGTACCACAATGTACATACTTATAAATTTTACAAGCATTTTTCGAGCGAAAATAAAAACGACACCACAGATACATACAAATATATATGTGCAATTGTGTTTGAGGGAAAAGAAATCGCCAGTAAATCGTAGCCATCGAGAAAGGGAGAAGAGCAAACGAACAACGAATTCACATAGGAAACTTTGGCAAATAAATTTCATCTACGAATTTTCCTTGTGAACCAGATAAGTAGCTCCTGAACGACGATAGCGAAGTAATTTAATGGTGATGGCAACTTATCGTTTCGCCCAGAATGGATGAATGAATGAATGAAACCGGGCTAAAGAAAGCAATTTTAAGACTTTTGCTCATTTATTTTCTCATGCCCGACACATTCACCAAACCATTTCGGTTCGGATGCGTACGAAAGCACAAATACACACACACACACATACAGATCCGCAAATCCATTGAAAAACTCTCGTTTTTCCATTTTTCGTTTTTACATAATGAGTTTTTGTCGATGGTTCTTCCGTTGATTCCGAGCTGCTTTAATGTGTGTGCCGCTTTCTCTCTCTCTCTCTCTCTCTCTCTCTCTCTCTCTCTCTCTCTCTCTCTCT
>NW_022595244.1:10844024-10914440 GCF_009176505.1 Sitodiplosis mosellana | reverse complement strand
TCTCTCTCTCTCTCTCTCTCTCTCTCTCTCTCTCTCTCTCTCTCTCTGTGTGTGTGTGTGTGTGTGTGTGTGCACGAAAGCTTTGCTTCTTGCCGAATCACTTTTCATACAACTTTTCCGTGACGAATTTTTTTTTTTGGCAAAATCGTTAAGAAGGCGACATATCGGCGCGCCATATTCCATTCGCATGTAGCATGTGAACGGATTTTGATGTTGATTTGGCGGCCTGGATAATCGTAGTCTCGTGTGTGCATGTTGTGATTGACTTTTTGAATTATTATTATTCAATCAAATGGCTTATTCGAGTGGATCCGATATATATTTACCAAGTTGTTGGTTATCACTGTTGGCTTGTCAAAGTCGACATTTTAATGCGAGATCTTTGAATTTGATTTACTTTTATGTGTGTTGTGATATTATCAATGGCTCTATTTTGTCATCGATATGCTACTCAATATATGGATGGCCAACGAAAAATACCGACTGACTTTCCAAAAAACATTTCACTTGATCCACTTAGACGAATCATTTTCGATAGTCCGTTGGGGGAGTGAGCGGCCCAACAATCTGCACACTAGCAATGTGAAATAAAAAAAATCAAGTTCGCTCCTAAGTCAGCCAAAAAATATGAAATATTTATGTTGCAATTTCCTGTTGCTAAAGCAGCTCAATTATTTAATTTTGTTGGCAAAACTGTTGTGAGCTTCCAAGTGACGGCGTATTCCCCATTCAAAAGTCGGAAATGTTTAGGTGAAATTGAAGTCAAAAGAATTGGGGATTATATGATATGTGATCCCTTCATTTATGGTTGTCATTTCATAAGACAAGATTCAAGCATTAAGACATAACTTCGTATTTCAATTTCGTTTCCGTCGCGCAAACCTTTGCAACGATTGGGATTGAACAATGAAGATGATACGTCTGAATACGGCTGAAATTTGTCGATGAATAAATGAATGCTTACACACGGTATACGGTTACCTGGATGCATGAAATCAACCATATACTTTTTAATCTTATCAGAAATTTAGTCAAGCCCCAGTCTATTTACACATTTAACGCGATAGGACAAGAGATTTACAGATGGTTTTAAAAAAAAAAATTTAGGCAAATTTAAAAATTCATCAGTCACATATACAGAGAATGCGTTGGGAAAAAGAAGAAGCGCGCGTGCAGAAGTGAGACCATAGAACCGGAACGAGAGCGACCCGCGTGAGAGGGAGAGAGGAAGAGAGGGAGAGAGGAAGAGTGTTTTGGTGCCCCAATGTGTGTGTATATCATCGGGGGTGTGCATTCCAATATTTTTATCTGTTTTTCTAAACCAGTTCTATTTATTTATTGCCCAAAATTTATATATGTTCTCGCTTGGCATATTTAGCTCGCTGAATTCTTTTGAATCAGAAAGAACTGCCAACGAAAAATTGTATCAATCTATATCTGCCAAAGAAAAATCAGATCGGAAGAAAAATTTGAACAGTAAACAGTACAAAATTGAGTGTACTAATTCAATAACAATTTAAAAGCAAAATCTAAGAAAAAAAATCAATACATTAAAATGGCCGCAGCTAAAATTACACAAGTGAGACAAAAATTAGAGTTTCAACAGCACAGACTTCTGAAACTTGTGCAATTACACGAAAGCTTAAAACAATTCATACGCACGAGTAATCAAACCCGGAGTAACTTAACAAATATGGTAAATCGATGGGACCAGATCCATGGCCACCGGCATAGAGATGTCAAATCATTCACAACAAAATCAATGCACGTTTTGGACGAATGCATCGAAGACATATCGCGTCTACACCATGGAATAAAACGAAAGCTTGACGAATGCAGAAGTCAAATGCAAATAGCATTGGATAAACTTAACACTTTGGAAGATTCGACGGCATCCACATATCCACCATCGTATTACACAACAGACGATGATTCCTCCGTTTTCGAATAGCTAAAATTTATTATTTTTTCGGAAAAGTAAATAAAATTGTAATTCAAATCTACAATCTGTTGTTTGTGCCATTCAAATTTGCTGCCATTCCAATTTATGCCCAGCAACGCGGGCTGGGCTCCGCTAGTATGTTTATAAAAGGAAACGAAGCTATGAACCGTGCACGCGGAAAATATGAAATCCTTGTTTTGACTGGCTGTATGTGTGTGTGTATCTCGAAAGTTATGGCAACAATAACATCGTCGATCCGGTAACCATTCAAATGTCAACGCAAATAACTTTTGACATCGAACCAAACAAACCACTCACCCACTTACACAATATGAATCTCTCGCAACATATCTGAAACGTGCAAAATGATGCCGAAAATACCAACGGTTCGGTATCGCTCATTAGAATGACAGTGATTTCATGTTTGAAGCAAAACTTAGAGTAGAGTAGAAAGGAAAAGGAAGAGAAAGTGGCAAAAGACGAAGAAAAAAAAGTGACATGAAGCTTAGTGAACTTGGCATCCACTTGTGCGTTCGCCCAAAATTAACTCAACGATACGGCACAATGGAACCCACGAAAACAACAACAACGATGGCAACGACGACGAAGGCGCACAAAAAAAGAACTAATTTAATGTGTGCAGAAAGAACAGAAAATTGCTTTTAATATATTGATGGCATTGCTCAGCCATTATTTATGATTAATTCAAATATTTTGGCTATCATAAAGTCAGCATCAGGTATATGTGTGTGTGCTTTACGGATCATATGGCTGTTGGCTGGCTGCGCACGTCCAAACACACAATGCGATGTGTAAACAAGCGAACGTAAACGCACGTATCTCACGGCTGAAGTGTGGGTGTATGTGATAATAAAACAAGCTACAACGAGGAGCAGAACACACACAGAGAAAGAGAGAGCAAACTATAGTTTTACATTTTCGATATGTTATTAATATGTTAATAACCAAAATATCGGAAAATTTCTAATAACTCAAACATAACATATTATTAGATTAATAAGATTCTACGATATTATTAACATTTTATCTTATTATTAATAAGATCGCCATTTTATTAAAATGTTAATAAGATCCATCTTATTATTAATAAGATAATATGTTAATAATATCGTAGAATCCATAGCAGCGAAGCCTTGTACGCAAGAGGCGCGTAGTGTTGTAAGTACCTAAGTATTGTTCGTACTTTGCCGCACTTTGCGATTGACGTTTCTAATAAACAATGACAATCAATGAATCAAGCAACAAGAGAGCAACAAGTTTATTTTTGAATATAATTCGAGTGGTTAGTTTAATGCAATTCAACGAACAAAACGATTTGTGTAAGAAAATATTTGCATTTTTTCGATTCCCGATAATTCATGTTCAATAAATAACAAATAATTTTCTGTTTATGTGTATGTTGTATGAATTAGTATAAATTTTGCTGTGGCAAGTCGTTAAAAGACAGTACAACTTCAATGTGTTGATGTGAATGTTGACTGAACTTCAGGAGTCAAATTTTCTTTTGCTTCATTTTTGTTTAAAAAATAAAATGGGAAACATCATAACAGACGAGAGCATTTTTCATTTTTTTTCATTACTTTCATAGACTGTTGTAATTTTTATTAAGTGGAATCAATACATTCAAGTGGCCGTTTACACGCAAACTGACATTTAAACAAATACCGTCACCGTTTGCCTGTACGCAATCAGTGGCACAAATTGTGCGATCGGTGGCACAAAATCGTGTGTTCGGAGGAACAGAGCGTCTTATACGTATGTTTGTAAACGAAATAAAATTGAGGTTATGATGAACAGATTGACTCCTGAAAAACAAGTCAAATTTACTCACGTATATCATTTTTTCGCCAATCTCTTTCTCAAATTCGATAATATGGATGATACATCCATATTATTCAGTTCATTTAATGTTTAAAAAATGAATGTCATTCGATTCCACTTCAAATTTAGTGAATAAATAATTTCACTGATTTCACTTTTTGAACCACAGACTTTGAAACATATAGAATTATATTCAAAATTTGTGAACAATTTTTACAGCAAAATAAATTTAATATATTCACAAATATTTTCACAGGTTTCCAATTTAAACACTGATTTTAAATAAGAGTAATAATAATTCAAACACTTGAACATTTATATAGACACAGCAACAAAATGAACGTTTGTGTCAGAAGTATTTTAGTCTACGAAAGGCGCGTAGTCATACTGGCGCCACAGAAAAATAACTACGCGCTTCATTGCTATGGTAGAATCTTATTAATCTAATAATATATTATGTTTGAGTTATTAACGCCCCGTTAATAATATGTTAATAATTAATATCTGTAAATCTATAGAGCAAACGCAAAAAAAGAGCAGAGAGTGAGGGAGAAAATAATACAAACATAACACATCTTTCAGGCAAAAGCCAAAGCAAGATATATGACTCAATATCTTCGGTGAACACAAATCTCTATCACATTCAAAGCAATACATCATTGTGTACGTCGTGCAGACGGTGAAATGCGTTTGCAACTTACAATAAATTGGTAATTATAATAGCATGAATGAATTATGGCAATTTGAGCGTGTATCCAAACAGAATATGTGTCATTTGCAAACAACGTATTCACTCATTCACCTAGATCGACATCGAAAACCTCTTATGGTTTTTCCTTTCACTTGGACCGTTCGATACGGAGAGAATAAAAAAAGAGTGGGTGCGATTGAGAATGAGTGAGGGTGACAATATCTTGGAAACGACATGAAAGTTATTAACGTAACAATGTCAAACCATACAACAAACACAGCAGTCGAAACACCAGCCGTGATGGGACGAGTCTGCATTTGGAAGCGATGTCAATATTCTGTTCCTGTATCACTGCCAATTGGCAGCCAATATTCTATTGATCGAAATTGTTGGCAAATGAAATGCTTAGACAAACCGCTTCGAAAACTTTTCACTTTATAAATGTGTATTCAATTTCAACGTGAAACTAGGCCGTCGTATATTTTTAGACAGAGAAAATTGACGATGGCACCCAAAATTCTGTTTAAAAACCGTTTACGGTATGGAAATTAATGGGCGCCATTTTGGGCTTCGTACACGGTTAAGCTTTTTTTTTGGTATTGAGTGAAAAATTGGAAAAAATGCTTCTTCTGTTTTCCAATGGAAATGATATATACGCCAAGCGATTGTAGCAGATAAAACAATAAGGTAATGGAAAACTGTCAGCTCAAAACGCTTTGTTTTTCCTATTCAACGATTGAATCAACAATACTCTTGTAATGACAGATATGTTTGTTTCTTCATCGCTGAAATCATGCCATTGTCATTTGTGAACGGAAATTTTATTTCCGAATTCATGTGGCTCACCAGCAGTATGAGTCGTTTGAGTTTCATGCTAAACACTGGCTTCATTTTCAAATTCATCAAAATCGATGCAGTTTTTTTAATTATATAAAGAGCCATTGCCTTTGTTAAATTTGATTTTAACAAGTAATAGCTTTGATCTCACGCAGCACGGAAAAATACTAAATGAAAGCATTTTGCTGCGAAACGAGTAGAAATGTGGTCAAGTCATTTACTAGTATATTGGAAATTCCGTTGCAAACCAGAATGTTGTTTATCTCTGGTTGCAATGCAAATACTCGCGCCACCACCACCATCATCGACATGCATTTTGAAATGTCGGAAATGGCCATTATTCTAATAGAGAAAATATATCTCAATATCTCTTTGAATTCATTGCATCAAAGAGAGTTTGAAACTGGAGTCGTTTCAATATACAGATAACCGCAGCCAACTCATTCCGATTGAAAAGGCACGAATCTACCCGTATCTCTAGCACAAACGCCTCTGAGTGTCACATTCTCGCTTTTGTGCTGCTGCTCTAAGAGTGGCATTCCAAAATGTTTGCACAAGCATCACCGATTCTATTATGCAAACTGGGACAAAGAAATATGGACAGAACATGTGTGCAGCAATGTCTTTTGCACGTGTAAATGTTTAACAGAATGCCATTAATAACTAGCAAATTGCAACTAAATTATCCATTGACATGCGATACGCATAAAATTTCGAAATGGGGTTTGCCATGCATGTTGTTATACAAGCATATAATCCACATACACACACACACACACTCACACACATACACAAAAAATACCATGACCACAATGCATTTCTCGCAAAATGGAAAGCAACAACAATGTTCAGTTCCTGCGTACAGATCTATTGTTGTGCTCTCTTTGGCCAAAATTGCATGCGCCAGCATATAGATGCATGGAAACACATACACACACTCACATATGGGCACACGCTTCAGTCCCATTAATCATATCTCTCTTGTAGAATATAAAATTGAAGAATTTGCTCGAAATGGGTAAGGAATAGTGGAACAGAATACCACAAAGCGTCTGTTCGATCGGGTGCAACCGTATGTTTTGACCACTCCATTGAATGCACCCCGAAATTTGAATTCAAATGGTAGAAAATCCAAACGCACACTTATTGTTAAAGACAACGAACATTCGAAATTGCAGTTTGACTTCAGTCATTTTTCACAAGAACCATGTTCGACGCAAAAAAATCATACCAATTTCGATTTGCAACACAGTAAAGCACAGCACAGCATCGCACATAGCAATTCGGTGTTTAGTTCGCACGAACGCAATTCAATTCGACTCAACTCAACTCCATCTCGTTCTAATGAAAAATCAAAAGCCATGAATTTCACTTTAGAGGCGGGGGCAATATGAGATCTTCTAGTGTAAACTCAATGCGTTTGTAATTTAAAATGATTTCATTCGTCGTTCTCTCGGAACAGTTAGTTTGGCATTCGTAAATGCTTTCAATAAAAAACAAGCCAGGCAGTCAGCAAGTAAGCACTTCTTGACTCAACATATTTGTAACAAGTTCAACCACACAACTACCGCATGAACACTGTTCAAAGGCCATTAATTTCCATATTTAAAACCTCCATCTCTTGTTGATTTATTTTCGGAATGGCCTTTCAAACAAGCATTAAAAATAACTAATACCCGCAAAACTAAAACTTGAAGTGTTGTTCAACGTTATTTTGAGCAATAAAATGACCCATTTTGTGGATCAATGGTTCTCAAAATGGCCGGAAAAAATAACAGTTTTTTTTTCTCAAAAACTCGTATGGCCAAGTCAATTTTGTGAACAGTTGATTAATGGATGTTGGACAGCCGATTTGTGCTCGTTTCAACACAAACGATTCAATTTCAGCATCATTCACGCTACAAAAGAGTCATTTGAATTTTTACAATTTATGCTGTCGAACACAGAGCTTTCGATCACAAAGGCGAATGAAAGATGTGAAGAAAAAGAGACAGATATAGAGAAATATAGAAGAATAGAGAGTAGCCACATCGAGGAAGATTCAGCCATCGAAATTAGAGTTTATTCATAGGTTTCTGTCTAGTCATTGTTTCTCTGTTGAGCTCATTTTTCGATTGATGTGGCAAATAAATGAACGGCAACATATACGCCACAAACAGTTCAAAATAAACATAAATTTGTCATTAGTCATGCCAAACGATTGGTGATGAATGAGATGCCTGTTCACTGGCTGGCAACGACAAACAAGCGAAATCAAAAAGAAGAAAGAAAAAACAGCAGCAGCACCACCACCATCACCAGTTTGATGACAAGATATATGGAGATAATGAGCCTGTGTGGCTGCAATGATTATGCAAATTTAGTTCGCTTGAGGTGAGAGCGAAAACTGCCTTTGACGAGATACACATTTACATGGTATAGTGGGGTGAGATAGCGAAAGAGAGAGGAAGACAAACACAGTGGCTTTATTATAGCTAACATTCAACGCCCGGCTGTGTATCGTACACGCTCCATAATCAGCGCTTAATTGTGGTGAAATTCTGCATGAAAAGACAGGCAATTGCGCTTTTGTTTTCATACCACACACACTCACACAGATACCCCCAAAAACGCAAGAAAGCCAAACACATTTGTACACGTGCTCAACTAAATTCGAATTCATCAGACTATATTTGTTCTTGCCGTATGCTTTTCGCAATTAGCTTCGTGATTTTGACCGATGTCATTCCGTTTTACGCAACAAAAGCCACATACACGACCGTGCAAAAGTTTGGAACCACTAGGTATTTTTCATACAAATTGACCATTTTTGGTGGACTCATTAAAATATTTCGGAAACACCTGCACTCTTGATATTTTGTGCATAGTTTCTACAACGTTTCAATAGTAAATCACAGAGGTTTCATCAAAAAATATTCACGTATTTAAAAAATATATCAATTTGAATTTGATCTGTTTTAATCTTCATACAAATTTGATCATTTTTCACACAGTACAAATTCAAATTGCTATATTTTTGAAATTCATGAATATTTTTTGATGAAACCTCTGTGATTTACTATTGAAACGTTGTAGAAACTATGCACAAAATATCAAGAGTGCAGGTGTTTCCGAAATATGTTAATGAGTCCACCAAAAATGGTCAATTTGTATGAAAAATAACTAGTGGTTCCAAACTTTTGCACGGCAGTGTATGTGTATGTTGGTATTGACATTGATGTTGGATGTTCTGGTGAAAGTTAATTAAAATTGACTTCGATTTTCGTTCCGATTGCAAAGCCTCGATATTTCTCATTGAAAGTAGTTAATGTACTATCAGTCGACGGACGGAACAGCAAATGAATTCCAATGTACATAACGTTTTACAGTGCTATGGATTTTCTGCAATCGTTTCGATTCAAATTCACATTTCATTGTAATTGGCCATTAGCAGTATGTGACGTATACTCTATCGCTGAATATAACAATGAATAAATAATGTTTCTTCGTAGAAATAAAAGCACTGTCAAAACACAGCAGAATGACACACGAAAGAGCAAGCAGGCGATTAAATTTATGAATCTCAAAACTTGCTCAATGGCATCAAATCATCAAAAAAAATAATGTGCGCCAAGACGCAGAGTGCGAGTGAATGTCACCGAAATTGCTCCGTACACACGCATACCCATAACTCATCTGGATGAGTACGTTTACGGGAAATCAGAAACATGCTCATCAAATGAATCTATAACAATAAAACTTCACATTTCAAAAGCAGTATACGACACCATACACGCACTCTCTCTGTCTCTCACGTATCGGTGTGTTTGGATGAGAAATTTTCAAATGCCGAAAATTGTCTGCTATGTGTGCGGTGTGCGCACTTGGTCTCTCTGTATGCTTTGAAAAGTTTGCCTTGATTACGTAACGTTTGGCAAAGTATTGTCCCTGTTGCCATGCATTGTCCATGTTTCATGTCGAGAACGAACAATGGAACGAACCATGCATAAAGCAAAGAAACAATAAACACACGAGAAAATGAAATGCGGTTCCGCATCGCAAAAAGGTTTGGCATCGTTGAGTATATATCATATACAGCGACAGAGTCATAATGCTACGTGCACATAATTATGAATCACTGGAGGCAAAGCCAGACGCATTTTGAGCCACCGAAGAGAGAGAGAGACACTCGGTGAGATTCAATCATAATTGAACGTGATTCATATTTCATGCAAAATAAAAAGAAAAACATTGAAATGACAATTCTCAATTTTCTGAATGACAATAAGTTGTTTTCTTTTAATTGTTGACGTTTCGAAGCAGCTCATTCTGCGCCGGCACAAATCCACATCGAACGAAAACCGCCAGCACGCAGGTGAACAACATGTCAAGTGAAATGATGGAAGTGTACAAAAAGTTCGCAGCAGCAAAATTTATTTAATTATAATTGTAAAATTTGGGAAAATTCACGCTTCTTCAGACTAGCCCATGTTGCCTCGAATGAGAATTTCAACTTTGCGATGCAAATGAGCGAGTGTCGAAATGAAATCTGCTTTGATTGCAGTTGATGTAATGAAATCAAACCAAAAGTGTATGAGTTGGTGTCTGTGCATGTGTGTGTTTGTTTCAGCATCGAAAACGGAGATATAATTGAATTGTTACATTCATCAATTTCAATCTGCATAGCATTACGAATTTCACTCGTCAGAGTTTTGTTCAGTACGACAGCATTTTTAGTTTGTTTCCCAAACGAAATTGACGTGCATCGAGAACACGGTTTTATACGGACTTAACGAGGAGTAATCCAGAGACACGGTCTGATCCGTCATAAATTTCAAAAGAAAAATCAGCTGGATGAGTGCGTGCGTGTGTTTACCTTTAGATAATCAACAAAATGATAAATTGAATTCGAACAACGGAAAATAGAATCATTATAAAAATGTCAAAAGCAACAATAAATGTCTATCAAGTCATTTCTTTTATTTAAGTTGTTCCCTTCATTTTGTTTCGATCGTTTTATTGTTGATCGTGACTTGCAAACTGTGGGTATTTATTTATTTTTTGCTGGATAAAAATGACAAAGTTTACAAAAGTGTATTGAGTGAAGTGGACACAAAACGCTCTATCCCTGTTTTCAAAGAAGAAAAAGAAAAACAACTCCAATTCAAGATGATAATGTGGAGCGTGAAGTAATTCAAGCTCAAAATCCCCACTATGATAGCCGCAATGGAAAAAATAGCATTATTTTTTGGATGAAGAGTCTACGCAATGATAAACGACACACTTGAACCAATGCATCCATGCAACAAGGCCGAATGATACGATAACATTTTGAAAAATGAAAATTGGTTTTAGCAAATCAAATAATGTTCTGGGTGCTCGAAACGTTATATGCTGATGATGTTGATAAAAAGTGAAGGGAAGAGAGAAGGAGATGCTTTCATACACATACACACCGACCACACAGAAGCCAAGTGTGCTCATTCATTTATCATTCAAATAACAGGTAGTAGAACAAATGAATTTTTATTCATGGCACCCCGGAATACGAAAGATGATCTACATTATCTTTTCTGCTTTTTGTCTCTCCGTCTCTGTGTCTATCTCTATCATTTGCTTTTTCTTGTCACCAATTTGCCGCTTGCCAATGAATATATACAGTGCACATCATTGCGAACGTATTCATACATCATTAATTTTTTGAAATGGCGCTTGGCAAATAAGGCATGAAACCGATGCGAAAAAATACGAAGGCGAACAAGAAGAAGGAAGAAATGAGAAAATTGATGGAAGGAAAAATAACGCTCACAACCATTCTCATCATTGTGTCCCAAAAATGGGGCCCCACGGCCAGAGAGAGAGAGAGAGAGAAACCGTATCGCTATCTACTTCATGGATCTGCCGTCGTAAGCGTAGCAACCACTATCATTCCATCCCGTAGTCAGGAATATTTATCGCATGCTGTGGCTCATTTTTTCGTGGTGACAAAACGTAAACAAGGTCAATGCAATGTTTCAAAGCAGAAAAAAATTAGACAGCGTGCAGAGTCGGAGCAATGATTCCTGATAAGTGAAATGACGCGCTAAAAAATGAGTCATGTGGCAAATAATTCAGTTTTCCGGCAAACACAACTCTATTATTACCTCATGGACACGGTGCCGTGCTTCTCTATCTAAGTCAAACGGAATTTGTATTATGAAACAATCGGATTTTAAAGCATGATTACATCGCCCATGGTGCTCACTTGGCATTCGATTCACCACTTCAAACCGTGATCCGATTAATCAATGCTTCGGCAAATGTATCTTACACCAGCATTTCACTCAATGCTTCCATTATATCTCCGGAATCCTACATTTGTTTCAGCCACGATTTGCAAAAATCAATTGCACGAATAAAAGCACATGCCCAATTTACACTCGAATTTACTTTTGCTCTCATTGAAGTAATGTGCGCTATTGTTTGAATGATTTTGAAGAAGTTTCACGTACTTGAGCATTGAGTGGGATTTCTCGGAATGTTGAGTTTTACTTACCTACAGATGATTTGCATATATCGTACAAAAACAAAGATTGGATTAAAATCCGTACAGACCATCCAGAAAAATGTTACTGTAAACATTTTTACACTTTGTTTGCATTTCTTACATTGTCAAACACACATGCGAAAAGGATTTTGTATTCATCCAACCGACTATCCAATGAGTGAGCTCTTGTTGCTGCTGCAGTGGAGTGAGTAATTTCCGTTTATGGTCGTCTTTTTTCAGAATTTCGAAAGCCAAATGCAAACTACTTTTTTGAACCACAGAGCCGTCCGCTTTGAATTCATATCTGTTGAAAGCTTGAAAATATGCCAAAGAAATGTATTTTGTTAATTAAAATTTAATATTGAAATGAAATTTGTGCATTCGATTCTATAACAACACGCTGCTGGATTTACTGAATGCATCAACTGATTTCGTTGGAAAATTCGGAATATAAAATATTTATTTAATTAAATGTAGTTATTCTTGCGAATGCATTTCTAAATGAAACGTACTATCTGTAAAACATAATCACGAGCATTTCAATTCGAGCTAATTAGGTAAAGACTTTCTGGAAAAAACATCTATTGCAATCCTCGAGATGAGAGATGCAGCGATAAGAATTGCATCCACTGGAGTAAAAAACAATCTTTCTCATCACTGAGGCATTCCTCAATGGTTTTTTCAACGTTGGCATGTGCTTTGACTACCTTCATCAGTTAAACTTCGTTTTTGTGCATTTATTCGTTCTTTTTTTTTAAATGTTTCAAAAATGTAATAACATAACAAGATGGGAGCCGCAACGGTAGCGGTAAGCACTTATTCAAATGAAATGAAAGATTATTTGGTTAGGTAACAAAGGAGCGATCATTTTTATTTGCTTTCTTTATGGAATGTAAATTTAATGAATACATAACTTAACGTTTGCCTACTACGCAAATGCCATTTTCTTTTTCCTCCAAAAGCATTTTCGCGGAGAAGAAAGAATTTTCCACTGCTTTTGATATGGCAACGTAATTGACTGTTTTTTTAAATGTTCGTTGAAATAGAAAAGGCATCAAAGCTTCGCTCAAGTGCAGAACATGTACTTTGTTACAGATTTTATTGGATGTAAAATTAAACGAGAACATTTTCGTTCGTAGCTCATTGAAATTTATACCTGCCACTTCTTCCTCTCCCTCTCCCTCTTTCTCTCTACAGCTAGCTCGTAAACGAATCCATTTATCATGCAAAGATTCTTATTTAATAAACCTTTTTCGTTTCGTTCCATCGATATGCCATGTAACAAAAATAATTTCAGTGTTTCTCTTTTCTGTGTAGCATTCGATTCACGTCGATTCGGTCAATTTATTTTCAAACTGACAGAAATCGATATTGATTCGAGTTGATAAGCAAGCATCTAAATTCAATTTCAAATCGGATATGCCGTTTGAAGAAATAAATGGAAAAAGAAAATGCTGCAAGAGAACGAGAGTAAAAAAAGAGAGACCAAGATACATCACTTGAGTGTCAACGAGTGTTTGGCGTTGGCAATGAAAATACCAATCTGGTTATCTGTGATATGCCAACCAAAGAGGCCAACCAATGGGGCAAATTCCGATGGGACCAACCAAAATGGAGAATGAAAGAGAGAAGAGCATCTAGTGTAAGCAGAGAAAAAACGCGCGTGCACACACACAAACATCGAAAATTCAATTTTGCTAATATTTAAAGCCATCGCATCGTTCATTCAATTTGAAATGTCATAAGATTCATGAACGAGAATCACAACTACTCCCTTCTGCCGCACTTCTTCACCACACGGAAGTAAAATCCAATCAAACCGCATTGAATTAACAAGTGAAACGGGGAAACGATATGCCTACATCCCATCGATAATATCCATAAAAAAGGCGGCTATGCGGTGAAATGATATGAGTATAAATGGTTGAGTGGCGGTGACACTGTGCGATGTGTTTTATTTCCACTGTGTGTGTGCGCGCGCGCATGCTAGGTGCAATTCTCAAATGAATATATGACGGTAAAGTTTATGCTTGGTTGCGTCGTTTTCTTTTCGATTTTCGCCATTCAAAGTTGTTGTTTTTTCGTTCGCTTCACTTTTTTTTCTCCTCTTCTACCAACATCGACTTTTCATTCTGTCTGAAGAATTTGTACAATGAGCTTTTCATTCAGTATGGGTTCAATACGACTCGAATTGTATTGGCACTTGGTTTCGGCTTTCTCATTTTTCAACATCGTGCAAACAAAAAGCGCACCAACACACCCGCAACACAGATAGAAAGAGTGAAAAAAAAAACCTCGAATCATAAAGTGAGTGCGGTTCCATAGACATTCTCGTGTGCTGTTTTTTTTTGTTTTCTTTGTGTACGTAGACAAAAAAATATGTAATATCAATTTCATTGTCATTCTTTGCATGTGCGCAAGCTTTCGTCTGATCGTTCCTTCTACCCCAAAAACGAACTCACAAAATGGAAGCGAACGGAGCGATTGCACGAAGAAGAAAACGCAAAAAACACCGCTTCCCACATCACGAATAATAGCACTACTAGCAGCAAATCAACAACAGGAAAAGTATGAGAATATTAAAAAAAAAACGTGAAGCAGAGGAAGACGGGAAGAAATATGAAAGAATATGTTCGGAAACTTTGTAAGCAACCGAAAACGAACGAGAGCACACACAAAAAAATAAACTTGAAGAAATATATTTTTTTTCATGTACTCTGCACACAAACACGTATATTTGCGGAATGAACATTGTTGTTGTTGTTTCTGTGTTCGTTTGCCGACGGTGGCATTTGATGATTCGAAATGGATGTGTGTGTGTGTGTGTGTTTGTGAATCATTGAGTTATGCGAGCTTTGTCCGTGCCTGCAGATACCCACAATCTCCTTTTGCTTATAAATTCAATGTTTGGCGAATGTGGTTCCACATATTATGAAACGCGCCAGCATGGTGATGATGATGATGACTGTGAGGTAAAATAGTTTCCCGGATACACAACACACACACATCGTATGCATGAGAAGCAGAACAGCATAAAAAATTACACATAATAAATTATCTGCAAAGAACATTTTTTCTTACTTAAACATCCCTTTTTTGCCATTGCATCCAAGCGGAATGTTTTTCTTCTCCTTTCTTTACTTCTTTTGTACACACACACATTTGTTCGGAAAAATCAACTCGGAATTCCATTTTTGTATTTTTCTGTTGCCAATGCAACGCTTGTTTCGAGCACGATGTGATCATCGACACAAGGCAAAGAGGAGAGAGAGAAAACAACAACAAAAAAGTCCAAAAGCATACAGCAAAAACTCAAGAGAGTTTGCTTAACGCAACGATTCTGTTGGCTGCTGTGAGCGTAAAATTTTACGCTTCGTTTTATTACAATCAACCTAATGGCATTGCCTCGGCATCGATTCGATGAATCAGCATTACGTGTCTGGTGTTCGTCACTCACCAATTTTCGTTCGGGATATTGATTGGATATCTCAGCATACACACATTCATACTCACATCCTGGATCTCTACCTCCCTACCTCCCTGCCACTCGACTACATTCTAACTTTCGATTCAATTTGATGCGAAACGAGAGAGAGAGAAAAAAGAGGAAGCCAAAAATCCATTCGTCGGCGGTATAATATTCATATTATTTTTGCTTAATTATGATTTTGATTAGAAAAGTTTTGTTCCGTCAATTTTAAAACTTCGCTCACGCTGTTTTCGATCCGATGATGGAGAAAAATGAAATGGAATCGAACACACACATACACACAAAAAAAGAACGTAGAATAGAATATAGGAGATAAACTTTGAACTGAAACGTTGAAACTTAAATGAGTGATATCCCACACTCAGCTCCTTGAATTTAGTTGCGCAAAAAACTTTTAATATCATTTTACTTGGTGGATTGTCAGCAAAATTGAAATGAAGTGTGCTGCCGGCTGCCGTAAATGCAAAGATTGACGGTGAAATATGGTGTGACGCAGAGCAAGCCAAGACGAAGAAAGAAAGAAACGAACTTTGACATATTTTTTTTTTATTGGATATGCGTTATACAATATAACGAACCGAACATATTATACGCGTGTTAAAAGACATTTTATGATAAGATATTCGTGGAAATTTGCACAGAACCAGCACACCACAAATGTGTGCCATTTTGAAAAATGGAACGAAAGAGATATGATAGAATTTATATTCGCCAGCCGCAGGCATATCATACCCATATAATTGTTTCTATCTTTTTCTTCCTTGTTCATGACTCAACATCTTCTGTAACAGACTTTCGCGTACATTTCGCGAAATCAGTTACATCTATCAAAAAGCTGCGCTCGAATAATATGGAAATCAACGAATAAAAAAAATAAACGGGCACGTTTCACGTAATAACACGGAAAAATGCAAAAATGCAAGGAAAAAAAAATTAAATCCACACGTCACAAACACACAACCACACACACACACACGCGCACCGTGCCAAGACAATTTGGTTCTGTGGGGAGAAAACGTTTTTAATTTCACTTCCAATGGAATTTCAATAAAAATGCCTCGATATTGCCGAGTGTGTTTATGCTCTTGATCCAAATTAATAATGCGAAATGCGTGTATATTTTCACACAACACTCAAACTGTTATTTCCACGTTTCGTTCAACAGCACATTCAGATGGGGCGCTTATGTGCCAAGTGGAAAAGTTTACCAAATAGAATGCCATGTTCTGCAATTGCAAAGCATGATATCGAAACCGAAAAACTGATACCCACACGAATATTGATGAATTAAATCAAGGTGTTGAAGTCTCATGGCATTTTGTTTATCAAACATGACACAAACACACCCCATATCTTCGTGTGAACGCTATAATTGGTGCAAAATATATCGATTAACTTCGGTTAAAAATAGTATCGATCGAAGTGTTAAGCGAATCATGCTTGAATGCCCCCGATTAATAGACACTTTCAGGATTCAGACCAACTTTTCCATTCTATTCGTTATGGATCGATCAATATTAAATAAGGTGCAATACACTGCTGTTCCACTTTTAGACACGATATAACCCAATTGATTACTCAAGAGAATTAAACAATGAACAAAATCAACGAAGACTATGTGAATCTTGAGTAATATACGAGCTACGATGAGCCAAACGAAATAGACGAACAAGTCAGAATTGAATAATGTAAACGCACACCCACACACATAGCGACAAAAGATGTTAAAAGTCCATTTTGAAGGCAATATAGCAATTTATCTGATATTTACCATCCAGACAGACGTCAGCATATTCGACAAATGCGAAAATGATTTGTAAATGGCATATTTATGGGGTGATAAAAGGGCGCAATGCAATGCAAGATACAAAATATGAGAAGTGAATGGACGAAAAGTCACAAACATATTTATTTCACCGTTTGTTGTGATGCATATTTGATTCGTTCCATTCGTATTGTTTTTTAAATGGCCTTCGTTTACAATTCATTTATATGGAACGATCAACAACACAAACACCATGGCCATAGAAATGAAGCAACATTAAGAAATAAAATGTGTCTTTCTGTGGGCACATTTTGCTGGTCTCACAAAAATTTCATATTTATTTAGTGTGAAAATGGTCATTTATATTTCTGATGCGATGGTAAAATCCTCCATCGGTTGTCTTAGCGACTATGTACTCCTCTTTCTCTCTATATATCCGAATAGAAACACAACGCACATAAAATCGTCTTATAATCAACGTTCAACAAAATTCACTTATCAAACAAAATCAGTAGGCGTCGTTAAGTGCTGAGTCTCCAGCACAGTATAATGCATGCGGGGTTGAATTATGTTGTGCGGCAAATATTCCAAAATCCATTTCATCGAGGTTAATCTCAGACATAGAGCAACATAAAAATGCCATCACTTTATGCAAACATATATATCAAATCGTATGCAAATGTCGAGTATCGCGTGTAAAAGGCTGCGAAAAATAGATGGAATGGTACATAGCATGTTATAAAAAATGGCCAAATCCGATTAAAGTAATTTACTGCAGAATTTGAATAATTCTCCGTTTCCTGTTGCGTAAACCAAAATCTATGGTCGAAATAGTTGCAATTTCTCAAGCTGGAAAAGCAGTTGGGGGAGAAGAGAGAGAGGGAGAGTCGTGTTTTTGCAAAATATATATATTCAAATATTGTTATTGCCTGTGAGAACCAAAACTCAAAACCATTTGTGAAATGCCAGCCATTTTTACTGGAATCAAATGAGGGAGAGGGAATAAAACACCGTAGTGTATCAAATCCATGTGGCAAAATGGTCGAGAGGTATTTTCCAGCAAAACGATGACGACGGCGCAACACATTTTCCAAATATTTATTTAAATAGTTGATTATGCGAGCTGAAGAAAATGGCATTTTTGCATTGTAATAGCTTAATAACCGGAGCGTGCGTTACTCTCATTTCATTTATATACTGATAAATTAATTGATGTGAATTAATTAACTTTCGCTTTGTTTATTCAGATTGTTTTCGGTCGTTATTTGATTTATTGTTGACATTAGCATAACATTAACATGATTTAATGTGAATGCCCTTTTTTATAATATGCGAAATGTAGTAATATATAAATAAACAATTTATAAGAAAGGCGCGCGCACCACTATGAACCGAACTCGAACTCGTTGTCGTCGTTGTCGAAGAAGGTAGGGAGTATTTGATAGAGAGACTGACATCGGGAGCGAAAAACCAAATATGTTTTCCAATTTAAATGCTGAGTGACATTTTTGCTTCGTTTCGTTCGCCAGCAGCCAATGTCACGGCAGAGTTTAATGTGAGCAATGTGATTGCAGCTGAATCGAGTGCTCGATGGAAACGAGATACTTGACTCGGTTATTTTTTATGATTTAATGGAAATTTCTCCTTTATCGCTGTTTCTTCAAGGTAACAGTAAACAGGGGCATTATGGCAAGTGCCTCCAAAGATGAAGATTGTCATTACATCGAAAGCACAAAGAGATGGGTGTGTGTGTGTGGAAGAGTAAGCAGTGCAAAACCATAAAATGAGGTCCATAAACAATCCACTTCGTTAGATTCTCGCGTGATTTTCTGCATGTTTTCATTTAAAAAAAAACTTGATTTTTATCGTCGTACCACATTCTTGCAGCTGAATTCAAACGAAAATCTCCTTTTAATAGATGCTATTTCTGTCAATTTATCTACTAGTCAAATGTATCTCTCTCTCTCTCTCTGAGTTTTATACTCACGATTACACTCTCTGGCTAAAGCTTTCAGATGTGTTGCGTCTCATTTCGCCCTAGCATTATCATTTTGCCCGGTTTCACGAAAAATCGCATTGCAAACGAAGAGTGTCACCTGCGCTTGCTTTTAAAACGTGCGTGTGCTTGTCTTTGTATAAATTACATAAATATGTATCAACATTTTTTCTTTCCTCTTTCCACTTTCTCTCTATCGCACTCACGCTTACACTCTGTCTCGCTCCGTTTCATTGATGTTTTGTAGCTAGAATGATATATCTTACGCAAACACATACACAAAGCATCGCCGCTACGCATTACTGTCGGACGGAAAAATCGACATGACAGCATTTTATAAGTTTACAAAAAGTGTATACATGACACACGAAAATGAGCCTCTTCATTCGCGCTCGCTTTATTACAATAATACGTGGATTTTTCAGCAAAGTGTAAACAGTATAAACAGGGCCTAATGCATAATGCGAATTGCGGCGTGATGAATAATAATAACCATAATCATTTTTGATAGCTATTTTGGTCGTATTTTGAACTCAAGCGATAGGCATACCTCTCTAGAATACGATGTGGGAGTTGAACGAAGGGCAAAAGGGCCAAAAAAAAATACATACTTAGCACACGATGTCATCCCATAATTTCATGGGCATCGGTGCCAAAGCAATGCGCGCCTTACATCAAATCACTGGCAGTCGCATATATTTTTTTCGCCAAATATAATCAGGAAATCGCGCAAAGGTTATATCCATATAATTGAGATTAATCTCCTTGGCACTGTGAAAACAAAACGAAGAATTTTACCCTCTATCTCTCTTAAGACAACCGAATAAATGGTTGGGCTGTTGAAATTATGCGCTGAGTACCGAATTTAACGTTTGTATTAAAATGCTTGTAATAGAGGCCATAATTTTTCGGGTGTAGCACAGAATCGACACGTGCACCAACAACACACATATTGTTTGCCATTAGCTTAAATATTTACTTTTACACGACATAGTGATATCAATTCCCTCATACGAGTCGCAGTGCTTAACCCAGAGAAAGGGAGAGATACAGAGTTAGAAGGAAAGGAAAATGTGGAGATTTTGTTCGTTGCTCGCATTAAAACATACATATTTTCAAATTAAATTTTTAAGAAAGCCCATTCACGTGAAACTCTTTGCGGAAAACGATCGCAGTCAACGTTCGTTTTTTTCTATCTTTCAGCAGAATGTGTGTGTGTGTGTGTGCTGTATATCTTCAAGGAAAACACAAGGTTGCTACAACAGCGATATACCACAGGCGATCCTGGTGGCACCGATTGTAATGTGTTGAAAAATACATTGTTTTTACACAGGATTTTACTATCGGTGCCACAAGGTGTCGCTAGTGGTAATACTCTTGCAGCAACGGTGTGAAGGAAAACATCATCATGCGCTATAGTCAATGTTTTTCTTATTGCTATTTTTCGTGTATCGTATCGTCCTGAATAAAAACGGGCCTAAATATGTATAACATGCAAATGTGAATATCAAAAAAATATTCAGCGTAATTTCTTCGCCTTTAAGAAATTCCTTTTTTGCGAAAGAAAGAAAGTAAACGAAATGTTTGTACACGATTTGCCATGAGCCAACTGAGGGACTGCAGCTAATATTTGTTTTCTGGAACATCCATGCCGACGCACACGGATCTCTTCTTTATGTATCGCCTTGTAATTCCAGTTCATCGACAGCATTTGATGATGCCGTGAAATCCATTGCTGAACACACTTCTAAAATCGACCGTGCTCATTCATATATCGTAGTTACGTCGATGCCAAAAAAATGTATTTTATATGAAAAGTTTTCTAAACACCTCCGAGCACGGCACCTTTTTTTAAAGTACACACATCCCAAATGAATTGGAACGCTATTAGAAATCTTTTTTCTTCGTATCCAAAAAGGTCATTTCCACAAATCTTGTGTCACTTGTCATATTATTTATGACCTTTTCCTTAGAAATGTCGATGTATCTATTGAGAAAACCTTTCAATGGTTTTTAGCAAGAATTCCTGAATTGAAATATTCATGGAAAATTCATGAATTTCCGTATTCGAACAATGAATACGTAGCGATTCGCTACTAGCGAAAAAAAGTAATTGAAAATACTTTCCATTCACTTTTCGCCCATAACCTTGCCAATGAAGATGAAGCTAATTAGTCAGGTTCAAATTTACGCCTGAGATACGATGCGTTAAATTGAAAATGGTAACATACGTGCGGGCCCGCAGACTACTGCACACACATGTCACTTTTTTGTATTGAGCATCACCTCAAATAGGGGCAGACCACAAAGGTTCTGCTTGAAAGAGCGTAGCAAAACTTGCGAGAAATAATTTGTTATTCCTGGAAGATGAAAGGTAGACCGTATTGATTGGTTACTAGCAACATGGAAAGAAACGTTTTTCTCTTCGTTTTCTTTTCACGCGTAGAAAAAGAGGTTTCCATATGAATTTGTATAGTCGGTATTGTTCGTTGAACAACACACGGTGACGTCGAGAGTGTGTCGCTTTATCACATGAATATGAAGTGGAAGCTCATCATTTTGCAAAGAATAAAATGCGCATCTCAACAGGCAGTGAAATGAAGAATGAATAAAAGAAGGAAAAAAGTATAAATGGGTGAGCTTTACGAATTTGTTGACCTTTTTACATTGTCAATGAAAAATTTTACACGCTTTCGGCAATAAAATGAGTGAATTCCGTTTCCGCTGGATATTGTATGTGTATGCTTTATTCTGATCTCAGCTCTTCATTGATCCCCTTTTCTGACGAGAAAGAGGGAAAAAAAACGTCGATTCTCATGTAAAAAAAAAGTTCCCAAAGACTTATATACCATATCATGAGTACAAACACTATCAAATCGAGTATAAAAAAGCATCTACAACATCCATTTAGAAATTGAGTGGCAACGAAAGAACAAATGACTTTGAAACAATAACACTGGAAAAATTGCTTGTTATTTTCTCTCCCTTGCGCTCATCCGTTTGTCTGTCTCTGTCCCTCCCTTGGCCCAGTTTTCAGCTTTGTTGTCTATTTACATTTTTTTCCCCAAGAAACTTTGTATTGTTTCCATAAATGGAGAATGAAAGCGGACGAGTGACTGTATGATGAATATATAGTGCATTGAGGGTGGCATACAATCAATGTTGAGGAAAGCTGTTTAAATTGCTCTTCATCGACAAGAACCGAATAGAGCGGAATCGTTTTCGTTTCAGCCATTGTTTCCAATTATAGTCGTATCATGGCAAAAAGTTGAAAAGAAATCAAACGACCTGTAATGCAAACGGGAAAATTATAACTTGATATACTATGGCATACATCCCCATTTCGATCGATGTCATTGAATTCTGGATTAAAATCAAAACCATCCATCGTTATGGGCTTTTGAAAACCGCATTTCTTGAAATCCGATAAAAAAATTTTTTAAGACGATTCGACTAAAACTTGAGAGTCGAGTGGCGGTTGCTGGAGTGTCCGGATGCTTTCCACCATCATATGGCTCCATGCAAAGCATCAAGACGCCATAAAAACACATGATGTGTGTGTATATAGTGGATGAGCGGTACATTACATCACGTTGCCTATCACCCCATCGTCTATTGTTCGACTGTCAAGAATTTGAATGGGACTGTCTTCGCATTTCACCAATTATTCGCTTTGACATAATTCAAGTCATATTAAAAGTTTTCTTCGTTCAAAACGATTGTTCGCATGTTCATTTTCATTTTTATTGCTTCGTTGCATACCAAAAGACGAAAAAACACACATATATTCACGATATGTTCAAGTTTTACTTTTCTGCTGCTGTTGCTGCCGCTGTTTTTCACTGTGTTGTGTGTAATTTTGCAAATGCGTAAAAATCGTAAACATCTTCCATCATGTAGTCAACTTTTTCAAAAGGTTCCAAGGTCGTTGTGAGACTCTCTCGGTTTACTGTATTCGCTCTCTATCGACATTCAATTCCAAATTCTTTCCAACCCCTTTCTTCACAGTCGAACTTCCCGAAATGAAAACATTCAACTATTCTTTGCACGAAAGGGCACCGAAACATCTATTTTTACATTCAAGACTATGAATTGTGTGATGGAAGTGATTCAAGCTATGAAATGAGGCGGTTTGTTAAATAAATCATTACCGAAAGGACCGCGCAATCGAAAAAGCGTTCTTCTTAGAATTTTCTATAGAAATAAGTGGATTTCTGGCAAAGAACACTGATTCAGAGATTCGTAACACACTATTCCAACTCGAATGTAAAAATGAAAATGTGTCAGTGCCGAAGCGATGTTTACTTTTTCGCATGGATCGTCACATTTCATGTTTGCTTCAACTGAATTCCGCATCTCAATACCAACAGATAATCTTTTATCTTGTTGCTGGTCATTTTTTTGCTTTGCTTCGGCTTCATCTACGCCTCAACACAAGCTTTCTTGTATTGTTACATTTTCTGAGTTATTTTTTTTCTCTGTATATAAGTGTCATTTGTTTTCAAACTAGAAGCAATAAATCACCGTTGCTAAGCCACCACAAGGGAAAAAATATATTTCCTTGAACATTCACCCGAAACTTGGGGAAAAAACAGAACCGATGTTAAAAAAAACGTTCGGACCTCTTTGGTGCTAAGAAATGATATCTATAAAGCTCTATTTGCCATTCGCTACATTTCTTACACACTGAATATGCGTACATTTGTCTCCCTATTTTATGTGAAAAGCCACCAAAATGAAACATTTTAAACAAAGCGCACTTGTTTTGTGTGTGTGTTTTGTATTCATATTTCAAATGGTTTTCATTGTGTGCGCTGCGTTCTCTCTTATACTTTGTTTGCCATTGAAAATGGAAAATTTCCCCCATTTTCAACCATTTTTTTTTTCATATGTTGATTTATAAAGCGAAAGAAGATCAAACAGGAAGCTGTCATATTTCACAGCCATGCGTTGCAGACAAAACATCAAGTTCACATGTACTCGTGCAAGCAAAACCAAAAACAACAACGTTCAAACGAGTTGAAAGCATGATAAAATTGCCATCTGGCCAAGCAAGAGTGAAAATTGCAATGATGACGCTCCAAGCGAATGTCGTTCATGGTTTTGATACAGAGGCATGTGTGTGTACTATGCTCTGCTAGAGATTTCTAGTTGCGATTTGAATTACTTGATTGACAGCTGAGGATTGGCTTCATTCCACAATGTGTACAACAGTGTATGCATGGCAGAGTGGCAGTAGCTTGAGCATATTCCACCTTCCCTCCAAAACGGACACACAAAATTGAATGTGTTTTGCTAGTGAGAGCGTGCGAATGCGATAAGTTTGTTTGGTCACTGGCCTAACATAAATTTTCCATTGCTTTAGGTTACAGGCAACAACAGATGTCAGATATGGTTGTTCCCGTTGTTGCCACCAAAAGATACTCCAACCATTGATATGATAGATGTGAATGAACTTTGAGTGGTGCAATGTAGCATCACTTCAGTTACAGTACACACACACAGTAGCATTGCCATCGTTTGAAACGAACGATTGAAGCATTTGTATCCGTTCGAAGAGTTCATTGAATCGCAAACGAATAAAAAAAGAAAAAAAATAACACAGAACAGAAACATATTCTTATCTCATCAGTGATAGCAAGTCAAATTCATCCGTTGTCGCAGCGAAAAACTTCGTCTTCCCATCTCTATCAAAATAATATTTATCGATATACACATTCTTTGTGTCAACAGTATGGAAATATTGTAAACATCGTACCGAAAACAGGATGGCATTTCCTATTCGACTCTGGCTATTCGCCTGTTCAATTGCTCGACATATCTTTTTTGCTGCTGATGGTGCCATACTGATGTTTACCATACGAAAAAAGAAAGAAACCAGAAATTCCACGCACAGCAAAAAATTGGTTTATCGACTCAGTGACTAGAGCGAACGAGTGAACGAGCGAGGAAAATATCAAGAAATAAAAATTTCGATTTAAAGTTTTTTTTTGTTTCTATTGTTATGTCTTTCCATTTTAGATTATTGTATTTTTCCAAGTTGTTCTGCACTGCTTCGGTTCCATTGTGCAATTGCTTGACTGCCATTTTCATATTGCTCTTCGTTTTTTTGTTGTTGAATGGAATTTTATTATTTTGATTTGATTTCTTATTACAATTTTATTTTCGAGTATATAATCATATTTTGCTTTATTCGAAAATTCAAAATTGTTCCACCACCACCGCCACAACGCCGCTTCAGTCGCCATCATTGTTGCCATTGCAGTACACTCTCCCCGGAAAATATTCGTTTGTACTATTTTTGCTTTCGATATCTGACTGTTTCCATTTTGTGTTCATAAAATAACCTTCATCATAATTCGATTTGATGATTTGATTGAATGAACGAACGAACAAACAAACGAGCGGACGAACGGTGGCAAAAGCGAATGTGGAAAAAGTGGTTTGAAGAATGCAACTCTATCACATTTTCCGCTAAATATAAGCCAACATACAAAAACATGAAAAAGTATCATTTGGAAAGCATTGTTGGCACATATCTAATAGGTTTTTCGGTGAATTGGAACAAAACAAGAGCAAATAAACGACCTGATAAAAAGGAATCGATAATACGAATGTATTCGAGTGGGGAAGAGAGAGAGAAAACGAAAAACACATACACACACAGTTAATCGTATTTTTAGCACATCTGAACTATTTCAGTCACTCAAATTATCACAGTTAAATGCGATTTTTAAATTCGGTTTTCCACTTCGAAATAAAAATCGAACAAAATGCGGCTTCTGATACTGGTACACCAAGTTACAAATGCAAAATACGAAGTTGCAACATGGGGAAAAAAAATGACAAGCACATTTTGCAATCACTTTATTCGTTTTGTTTAATCTGATCCGGGATGATTGTGAAGCTTCTTTTTTCCCATATTCTTTTCCCATATGGGTGAACTGAACTGTGATGGAACAATTTGAAAAAAGAGACGATAGACGAGAAAAAAAAAGAACTGGAACGAATATCATAAACAAAAGTTCAAATGAGCAGTGTTTTTGTCGCTCAAAAAATTGTGCACATGCAGCAACATTGGAACCGGGAGGCCCCAGATATTGGTATATAGTGTGAAAGCGACATCGTGTTGGCATTGCTCAGTGCTCATTGAACGTCCATCAGACACGATTTTTGATGCACTAAATCTGTCGGCTATGGTTTTTGAATGGTGACTCCTCATTGTCACACATATTTATTGATACTTTGCTCAGGCATTCGTGCACATAATGTCAGTGGAATGTGTCATTGAGTGCGTTAGACGAGGGTCAGAAGGACGAATGGCACACAAGAGAGAGAGAGATAGAGAGAGAGTGATAGAGAGAAAAAAAAATCGATACGAAATAGCATTGAACAATTTTAAATGGTGAATGTTGCATATATGCGAAGCACACATATCAAGAGAGTGAGAGAGTGCCAAGTCGCAAGCATCAAATTTGATGGTGTTGAAATTTATGATATGAAAAACAATGGCAGTCGTTGAATTTCATCACAATTTCCGATGGTATGATAATGCAAAGAAGCGAATAGATTGCTCGGTTAAATCGGGAATTTACGATGTGGATTGGATTCAGTACGCGCCATATGTTTCGATTGCAGTGCCAAACGAAGAATAGTATGGATGATAGAGTAGGCGACGGGGAAGGGGAGGTGGAAAGAAGAAGAAATAGAACGGTTTAGGTGCATAAATATGTATATCTGGCCAAATTTTATCTAATCCAAAGCATATAAAGTGCGAAAAACGATTGGACCTTTTGATTCGATAACCAATAACCATATTTCAGACTGTCAAATTGGATATTGAAACGATAGTTTCGTTTCGGCCACCAATCAAAGAAGCTCGTAATCCGTAATTTTGAGATACAATCACTATACCATACACTTTATTCGCGCTATGCTCGTGTGGTTATTTTTGTGTATGTGTATGTTGTACAATGCATATCCATGTGTGCAAAACATAGAAAACCCAATTAAATTAAAATATCTTTCATTTACCTCCGTATAATGTAATTTATTCATTCATTTCGTCTGTGTTTTGCTCATTTGCAGGCGATTCTGCAGCAGCAAAAACGATCATCAGATAAACTGAACACATGCGCGCAACGAGATGGCCCGCCATCGAGACAGTAGGCAGCCTGGAGATAGTGTGGATTTTCCAATGGCACTAAAATAGTAACCATCATCCAGTGATATTTGGTAAGGAAACTTTACCATTCGTATATTCCAGTACACAGACCATCCGTGCGGGATGGGCGCTTGAGTGCGTGTGTACCATGTTAGGTGTGAATTGATGAAAAACAGTATTTCATTCGAATATTTGTTTGATTATGCAACAGCCGTTCCGATCAAAACCAAATTAAATCACAATCACGTACGAAAGCATCGTTGTTAATCCAATGCACACACAACTGAAATGGGAATTTGTCGAATCGCTCTTATTCCACATTCCACACCAAAATACCTAATAGTTTCACTTGAATACTGCTCAACTTTTCAATTGCATTCTCGTTTCTTGCAAATTTCAATGCTGGCCCCATCACACCATGCAAATACATTGTTTTTGGATTTTTGGCTTCAGTTTTTTTATTTCATCTCATGGCTTGTGAAATATTATTGAAAATACTGGGGAGTTTTCGTTTAAACAAACAAAACCAAAGTTAAAAATGCCAGTGTGTGGTTGCACCTCTGGTGCCGGTGAAAAAAATTGTGTGGAAAAAAAACGAATAAGTGCCAATAAATACAGAAAAAATGTGTACAATAGGCCAAAAATCATACATTGAATCGAGCGATTACGCACATCCGTACATGCATAGCGGCTGTTAAAATCACTTGCATTGTGGCGAGCAGAATGCGCACGCGGGATAGCCCGGAAAAAAAGAGCACACAAACCCAAATATCTATTTAAAATTATTTTTTATGCAAATATTCACACACATGATATATGTGTGTACGTATATTCACGCAATAAATACGAGCATTCTGGCGAACAGACAAACATATAAGCGTGCATAAAATTGTAAATCACAATAGAAACCGCAAAAATAAAAGCGATATTTCTTTGGCGAAATCTCGAGCACGCAAAAAATCAGTAAAAACAACAACGATGAAAAAAAATAATGAAAATAACGAGCGACAACATCAGCCGCTGATGATTTAAAAAATAAAATGTATGCGTGGCAAAAAGCGAGCACCACACACACACATTCATTTACACGATTGAAGTGATGCGAAGACAAAAACGATATGAGATCCCATTCCAGCAAGAGACCGAGAGAAAAAATGTTAAAATAATAATGCGCATCGGGCTGAATGCAGGAAAAATAATGCCACAGAGATGAAGTGCAGAAAAAAAATGCAATGGCACAAAATCATTTATTAGAGAATTGCATAAAATGTTCGAGACTTGTGAACATAAAATATGAATGAACGTTCGAGATGTGCTCTCACAAAACGGTACAATATTTGATTCGCTTCGTTCCCATAACTCCCAGACGTAATCTACATATTCACAAGTGTATTGAGTCATCATATATGCGTTCGATATGTGATATTCAACTGCATCGAACGTCATTATTTTCTGGTTGTCGATCTCATTCATGCCCATGCGCCTCCGCTGCCCGCCGTTCAACGTTGTGTACCTTCCGATTTAATCATGCACTGCCACGAGTACGGTTGGACCAAAAATGCTCTTCACATCGTCATCGCACACAACCATGATTATTATCAACACTTCTCTCTAATCTCTGGTGCATATAGAAACATGTACACATTTAACCCGTTCAAATGAATATCCAGTCGCGTAAATCGTGCATCTTTATCACGTATGTGCTGTGCGGTTTCTATTCCGCCAGCGTGATTGCATAACATGACACAACTCTCAGCTCAAATCAACAACATTTTTCATTACTTTTTGAATTGTGATATTTTTTTTTCTCTTCTGTACTCTACACCAACGCTGGTATTACCGAGAACCCGGTATTGAGCGCTTGATGCATTGAAACAAAAACCCCATTAAAAGCTCCCAGCATTGATTTTATATTTCTGTCAAATCAGTTTGAGTAAATTCGGGTTTTGTATGAAAACATGAAAATTCCATAGAAAATAATACTCTGGTTGATTCATCGAACATATCTAACCAAATAGCGTCCGGCCAGAGGTGCTTTTGGAATCCGATCAATGGCAATTATCGTTGAAAGATTCACAATTTTCGCGAAAACATGCAGACATGATGACAAATCACAGAATATATGATCCAAAACAAAACGAAAAGAATAAAATGGAATCGCCGCTTTTAATGATTCTACAAATCCGTTTGGCCGCATCCATGAATCGCATAAATTCAAAATTCTGTACATTCTATTCACGCGGTGCTTTTGTGCACGAGAAATAATTTGGTTTCCTTTTAATTTGTTTGATTTGAATCTGAAAGCGTTTGGCGAATGGCTTTGTGTTCAATTCACGCAAACAGAACGGAATGTCATTATTTACGTAAATGGAATTTAGTTTTTGCGATTGTGGCCGGTGCCATAAAATTGGCCGATCCGTCGAAACGCAAATCATAAAGTACAAATTCTCTCTCTCTCTCTCTCCCATTTGTTGTCCTCCTTTTGCTCAATATTCGTTCGTTAACTGCATGCGTTTCCACATACATTATTCAAATATTTTGTGGTCGTTTGGCAATTTTTTCGTTGGTTGCCCTTTGTTTTTCGTCGTCGCATTTGTGGTTTGCGCAAAAAGTCACAGCACACATTTTGTATATATATATATATATGTATGAGATTGCAAAGTAGTAAATATTTATCCAACACATCATCAAGCAAAACTGTGTGTTTTGTACCTTGTGCATTTGATTTTAATTTCATTTTACCCAGAATGCAGCAGAGAGGAAAACAAGCGAAAAAGAGTAGAAATTTATTCAAATATGACTTGCGCACATGACAAGATCATTTAAATTTGATATGCTCCATTTGGACAAATTAAAAGCACGGAAAATGTCATTCAATAATGAAATTGATTTTTTTTTTTCGTCTCTTTTATTTCAGATCACGCTGTGCAAAAATAGATGGCCGAAAACAATTCTATCAGTTCGAAGGTTTTTAATTAAATTAGACAAAAAAAGTGTTCAATTTATTGAAAAACTCATAAAAAAAAGCGTCGACAAAAAAAAACTAATGGACACGAATTCCAGTGAAAAATTGGGAAAGTGACAAAATTTGATACATAGAAACACAGAGTCGTATGCGAGGGCAAACAGCGAGTCAATAGAAAAGTTACGAACAAATATCGAAACAATAAATGTCGATGGCAAATAAATTGATGTTACAAAGTTGCTGATGAAAAAAAATATAACGACCACACAGACACACACACATCGAGAGAGCATACGAAGCGCGCACGTCGACGTTGCTGGCGGCCCAAGTGAATGCATGTGTTACATTGACTTGAGCGAACAAGTGCAACCCAATTTTAAACTCGTGGTCGTACAGTGGACAAAATATTATACCGAATGTTGTTACAATCGGCGAACAAAAACTTCTTATCCAGCAAAAAATATCCCATAAGCACAAACAATATAAAATAAATTGGAAACTGAAAATTAACAATAACAACAACATCATCAAATTGCGAATGTGTATGAGCAAAAAAAGGGTTGCCAAAGGAAAAATCGAATAAAAATCAATTTGGTGGAGAGCGCCAGTGAGTTGAAAGTGTTGCGGGTGCCGCAATAGAGTTCCATCCCATTCGTCGATGTGTGTATAAAACCAGCAAATACATTCATTATGATGATACTAATATATCTTCTGTTGATTTCAACGGGACTCAGCAGAGCCAGTAGCAGTAGCGGTACTAGCAATATAAACAATGTTATTAATAACAATAATGGTGACAGCGGCAGCACATCAAATGCAGCTGCTAATAACAACAACAACAACAACAATAAAATTAATAATTTAGGTGGCATCGGTGCAGATACCGTACAATTATCATCACGTGTCGTACACACAAAATATGGCTCTGTGTCGGGTGTGATTGTGCACTTGGAAGGACGACATTTGGATCCGGTCGAAGCGTTCAAGGGAATTCCGTATGCCTCGCCGCCAATTGGATCGTTGCGATTCATGCCTCCAGTCACCGGTGCTCTTTGGTCGGGTGTCCGTAAAGCTGATCGGTAAGTAAAAATTCATCTATTTTTGTGTTGTCTGTGCGTGAAAAATTTACATTGTCATTCAAAGGATTCATTTACATGAAAATAGAATCAAGTGTCGATTATCGTCAAGGGTGCAATAACTTGTGATTGTGAGACAAAAGATTTTTTTTTCGCATAGTAAGACGTTCTTTTTCAGAAGCACGTACCGTATCCAAAGGCATGGCAATCTCATTTGTTGGATTGTTTAACAAAAAACAATTCCTTGATTATTATTGGCAAGCGCCCAGTTTATTAGCATTCATAGAGCATTCGTACGCTGTGTAGTCAAAGGCATCAGCTTCTGTTCCAAGCAACAAATCTCCATTTCACGGTTGATTCCTTTGGGCAAACCTTGACGGTGGTTGGTAAAACGTCATGGCTTTTTGTTTATTTTCGTGTTCTTCAAATAATTTTTGGAATGAATGGCGAAAATGCGGTGCTCGTTGGTGGTAACGACAACAACGACGCTGACGGTGGTGTTGGTGCGACTGAAATCCAATAAGCGGTGCCCCATTTAAATTTTATGATTAGAGCAATCTGTTTCTATCAAGATGAAACGCAAGTAAAACAACAACCTCAACGGCAACAGCCACCAGCAACCAGCAACGCGAATAATATTCAAATATTCAAAAGGAAAATAATATTTAGTTGCATTGTTGGCTGAATATGAAGGCAAAACGCGGCCTATGAACACCTACCTTTGCAATGCAGATGGGAACTGCGCATCCAATCCGATACACACCGTATTTGGAGTCGTTCTTAAAACATCCATACCTTTTATGTGCACATTTACTTTGGGTATTCGAATTCATTAAACAGATAGATCGAGGTTACTCTTTTTTTCCCTCTCTGACTCTCTCTCTCACTCCTCGAAAAGATTCTCAGACATTGAATAATAGAATTGGCACACATAAAGTTGCCATCGGTCGTTCATCCGCACCATGATTTCGGCGCAAAAATGATCACTTACACGATTCACTATGCACAAACAACTTGAGCATAAGCAAAACGCATCACATTCCAAGGGCGAGTTGCCCAGGAATGAGTGAAAAAAAACATAAGGCCGCTGGCAAAACCGAATGATGAGCATGCTCATCCATTTGAGAAAGAGAAAAAGCCGCGCAAACGAAATCTAACTGCGAAGCAAAAGCATTTATTTTAATGTCTTCATTAAAATTAATGGGCAGTCATCAAACAGCAAAACAAGGCTTCTCTCTCTCTTTTCCCAATCTCTCGCTCTCTCTCTCCTTGTGTCGGTGTATATGTGTGTCTGTGCATGGTTAGTGTCTTCGTTCATTGCCTGAACAATGTTTGCCAACACTTTTTGTGTAGCATCGGTTTTTTATGACTCTGTGCCATCACTGAAAGCCTCCACATCTATATCTTGTTATGCCTGTCGGGCGACTTCTTCTCTCTCGTATCCACTGTATATACATTTATACCGTGCACACAAACGAGATATTTGGGAAAAGACAGAAAAAATCTATAGCAAGACAAAAAAAATTACGAACTTTGAATTTTACGTTATCGCGAGCACCTAATTTTCAACTCCTGTCGTTCAAATTTAAAATAGTAAATCTTCTAAATGCTCGGGCACAAAATGTAAAACGTGGAGCGCCTCGCACACACCTCACCGTTATTAACATGCTGGAATTTTCGTTAGTAAATTTATCATATTGTGATATAAATCAAAGTAGAGCTTTTGGTTGGATGAAAACAATAGCAAAGCTGAATGGCAGTTTTGGATGTTCCATAAGCAAGGGAATGAGCGCATACACACAAGCACAAAATCCGAAACATCCTAACGTTTGCACATTTATTTAGCAAACAGAGACTCATTTGGGTAAATTGAATATTTTTACAAGAGAGCCAAAATAAAGAGAGCGAGAGAGAGAGCGAAATTTAATTTGGTTTTGTTCTCATGATTCATTATGCTAAGTACATGGAGAGGAAAAGCGTTTGTAGAATGACAATAAATTTATCAGCGATGCAAAAAGTGGATTTTATTTTGCTTCGTAGTTTTTTTCTTTTTTTCTTTCTCTGGCTATGACTTGATTCGTTAGGAAATCGATTTTACAAACGAATTTATATATCTAAATCCGAAATCACGCAGACTCAACAGTTCCAACGGCATTAAATTGATAAGAAAAATAAATTTTCATGCACGTTTATCGTTTTGCTGGTAATTTTCACGAGTGTGTGCGTGTATTTTTGGATTGAATGAAATAGAAAAAGTAAAATGTCTGGGCACAAAGATTAATCAAGTGCTACATTAGAGTAACAAAGTTTTTGGCCAATCTCTTATTTTCTGAATTAAAGCAAACCGCACGGATAATATTCCGAACGCGTGGGCAATAAATTCTGTCCGACCAAACAAAACGGCATACAGCATTTATTCAATTGTGCAGAGGGATCACGTACTCGAGCGCGATAAACATGCTTCGACGGAGAGAGAGAGAGAACGAGAGCCTCGCTTGCAACACAGCACAATATTTATTTTTATAGAAAAGGAAAACTGAATTAGCCATATCAAAAGTAAACCGCTTTGCTTATTTAATTTGTGCCGAATCTCGGCACTCGCAATAACGTACCCGTCCGTTGTTGTATGGTTATGTTGTAACAAAAACACACATACACAATATGGCAACGAGATGGCAACGTTTGATTCGCCGAAATATCCGGAATTCACACCATCTCTTGTAACCCGTGCAAATTAAATTCGTTCCTTTCGTACGAGGGCGCTTCGTGACGTACACAGTGACCGGCACAGAGACAGACGAACGGAGGAAGCGTGTTCATGTTCAAGCCATCAAAATGTTCTCTCAAAGTCGAACGGTCGAGATTTTGTGGAGCAAAAATATGCAAACATTCCCATTTCCGTGTTCGAAAAACGTAACATCAATATCCATTCTTAGCGGTGATACGGAAGAAAATCGTTTTCATTCTTCATTCTCCGTGGATTGCCCAATTTAATTTAAACTTAATGTATTTTGATTTTAATCGTTTTCGCTTCGTTCTCCTTCTTCGGTTGCGGTTCGTCTTTGCGCCCTTTCTCCCAAAAGTGTTTTGCATAACGATTCCTTATTAGGGAATTGCCATTAAATAATTAAAATTTGACGTACAGTTCAAAGCAATATCGAAAACCATATTCGCTCTATATTTCCAACTTGACCCACTGATGCTGGTCGGATAAGATGAGGTGATGGCTTTTCACTCGACACACCATTCTTATGTCGTCATGTACACAAAACCAAATCTCAAAGCAAACGCAGGATGAAAATCACGAGACGGTGAATTTTCAAATTTTCTATTAAAATACACTTAAATCTATGTTGATATTAATTTTGTGTTGCCCTCAAATCCAACTACTTGGACCGGCATGAATTTGAAGCGTGTTGAACAAGTGGATGATGAGAGCGCCGGGGCGACGAAAAGAGTATGTGTGTGTGTGTGTGGAAAATATGGTAATTTTAAATTTGAAACGCTATTGTGACTGGCGGCTATTTTGTGTTCACTGCACCGTTCATCATGAGATTGCAGCAGCAAGTCTTGAGACTTCAAGGATGCTTCAACAACTCTTTATCGTGTGCGGGAATAAATTGAAGATTGATTTAAAATTGAATTTATTTTTAGCATGTACGTCAGACACATAATTCCGAAGTCAAAACCATATCAAAGTAACGACATACATTCCTCTCTCTTTTTCTCGGTGACAATTTTGTCCATTTTTTCTCAACCATCTCCTTCATGCCACACCAACTGTGGGATAAGCGTAATACGTAATATAAACCGCATTTAACGCTACAGCAAAACCAATAACAGTACTGTGGCAACATAATATCTTTTTCTCACCAAATCTGCATAACTTGTCTTTTTTTCTTCTCTGCTGTAGCCCCCCTATATTCAACTAGAATATTTTCATCGAATCGAATAAGCTTACGTAAGCCTCTAAGCAGTTATGAGTTTGAGATGCGGTAAAAAAGTTGGATGGAGCAAGCCCAAGTAATTTAATCAAACTCGATTTTTTTCGTGTTGCTTGACTAGAAATTGGTTAAAAAAAATTGATTCGGTAGTTGGATTTCCATTTGCCATGCGCAACCTTGTTTTTCTTTCAGCTAGACAAAATTCGAGTCTAATTAAAAGTATGAGCTACTTTGAGTACGTGGGAAAAACACGAAGAATTTGCTTTTTGTCAAGGTTGAATTCGGTTTGTCAACCAGCATCGCATTGTCTGCATGTAAACTCAAGAGAATTCTCAATACACGCAAAGAATAAGCGGTAATTTTCGTGAGGACTTCTTGTGTGCAATAATTTTCCGCTGGCTCTAATCATTTCTTTGCTGAGTCAGCACTCTCTCTCTCTCTCTCTCTCTCGGTTTGGCTTAATACAGCTGATTTTCCATGCACCAACATGAAAATTCTTTCACAACACAAAAGTCGTCATCTAATTACATCGTCGACGTCGACGTCGTCGTCGTCATCGCTTTTTCCCCTTGCACTCGAGATACTTGCTCTCGAATGGTTTTCTCTTTTGCTGCTTCATTATTATTGTCATCATCATTAGATTTATAGGGAGAAAGTGGGGAAAAAATGAAAATTACTTGCCTTTTTCATAGCAACTTGCACACATACTGTACATGCACACCATTTATTAATAATCTCGAAAATTTTTAAATTGTTTTCATTTTTGCAGCATTCCGCTACTGGCTTCACAACGACTTTTTTTTTATCATGCCATTACTCTTATCGGACTGGCAATGCTCGTAAACGGGCGCAATTCGTTGTTGTCCTTAGCATCGTTCGCCCTTTTCCTTCATCTCTTCGTTGCTTTCGTCGTCGTCGTCGTCATCATAACTCCAAAAAGAATTCCCCCATTTACACTTGCTGATGATGTGCTAGCGCGCTCATGCCGCTCTCACGCGCCGCCATTCATTTTCACACTTTCAAAACAATTCTGATAGCGCACAAAATTAAACTTATTACAATGAGCTGCGGCGTTTAATTTACTTCGCCGTCATTGCCAAAAATAGAAAGAATTACGGTTGATCTTGTGAAGATGCGAAACGTGGCCGCACCTACCCACAAAAAGCGAAACGAATGAGAGAAAAATCATAAGCAATTTTGCGTTGAATGTCACACAGCATCAAATTATGCATGCGGAATAAATGGTCCGTTATTCCGAAATTGAAATGTAAAATATTTAGAAAGACAATTATCCTTATTTGCGGATGGTTTTGTTTTTTTGTTTTAACCTCGTCTACTTCTTCAGTTTTCTGTTTGAATTGTCAGATTCTACGACAACGTTTCAAATTGTGCATGACGAGATTTGATATCTAATTTTGTTTTCTCGTTTTATAAAATGTCTGTCTCCCCCCCTCTCTCTCTCTCTCTCTCTCTCTCTCTCTCTTACTCTCTTGGTCGGACGTTGAGAGGAACATTTTCATTCGAAAAAAAAATCCCTTGTCATTTCAATGCGTTCAGACTGCTTTAATTAATAAATGAGTTGTTTAGATCGTGTTTTCCATTGTCGACCGTCATTTTGTACAGCTATTAAAATTAACGATTAATCGATTTTTCTTTCGGCCGTATACACACCAAAGCTTGAATCAACACATATATTTACACACAAACTTCATGATATTATATGTGCACGTGCTACTGACAAGCTTGCCGCTGGGATATTAGAGCGCAAAAAAAACATTGCTTGATTCTGACGTAAGAACGTAATATGTAATTCGTCTCACAAAGATATTTATCATTGGGATAGCGGTAGCTAGGCATCTTTATATACCTGACATGCCATTTTATCCACACCAATGAGTAAGTGCAAAGCCGTGAGTAATGGCCTAATGAATAAACGAACGAAAGAACGATGAAAGTGAGAAAAAACTCTATTTCACTTTTGTAAACGCAAGTGCTCATAACTTCAAAAACCACTCATGAAAAACATTCAGCACGAGAGAACAGAAAAAAAGACACGGAATAAAGGGTGTAACAGATTGTAAGCGAGAAGAGCAAATTACATTGACGCAAAAATATGTTGTTGATGAAAAAGAAGTGGTGTTTTTGTTATCCGAGGATCCGGGGGTATAATTGTGTTGCAATTGACATCTATCATCGGTGTCGTACCATAGTACCACATCTACTAAAGCACATATTCACATTTGATTAGGATAGCGTTTTTTTTGTCGCACTTTCACTGGGTTAGGACAATGATGACAACAACAACAAAAAGTTGAGAAGACCTATTAAATGCGTGTATTTGTTAACAATAAATGCAATGAACGAGTAGAAAGCAGAAAATGATCAATCAACGGCGCCAATATTGCCACACAAGTGGAAAATGAATGTATTGTACACACAGTGACAATGCCAACAACAAAAACGAGCCAACAACAATATTTGCAGTGCGAGCTGCAAGTCTAGAAAAAGTGATGGGGAAAAATCGTATTTTATCAAAAATTGGGACGTTGATAATAATCGAATAAAGAGAGCCGAGAGCTCTGTTTCTGAACTCTCGAAACGGACACAAAAAAACAAAGAGTTATTGGATTGGCAATTTTGCCCTGTTTATTACGAAACACCCGAACACGTGCAACCCTCTCACACACACACACACACACACACACACACACACACACACACACACACAACGATGATAAATGAAAAGATAAACACACAGAAGAGGAACAGAACACAGAAAAAATTCTGAAATATAAATTTTGCTGAGAGCGCGGAAATCCATCGTCATTGCGATATCGAATGTGCGAATGTATGTATTGCTGGGCCCAGGCTAAAATTTGATTTGTTTGTCTCTGTGTTGCCAAATAACACATTTTTATGTGAAAATCAATACTTTCCGTTGAGCGCATAAATCCCGCCAAACAATAGAACCGAAACAATTGAAAAATCTACCATAACATTGGCATGTGCCTTGAAGTGAGCGATTACACCATTGGCTCCACCATTGTTTTGTCACCCCTGTCTTTGACACTCATCGAATTCAAATTGGGATTTCGATTGATGAGCCAGGCCCGCAATCGCATATATTCCCATTTATAATTAAAAATTGTCCTTTCGATTACACTTTTGCAAAAGTTCAATTTTTCCATTGGCTTTACCCAAGCTAATGGAATCCCAACAAAAAAATCTGAGTTGTGCAAGGCATACGAAAATCACTACATGTCCCTTGCGGCAATTCCAAATCTAGTGCAAAAACTGAAAAAAAAACAAAACTCAGAAGAAACGACAATCGAAACAACAACAAAGTTTCCAGAATCCAATGAAAATGGGTTCAAATTGAATTCGTAGCCCGATTGCTGTCGACTACCTGAGGATAAATAGACAAAGGAGAAAAAGTAAAAGGAGCAAGAAATCCTAAAACGTGTAGCGAAAATCCGATTTCAGCATGTGAATGAGTTTTGCACACCAACTCACACTCACACACTCACACACAAAGAAATTGAAGACCAAATTTCGTCAACTAAATAAACTTGAAAGAAACAATGAACGACAAAAAGATATACCGAATCGCTCTCGCTGTGTCTCGATTGTCGCATCGGAACGTAGGGTGTATCGACAAGGGACGCACACAGAGAAAGATATAGTGTACTTGTGTTTACAAACACCATCGATTGGAATAACAAACAGGAATCCGTTAAAGCACTAATGGCAAGGGGAAAACGAATTTACAAGAGGTTTTAGAGGTAGGAAAAATTGTTCTCGGTGAAACACACGAAAGGAAAGAATAACAAGAGAAAATGGGGAGGAGAAAAGTCGGGCAGAAAAAAAGCGAAGCCATTAGGAAGTATGTTGACAAAATCGGATAAACCGGACGAATTTATTGATCACACATAGTTGCTCAACGGGGAAATTTCGTTGCCAGAGCACAGAAAGAAGAGGAAAAAAAAGTAGACGGAACCGAGAGAAATTCGAAATGGAAAACACCATGCGCTCGTATTGCTATTGCACGGAAAAGAAGCAGCAACAGTGCATAAAATAAATAGACTCAGTTTATTCGTTTATTTTTGTTTGCCGCCGGAGTGAGTGAGTGTGAGAGAGAAATTCGGAATTATGCAGTTTACTATTTCATTGGAAGCCCTTTCATTTATTTTATTGTGAGTGTGAGGAAAACGAAATGACACACAACCATATTCATAGGTTCTGACACCAAAAAATTCAGGGGGGGGTCAAGCCAAAAATTCAAGGGGGGGTCAAAAAAATCAATTCTATCTAGTGTAAATTTCTTCCCGAAAAAAATTGCTGACCGGGGGGGGGGGGGTGATCCGCAATTTCGAATTTGAAGAGCAAAAAAAAAAAAAGGTCCTCACTTTCGAAAATCGATTCTATCTAGTGGGGGTCAAATTTTTCCAGGGGGGGTCAGGATCAACGAGATCAGACTATGTCAGAACCTATGACCATATTACATTTCATTGTGCTGGCAGTACACAAACGAGTGTGAAATTTGTCTGTGCTACTTGATCGGGGTTGCGAGGGAGAGATAGAAACAAATAATAGTTCTCGATCATATTTTCCGAGTAAATTCGTTGTGAAATTGGATCGATTTTTCTCTCTCTTGCCCTTGTCGTCGCACTGGCACACAATTTTTATATTGGATTCCCATAAGGTATTTTATCTGCAATCGATCTGATGTCACCGCCTCGCATTAAATCGAAATCCTAATAGGCAATAAATCCCTATTCTTGTTCTCTTTTTTCCCCAATGTTTACCTGACCATTTAAAATATTTCCTGGACATCGAATTATGGAATGTGTGCCAGTTGACAAAGTGAAATAGAAAAAAAGATTGGAATTGAAATTTTCTCATTTGTTGCGAAGTTTATTTTCAAAATGAGCGAAGATTTGTCAATGTCATTTACGAAATATTTTCATTCTCTCTCTCTCTCTCTCTCTCTCTCTCTCTCTCTCTCTCTCTGTTGCCCTCGATCAAATACATCTTTCAATATAAATAAATTCGACACGAATATGCCATACAAGTATAATGAATCATTCAGAAAGTGTGTGTGTTCTCGAAAATGGAATTGAGCGGCATGTTTGTTGTTAAATCAACAATTTTTGGCTTTGCTCTGTTCTAGATTAACTCAATTTCGGCATTGTCGATTGCAGCGTGTGTACGAAACGACATAGGTCAAATTGTCACGATTTGTATAGTAAACACATTCACATCCAATTTCCAGCGACAACAGCAACAATGGCAAAAGCAGCCAATCGAAATAAAATGACGTTAACGCATATAAATGACACAACACTGAAGTGGAATTCACAATCAATAAATAAATTACACAAAAATACACAGAGAGTGTGAGCGTGCAGGCCTAAAAATGAAAAATAGAACAATGTAAAGTAAATCATCATTTTGTTATTTGTTCACGCGATCCTATTTCGAAGTCATCGTGTTTCTGTTTGTTTTTTTCATTTCGTTTCTGTTCCATTGCTCTTCTTTTCGTTTGTTTTTTTTCGTTTCGTTCTCGTTCACGTTTGTGTACGTGTGTGTGTGTGTGTTTGTGTGTGTGTGTGTGTTGGTATAATTTGATCCATGTGTGTTCTCGGCAGAAATATTTTGCAAATTTTTACAGTCAATACGCACATTTGTCGTTGTTCGCATTTGAAGATTGTTATGATTTGATTATTTCGAGTTGGATTCCAAAACAGTTGTATGTTACGCTTCGTCAGATCTCTTGAACTGAATATTTGCTATAGTACGTATATAAATGTCGGTGTGCACAGTCACACACGCTTTTGACGCTTGAAAATCAATTCTTCAAATAATAATATGATGTGTGTGTTGTGAGCTGTATGCGCACAGTGCTGCGTTGCAAAAGATAACCTTTTTGAATCAAAGGAAACTTGGGGAATTTTGTAAGTGATGGAAAATATGTGAATGCACGAAATTCAATCATCGAAAATAGCACACATAAAATATTGACGAATTCATTTTGTTTCGATGGAAATATAAACCTTACTACTCGCGTGCGCCACTGTTGCGAAGTAGACAATTCACGTCAATCGTAAATTTATGATTATTAATCGAAATAACCATTTTTAGAACAAAGTCTCTGGCTGCCGAAGTGAAATTATTGTGAATTGATGTTGTTGTTCTGTGCTGTGCGAAGAGAGAATGGAGACGAACATTGTATACCACACAAATATGCACACAATTACATTGAAATGTGTGGCCAAAGATTGAGATAGCACGCGTACGTTGGTAATTTCAATTTGCCAATATCGATTTTGAAGTTGGTATCAATGAATACTTTAGCGTGAAACCTCAATAAAAATATTGGATCAGCGCACACATACTCGACTTCACTTCCTCGACTCGTCGTTCTCTCTCTCTCTCTCTCTCTCTCTCTCTCTCTCTCTCTCTCTCTCTCAATCTCCTTTCCTGGTACTTGTAGCGATTCATCACACAATAGTGCTTGAACAAGAATGGTTGAAATCGTTTTCCATAGCCGAGCACATCCGCACACCAAGTCTGAGTAGTAAGCGAACAAAAAATCATCACATTGATGCATAAAAGCATAACGAAAATCAATAAGAGAGCGAAAGACGGCACAACGGTAAAATGTGGAATAACAGAATTTTCACCAGCAAATGGATTCATTGTGTTTACTGTGTTACATCGACTCATTCGTTGTGGGCATACACCTCTTGCTCTCCTCCTCAGAAACTTCATAGCATATGCGTCGCACTCGATTTATTTCATCTTTGGCTTGTCTTCATTCCTTCCAATTTGGCATATTGTGTGCGGTGAAGTCGACAATGCCGTTCGCTATCTCTGTTTATTTAATTATATTTGCAGTTTAAGCATGGCACACTTATTAAATTGATTTCGCTCTGGGCGGCGAACAGTTGAGGAGAAAAAGAAGATTCCGTTGGATGCAAGATTCGATTCTATGATGAAAAGAAGCAATGATGTTGCTAAATTGAATTAACACCAAATTGACATTTCGATGGAAAATATTACATAGTCCTAATGTAGCGGTTTCAATGTGGCAATAATAAAGATGGTATAGACCTGCTAGATGTCGATATCTTTTACACGAAAGCACTTAAAAAATCCACAAGTTTTCTACGGAATTTTGTTGCATCGACCGGATTTTCGCTTCAGTCAAAAAGGCACTTAAATCACTGGCGGGCAAATTAGATAATCAACTCATTTCCGTCCAACATGAACACACCGTTTCCTTTTCTTTATTGTGCATATTATTTAAGCTGACATCTGACTAGATTTATATGTACGTGCAGCTCTAAGTCTATCTTCTTCCATTTTTAATTTGTCGAAATTTGGGTCTTGTTTCGGTGAACAAGGTGTAAAAAAAATATTACGGATGGCAAATGGTTTGCATGGAAAATTAGTGGCGTACAGATAACAGTGGGGTTGATGGATGGCAAACGGTCGAGATAACGTGATAGAATCACAGGCTCCAAACCGAATAAATGACCATCCGTTGAATAGCAACACACAAAAACTCATTGCTTAATTGTTGAACATGTCCCATTTTTCTTTGCAGTACACGTCCATTTCAAGTGGTTTTTTGCACCGTTGATGATGATTTAGCTCATACACTTTTTTCCCCTTCATTTAATGTCATTTCTCTGAAGGACTTTTGTGTGTAACATCAGGTGGCATATTTTTTAATTCGAGTGCTGGTTTTTTTTACTGAAGTACACATTTTCCACGTTCCATTTTGATTCAAGTTGTGATACTAGTGGTAAGGTTTGTATTGAGGTGGAGTTGGAACTAAACTAGAGTGGCTGTGTGTTTATTGAATCTTACAATAACGGCAAAGGTTAGGTTAAAATAAAAGCCATGAATTTACACATTTTCAATCGCAATGAAGTGTGTTGTTCGACACAAGGTATAGGTAGTTTTAACAAGTCCTTCAACCGATATATATCTATTTCAAATGTTTCCTAAGGCAATTTTTTTCTTACTCAACATTTTTTCTTACCTTTTTTTTATAGATTCGGTCCCGTCTGTCCGCAACGATTACCAAATATTGCCAACGAAACGGCTGCGCTGGAGAAAATGCCAAAAGGTCGTTTGGAGTATTTACGTCGGCTTTTGCCATACCTGCAAAATCAATCTGAAGATTGTCTTTATTTGAATATCTACGTACCCATCCAAGGTAAGTTCAGTGTTTCTATTTGCTCTCTTTTATTCCCTCCGCTCTTGTTTTCAGTCGCTTAAGTGTACTGAGTAGAACAACGTCAAGACAAATAAAAAAAAGACAACAACAACGAACAAGACCACTGAGACAAGAACAAACAAAAAAAAACGCATTTTGTGGACACATGACCCACCCGCATTATTTCGAAATGGGAGAATTGATGTTGACAACTGAAATTCACACAACCATAATAATAATCGTAATAGTTGAAATGGCAAGTAAAAACAGAACAACAACGACAGCAGAGAAATACGAGACAATTTTATTCATTTTTGATTAGTTTTCTATATCTGTAATCGTGGGATACTTTGAGGCCGGAATCGTTTCTATGATCCTTCTCGATCAAATCAGTTGGAAAATTGCACGATTTTCGATGTGTTTGTTTTTTATTTTGGCTTTTAGAGGATTGGTTCGGCTTGCTCATTTGTGGTATGTTATCATTTGCAATAAGTGCTGAAATTGCCAATCAACGACGAAACACATGTAAAGCGATTAGCATTGGATTCAGTGAAATTGTGACGTGTGTATTTTGTTTTCTCTCTTTTTTCTATCTCGTCTTTATCCCTAAAGTTGTTGGCTGTTATTGTGATGGTGGTGGTGGTGGTTGTCGTGTTTTTTTCTCTTATTGCGCAATCCATCGTGAGATGACTTTGTCGCTATTTTGTGATTTTATATCTTTATTATCGCTAGATATAACAATCCAAATGTAAAAATATAAAAGAATATTGTTCACGGTTTTGTCCGGCCGGATTCGCTGCTAAGAGTTGTTCTCATAATTTTTCATTGTAGTTTTTATGAGAACGAATATGCCCATACACAATACAACATAGAATCGCGCGCGCGCACACAACACAGCATTTTGTTCTGTGTTGTATTTTATTCGTCCGAGCTTTCACACATACACACAAACACACACTTGCCGCACTTTTATGGATTGCATTTGATGGACGGAGTCAATCCATTTTGTTCGTAACATTGTGTGCAAGACACTGTCCTTGTGCAACTCAAGATTTACAAAACACATCCCCTTTTGCCGTAACGGCAAACATCTTTTGATGCTCCAATTTCGTTGTTATGGGTTTTCATTGGTTGCGTCGTGCAATTTTTCGCGATTCCATTTTTATTGCAGCGAATGTCAGTTACTGTAGTATCCCATTTAGTATCCAATCGCATTTTTATTTCTAACTTTTAAGAAGATGAGATTGTACTTAGTTTTTTTTCTTCGTTCTTCTTCTTTTTTCGTTTCTGGAATGCGCGTCCATCGACTTGGCTTGACACGATGAAGACGCTCATTTAACGTTAGTTGCATTTTCGACCATTTCGAGTTAAAGCCAGCATTTGATTGCACCCCAATGAATTGTTTGCTTTGTTGCCTTGAGTACCAAATGTGCGTGCTTGTGTAGTTATTCGCTTGTGCTCGTTGCATTTTGTTGAGCGGATGCATTCAAAGTTAACGTTTAGTGCATTTAATTCATGCATTACAATGAAATTACTTGAACAATTTACTTTCACGGATTTAAAATGAAATTGAATTGTACGGAAGAAGCAGGGAAAAGAAACAATAACGAGTGAAACATCCCCACAGCACTTTTACCGGAACTACTTTGTGGACGCACGCATTTGCTTGCAACTTCCAGCTATAATTGCTCGAAATGAACTGTTTAGCTCGTGCAATTTAATATATTTGATCTATGGCTGAGTAAATGGGAACACGCATGTCAATTTCGATTTGATTGTTTTAAATTGCGCTTCATTTTTCATCAATGACAATGTTTCGTTGCTACAGAACAATTCAATTCCAAAATGCAAATGGAAATGGGGCAAGAAAACAGAATCGCTTCGGGTAAGAAATTAGAATTTTACCTTCGCCATACACTCGAGCAACCATATTTGAAATCACCCCAACTGTCCTTTTGCAAGCCATTGCTACTCATTTTTCATTCGCAACGAATTCAAAATAACACGATGAGAACGAAGAATAAGAGAACGCGAAATCATGCAATGCGAAATTCCCATTGCAATATATTTTCAGCGGAATATGCAGAACGCAGTCAATGTTGCAACGAATAGAGAAGAAAAAAAAAACATAAAGTTAAGATCGAGCAAGTGAGTGAGCAATAACTCTCTTTCTCTCTCTCTCTCTCTCACTCTATCTTTCACATACATTGCTCACTCACTCATTCGCACACTCACACGAGGAAAAGAGAAAAGAATGTTGATGAACATAAAGCACAAATGGAAATCGAGAAAAATTGCAGCGAGAATGAAGATGTTCTTGCAGCCATAAAAGTCACTATGTAAACTGTAATCTATATATTCCTTGCAGAGACACACTGACGGTGAAGCTGTTGCGTGTGCAATGCATACTCATCTCTCACTGTGCATTCTCACTAATATGAACGACACATATTAAAATATCCGAAGCGAGATAGAAGAAGAAGAAGAAGACAGAAAGAACTACATTGAGTAGAGTAGTGGAATCATTATTAGTTGAAATAGTGAGTAATGCGAACATGTAAGCCCGTGGCCCTTTGATATGAAAGATGTGTAATGTATGCCGAAAGTAATTTAAGCGAACAAAAGGAGGACACCATAACCTTTATCTTAAGGCAACAACAACAACGACGAGAGGGAAAAAATAATGAAGAAAATAAACCCATCAAGAGAAGAAAAAAGGCACATACACACACAACCGATGGGTAAACACAAATGGAATATTATGAAGCGAATGTGAGTTTCGATTGTACAACAATGAATATATTGCGAATAAAGGCACAGCATTCTACCGAGCAAATTGAATGCGATGCAAGCAAAGGAGTGAGTCAAGGCGACACTGCTGCACACGCACACACACACACACACACACATCAGCACAGCTCAACCCAAACTTCCAAACAAAAGAAAACTGAAACTTTCATTTTTAGTATGTTTTTATATTCATTTTCGCCATTTTTGAATTAAATTCGCAATAGATGCGAAATGCGAACAACGAACAAAAAGTTGATGTGTTTTTTTTCTTCTTCTCCGTTCTTATTTTATATGAGATGCTTTTTTTCCTCTCTTGCTCCGTTTTCTCCCTCTTTTAACATTTCGTTTAATTTTCATGTTATTTTTTTCACTCGCTCGTTCTGAGTGTCCGCTCCATTTTCTTGCAACATCATTGCGATGTGTGTAGTTTTGCTATGAGCTATAAGTGTTACGAGCTTGTGCATGTAAGTGTTATCGCACGCTTTCGTCTCCTCCATCAACGACCAAGTTTATTGCACAAACAGAATTCATTTAGATGTTGGCTCGCTCTCTCCCTCTCTCTGTATACATATATTGTCTGTCGGCATTCGTCTTGTCTGATTCACTATTTGCCACCACTCGCATCAGCACTGTTCACATATTTGTATATGTCTTTCTCTGTGCATAGCCGGGCGCTTCATTTCGATTCTCTCATAACGAGCAAATATTCTTGAACTGCGTTAAACGGGAAAAAGTGCTTTTAATAAAGCTAAGTGTTGCGAAACGCCATTTTCAATGCACACATATACTCCCAAGCCAAACGAAGGGAAGAGAGCGAGAGCGAAAGAGTAACGGAGACAATTCCAAATTGTAATGAGAAGCAACGGAAACGAAGAAGAATTATAAAGGATTCGTACGATGGACGCTAAGGAAATTCACATAATGCATTACAATATTCCCCAAGACTCATCGCTGTCGGTCTTTATGATTCGTTTCGTCTATCTCTCACCATATCTCCATCCGGTGGCCTTTCTTAGAATTGTATAAACATTTTCATTTCACTGATAATCTAAATTGGTTTTTTTCTCCTACGTTCACTATGCAACAGTCGCGCATTCGCTTCTGTTTTTTTTTCTCTTTCTCCTTTCTTTGCCTTGCTCTCCGGACGAACATTTGGTACATTCTTCTTATTTTTTATGGTTATTATTGCAAACTGATGCACCACCACCATCATTGCCATCGCCACTGACAAGGAATGAGACGAATGGAGAACAAGCACTTTGTCTTACTCTCGACGACCAACATGTGAACAATATGATGGTAACCCAAGAGCGCCCAGACAGAGACACAATCGTATAAAATGAGATAATTTCGAATGAACTTAAATGATGATCGTAAACTTTTTCCTACTTCGTCGCATTTTTGATGCTTCACTTCAAATGATAATGAGATGTGATAGCGAGTTCCGTCTCCGAGAATTGCATTTTGATTAGCCTGTACTCTATTAACCTTGTCGTCGTCGTCGTCGTCGTCCATCCGAATGAAAGAACCACCGAATCATTTTCGGTCTATTCTCCGGGGAAATCGGTTCAGAATCCGTCGTAATATGTTTACAATTGGTGGTGAAGTACCATTAATAATACTACACAGAAAAAAAAACACATCGACACCTTTTTTTCCCGTTTTTGAGTATGCATCACTGAAAATGTCATGAAATTATTAGACTGTCGAGAGTGAGCGCATTACCGAGATTTTTGGAAACTGCTTTTGCGTTTAATACCAGAAACTCATTCTATTTACGATTGTGATTCGATTTTTTATGATTTCACCATTTCTTTACTGTAAATATTTACAAATACCACCATATACTGCGACGATATTTTTCGTCATTCGTTCGAAGAGATGAAAAAGAAGAACAGAAGAAATGTTTATGATTCGAGGAACAAGACGTGCATTAAATTGATATATTTCCCCGAGCAAATTTTTGTCTACTTTATTTATGTGTTTTTCAATGTAGACAAACGTATATATTTTCCTTTTCGTGGAATCCACGTCGTGTGCTCGACAAACATTACCCCGTTTGGCCAGAAGCTGTACAATGTACAGTGTACATTACTACATTGCTTGAATTGAGTTGTCGAAATGACATTGAATGACTGTGCACAAGCACTCAGTCATCCGATGCTTCCTGCATAACACGACCTGCACTTTTCACTCGTGCATTGTTTCGAAATTCATTTATTTTATTACCAGGCTTTTAGCTGTAGAGCACTATGTAAAACTGATGAGAACTTTTGATTAGCCTTTAAGTTCAACTAGCAAATAAAATACACACTCAGAACTGTTTTGGTATTTGCTCAGTCACTTGACTTCATCCACAGCAATGGAAATCACTTTACAGATTTTTGGCAGTAGATTTCGTATGTCATTCCATGCAAATTGTTTGCGAATTTGGTGCCGAAATGTAAAATAGCATCAGAAATGTTGGTCCTTTTGTACCGGAGGATGCCTCATAAATTTTCCGTATCACTGGTTTCAGATGTCAGTGGTACTTTTCGGTTGAGACAATCTGTTATCAAATGGAAATGATTGGTTCAACATGCATGGGATTCATGCTTTTCACTTTGAGAGAATTCGCAAAATTCAAAGTAGATTTCATGCAATTAACCGAATTTCGTGTGTGTGTGAGTCTGTGTTTCTGTGTGCACGAATGCAATCCAACTGCTCGCATCTCCAACAAATGACTTCAAATTACTGAAGCGAACGTAAAATCTCACTCAAATAAACGACGTCTGATAACCAAAGTGCATTCAATTCCCCTAAATAAGTTGTAAAGCGGCTAATGTGCTCCTAAGCGACGAAAGAATAAGAAGAAAATCAACGAACACAACTTTATCTCATGTTCTAGCATTCTCTGGTGAACTGTAACACTCGAAATTGCACGTATGCTCAAATCATGACAATTACTTGGATTGTTCGAGCTGCATTTTTCTGGTGTCAATTGTGATTTCTGATTCCGTTCACGCTTTCGCATGTGCCAACCACATCCCCCGTTGAGCCACATTTAATTGCCTTTTCTCTATTCACATTTTTCTAATACACATTTGAAGAAAAAAAAGTTCGGCGAATCATTTGGAAAATCATGTCTGCCACGAAGAAGAAAGCGAATAGTTTTTTCGTTTTTTTTTCTCTTGTGCAAAGAAAGAGCGAGTAGTTTTGATTTCAATTTAAACTTAATGACTACACAGCAACGTAATATGCACTAATTTGTGTGATTACATAAGAGTTTGGCAACACATACACTGCACTATGAGTCCAAAGCTATCGCATTTGTGATCATGAAACTGTAGCAAATGCCGGGAAAAGTGTACATCTGCAAAAAAGTTTTGCATTTTTGAAATGGCAGCCAGAAATTGGATACACAAGTAATACAGAAGAAGAAAAAACCCGTAAAAGTTTATCATTTTGTATAAGAAAATGAAATAAATGCAAACATTACGCTAAAATTCCGCGCGAATATTCTTGAAAACAAGTTTAAATTAAAATATATTGTTGGAATTTCCCTAAATGATTACAATAATCTCGTAATTGAGAAAATAAATGAAAAACATGTTGCAATTAAAACCATTGGAAAACGTTGGCGAATGCATCTTATGGTCTATAAATTTTGATGTAATTCTATATACCGTTCGCATTCAGTTAATTGCAATTACTTCGACTGCAATTATATTTTAGCAAAATGAATCAAATTATTCCGAGAGCCAAATAACGATTTGTTTCGTGAAGAATAATTCAATTAAAATGGTTCAGAAAATGGAGAAGCTAAACGATGCCGTTTACCCAAACAAACATTTGATATATATTGAAGGTCAGTGAAAAATGTTGCTTTTCATTGTAGCAAACATAGCGATGCGAACGGAAAATAGGGGAAAATTCCATTTCAATTCATCGAGAGTGTAATCTGGCAGATGTCGGAGTAAAAAGTTTTTAGAAATCAAGGTTTCAATGCGGGAAAAAAAAACATTCCATCTACACCGCCTTCAGTGGTATTTTTCAATGTCTCGCGTGAACGCCTATGTTCACAGTCTCCAACAACTCTCGCCTCTTTGCTCGAGACTTTTCTCCCACATTTTTGTTGTTCTTTGAACCATCCATTTTTGAAACGTCATACATTCATTAATGACATAAACAAACCACTTCAATGCACAAAGCGCTTCCATTTATTCTGGCTTTTTCACCATTTGACTTTCTCGGTTGCCGTTATGTTTTCAGCATCAGTTTGATTGTTTTTATGTCGTTGAGAAGTGTCACAAAAACATCCAGCAGTCAAACCATTATATAAACATGTCTTTGCTAAATGATTCAATGAAAAATACAGGAAAAAAAACCAATTTTACCCTCGTTCGAATTACCGAACAACAGCAAAAAAAATAAACGAAAGCAAATAAAAAGGACAAAACAAATAAACAGAAAGCGAAATAACAAACAATGGCAATATTTTCAGAGTTCATCGGTTCGAAATGGGGCAAAGTTGGGGCATTTTCAATTGAAATTGATATATTAAAGATAGACATTTCCAAGGACACCACCAAAATAAATCAGATATCATTGAAAATTTAAAACCTGGAGATGTGATATCACTGAAAGTGTTGAAAGGGCATTATATTCACAGGCCGATGAAATAAGCGAGGCGAAAAAAGTAGAACGAATAAGCGGAATAACAAACCGAATGAAAACACTTTTTTGTTTGATGTTCTCGTTGTATACGCGTGGAACAAAGAATTTTTCGCTCGCATCATATTTCATGCGAATTCCAAGCATATCTCCTACACCTACACACGTGTGCAACTTTATATCATTTGGAATCAGAGCTTATGGGCACGTTGGCAAATTGAATTTTCTCCTTTGATTCAACTGGATTCTTATTTACGGCTCTTCTTTAATTCTATCTCATTCATATCTTTGAATTTGGTTTTTCCAAAGAAATACACGATGCATTCACTCTCTGATATGAACAAAACTTTTTCGTTTCGTAAAACAAATGCGTGATCGTGAAAAAATGGGTGAAATTTGTTTTCGTTGTTAATTTGAGTTAGGCAAATTGCGTGGAGAATTTTTCAAGTCTCACTCCAACGATTGAAGCCTCCAGTCGATGCAAACAAAAACAATCTTTATTGAAGCTTCGTGACATGCAAACAAAAAAGTGATGATGAAATGATTTCAAAATGTCTTTGCATAATTAGTTGTGTTTTTGTGTGTGTGCGTGTGTGTGTGTTTTTGTGTATTTGTGTGTGTGATGAAAGCAAAGAATGCCAAAAAGATTTACCCATCTGCAAACTCAATTAAATCAGCTCATAAGAAATTCGTTAAAAGACACCATTTGCTGAATGCAAAGCCTCTAGCTGGTGGGAGTATTTTCATTATTTAAGATTGTTATGAGTGAAAACAATTCCTCGTCAAAGTTTCGAATGTCGAATTGTTGAATAGTATTTGGTTGGGCATCTATTTGAATATATATTTTTTCAACCGGGGAAAATCACTTCGTGAAAAGTGATTGTTATTGCTGGAAGCTGCAGGAAAAGTTGAATAACAAAGTAAATGTAAATATTATTCATTCAAAAAGATCTTTTGCCATATATCCTATCAATTTTAATAGACATCACGGTGTGAGCATGTGTCTGTGTGGGCACTGTGTCGAATATATGCGGAGAACCATTCATTTCACCAATGATGGGCTAATAAGCATACTGGCATCGTGTTGGCAACAATGAAATACAAAAACGAACTATTAAATGGGGACATTTTCCGGTACTAATTTGTATTGTGTAACTGATTCCATAGCGAGAATTGTATTTCTTTCCATACAAAATTGGAGACACTATAGCCTCTGGCTTATAATACATATATTGGTAATAACAATATTATGTAGCTGGTTTTTGTTGCATGTTTTGTTGAGATTTCATCTCTCTCTCTCTCGCTTGTTCATCGTTTTTGCGCAGAAACACATGACAAGCGTGCACCATATTATTGTAAGTTCATCATTCCGAAATGGTTATGCAACAATCATCAAATATCCGAAGAGAGTGAGAAAAAAACCGCTCAAAGGAAAACGCTTGTTCATGTGATTAAGAAATAAACTTACCAAAAAGAAAGAGATCCCAATTTCAGTTTCAGTTTTTCTCTCTTGGCTGAAACTTTGGACGATAAGCACAAAGCGAAACTATTCCATTTCATTTTGATTGATGTGCAAAATTCAACTTTTTTTTGTAAGTTTTTGACGAAGAAAACTCCATTTTCCAGCAACCTGGATGTTATTATTACAAACGATCGACCATGAAACATGAGAGATGAAACATCGCACACAAACGATAAACATCCCCTGTGAATTGCATCTAGCGCAACAAAATCATGTACATACATCATACGATGAATGCACTTCTGAAAGTTCAGTTGTTCACTCATCTTCAGTGGCTTCGTTTGTTCGATGATGCATCTGCTTTTGCTAAAAAAACGTTCTTTGTACGTGTTCGCCTTTTTTTTTCTTGTCGAGTACATTTTGACTTTGTTATGATAGCTATTTTGACGGTTTCCTGCAATTCTACTGTGAAAAATCTATTTATAAAATTTCACATGTAACTAAATATCATGGTAGTGCAAGTGCATAACATAATAATGCTGGCTTCCGTGTTTTTCACTTGGTTCAAACGGGTTTCACTTACATTTGAGATGTGGAAATGGTATCTAACGAGAAAAGAAACAAACGGAAGAAAAGATATGAAGATAGATGGAGAGAGGGCGAAAAATTGCCAACAAAAAGCACATTTGCTTTTATTCCACCATATACATGTGTATGGCTGTGATATAAGATTCGCTTTGCAATGGTAAACAGACAAAAGAAAGAAAATTGTGATATATGAAGAGCAAGGAGAAATAGACACACAGAAAGAGAACAAGCAGTTGTTTGAAGAGAACAGTTGTCGAATATAAATGGCAATGTAAGAGAACATTGTGTGCCGTCATGCAATTTCATTTGTTTGATTGTGAACTTTGAGCATTTTCTAAGTGCAATTTATCCGACTCTTCTTCTTGTTCGGAGCTTTGCCCACTTCTTTTTTCCTCCGACTTGTTCTTCTCCTTTTTCTTTGTGTTTGCGATACCATTTTGTGCAATGATTCCGCTCATAATGCTATCATAATCATTTTTCAAGCGAAAAAGAGCGGGAGAGAGAGAGAGAGAATTCGCAGTGCGAGTGTTTGCATTTCGATTTTTTTTAGCTATTTCAATATTTATCGATTGAATTGGTGAGCAACCAATAATTCCGTTTTCAATGAGTCAATCAAATGTCAAAGAATGTTCCGTGTAATTCGCAAGAAGAAATGTGGCTCTTCAAAAGGAGTTGATTTGAGCGATTTCTCAATAAAGGAACGAGTCATTGAGCTCAATAATAGACCGACATACACACTACACACACATGTTCATTCTGTCTTTTTGTACGTTGGCTCACTTCACTGCGCTAATAGCTAAGATGAAATGTAACCAATTCGACATGAATAATATAATTGAAACTGAGCAATGGATTGATGAAGAGAGTGGGCAAAATTCCTTCTGCCACAATTTTCCGTTGCTCTTCCGTGTGGTTTGCCTTGATTGGAACACAGCTTTGGAACATTGTATGCAGAATGCAATCAATACTGGAGAGTTTTGTGGTACAAAAAAACCAAAGGTATTCGTTTTCGATGTGTATGTGCCTACATCGATGGAATTTATTTGGTTAAAACTGTTCGCATGGAGCAGACTGAGAGCGAGTGAACATGAAAGAGATACAATGCAATCTACCGTTTGTTGAGCAATTGTTCCAGTTTGGCAGCCGCATTGTTGCGAAACCATCTTTATTTAGGTGTTTTTCTTTTTTCTTCTTCTATTCTGCTTCTTCACTTCACTTGTACTTGCCGGTGCTTGCACACTGAAAAACATGTTAAAGCAGCTGCATGAATGTCATCCGACGACATTATTGCAAATCGAAATTGTAACAAATACCTGAACAAGAGAATGAAAATGACGATAAAGCTGCTTCCACTTTGCCACATTCTTTGTAGCAAAATGAGTCTTTTTCAGGCGGACAAAGGAATCGAGATTAAGTTTTATCGACATTTTTGTTGATTGTGATTTGGTGCTAGTGCCATTGAATGAGAGCAAAAGAGAGAGAGAGAGGAAAGAGAACAAGCAGAACACCATGCAATTGTTTGGCCAATGCGAATGTAGGAAAATTGAGCGAGCACGGTTACTGAATGAAGGTGAAAAGAAAAAATGAGTGAACGAAAGAATAAAATGTGTTTTGTGCTTGTAGTCCGAATCGGAGTCACCGTTTGTTTTGTTGTCACTAAGAAGAAATATACACCTTTCTCTACATACGGAATAGGTACAGGCGGCTCGTAGCAAAGAGGTATTACAGCCATTTTTCACGAACAAACAAAAAGGTATATCGATTCAAACGAATCGCGCTCGCTTCATCGATTCGCCTTTTTATTTCTTTTTTCTTTTTTTGGTCTTCAGGTGAGCATTTAGCACAAATTCCTTTGTTGTTTCACAAACGTTTCATTTGATGTGTCGTGTTTTCCTCGTTTTTGTCGAACGTCTGATTGCTGCTAAATAGTTTTTCTTTCAGCATCCTATTAAGGATTTGGCTCGTTCGATGCTCCATTTTGTCGAATTGTGTGTACCTCTTTGATTTTCGAAACCGGTGCTTAAGAACCTTCTTTGTTGAACGGCTTTCCATTCCGACTGAGACCGGCCAAACGATATTTATTCGAAATGATTTCCTTTGATTTTCATGTTTGCTAGCGTTTGTGGGTATGTATGTGTATGTGTGTTTGTGACAACAGCTATTCAATTGCTTGAATCGAATTGTTTTTGGATTTTGTTACTTTTCCGATAAATAGGGAACGTAAAGGTTTTGAACGGTTGTAATTACAAAGTTGCAAACAAACGCCAAAGTGGGTCAAACACAGCCAAGAAGATTTAGTGCAAAGCAAAATTTCTGCAAGAAAACGAAAAGCGAAAATGTTCCGTTAATTTCATCGCTGTTCGTTGTTGTTTTGGCAAACGGTAACCGGATGAGGTAATTGTATTAATGTGCACTTTTACAAGCTCTCCCAAGCAAAATGGAACAAAAGTTTTTGGTCTATTCGAGCGAGATAATAAATAGACGAGCGGTGACCGAACGACAACGAACAATCTCGAAGAATAAAAATCAAAATGAAGCACTTCTTCTGCGCCCGTTTGTGTATATGTGTGTAAGTGTGTTGAACATGCTGTTACCGAACTGGCTCAACGTAAAATATATTGTTAGTTCGTAAACGTTGTTTTTTTTTCTGTTGGCATCGAAGCTGTTATGCGGCATATCTCTTCCACTTTCACCGGTGCGATCCCATGCGACGACAAAAAATCAAGAAGAAGAAGAACAACAAGATGAAGCGAGAGCGCGCGACGAAAAATTCATAGTCAAAACAAAACGGCGACGACCACACAAGCTACCTGCAAATTTATGTTCGAGCTTACCCACTTCGTGTTATGCGACTTTAAACTTTATATGTTGTTCCACATAATGATTACTATTATTATTATCATTAGATGCTCTTCCGCACATTTTTTTCTCCCTCATTTTTTTTTCTCTCTCTCTCGCTCTCGCGTCGTTACGAAAATAAACAAAGAGCCGTTTGTGAACGACAATATATTTTGTAGCGCGTATTTGTCCAACGACAAATCGGATATATTTCTCTTGTGCATTTCGCTCATTTCGTTCCATTTTTTTTCTCTTTCGTCTTTTACATCGCGCTAGCTGCGTCATCGTTACCTGTGGAGAAAAGCGCACAAAAAACGCCATAAAATGTAAAAATGGTTTTGATTGAGTTCCGGTCGCTGAGTGTTTTATTTATTTTTCGTATAATTTTTCATTCGGTGCTTGTTTTGTCAACTTTTTTTTTGTCGAGCCTTATCAACGAAACCCATACGTCGAATAATCAAACAAACCAAACTATGGTGTGTGTGTGTATGTGTGGAATACTCGTACATTTCATTTTTTTCGGAGATGTTTAATCGAGTGTTGGGCGCGCGCTTTGGGAAATAACAACTCGAAAACAACATCGAACAGAGACAGAAAAAAAAGCTTGAAATTTCATTTACTGTTTTGTCAGAAAATTGCTTTTGAGGAGACTTTTTCCCGCTATTGTTCAGCGGTGTGCGGTTGCTCTGTGTCATGCCCTGTGCTTATCGAAAAACTTTATGTATTACATTTAGCAAATATTTTTCGGTTTTTACCTCTCTCTATCTAAAAAACACTTTTTCTCCCCATTTCATACCGTTCGAGTACTTATTTGAGGAGTTTTGAATATATTCTGCGAGTTGAAGCATGTTTGCATCGCGAATTACAAGGGAAACCACACGATTTTTTGCTGTCTCTCTTTTTGCCAACCCCAAAAAAATTGCCCATTAAAACAAATTTTTCTCGTTGGGTTACATTCAGATTTTTACCACTTAAACTTTTCGATTTACATTCAAATTGAATCTCGCTTGTTTCAATCTCGCACAATGTTTCGCTCTCGTTTAATTTTGATCTGCCTTTTTTTCGTCCTTTAAATGGACTTTTATTTATTTTTCACCAAAAATCTGTTCTTTTCCAATTCTTTTTTTTTTGCGTGAACGTTGAGCATCGTGAACGTTACGCGAATAATGCGAGCGCGTCCGGCACTCATTCAACGAAACCCGTGCACTCGGTAAATTTTTCTTACTAAGAAAAAGAAGAAAAATAAATGGCCAAGCAAATGAGTGGAAATATTTTTAATGCGGACTATAAATAAAGCGTAGCAAAGATCGGAAATGTTTTGTCATCATTACGTTGTTGCAGTGCTTTATTCGAAAATGTGTAACATTTTCCTAGTCAAAACCGGCGTCAAAACCGGCGCACATCGAATTCATCCACCATCATCTGGTTAACACCACGTTTTTTCATTGCTTGCAATTTCATGATGTATTTTTTTCCATCACACACGATGCCCAAATATGAAAGACTAAAGTGGAAACCTAGATTTCAACACCGGAAACATGGTATTGATTTCGGCATTTTTTTCCACATCAGGAAATTGTCACAATAAATTTTAACGATTCTGAAAAATCCAACGACATTTCACCAGCGCGCAATATTCGTCGATTGGTTGCGTTCGGCGCCAAAAGGGAAAACAAAGTTTCAGATAAATCAACAAGGCGCGAGTGTGCCGTTTCAATGTGTGTGTGTGTGTGAGTTTATTGATTTTTTATCTCGCTCTCAGGTAATAAATTGTCATAAATTATATCCACTTCGGTGCCGAAACAGCTAAAATGATACCAAGCCAAGACGGGCATGTTGGATTGATGCTATCATAGAAAATTCCCGTGTAAAGTATGTTCGAGTATGTGAAAAAAGAAATATATGTTACTTTTTGTCACTTCGCCTGCGATTCAATCTTCAATTTGCTTGTGATTCACATATACTTTGGGAGTGATTGACTCTGAATTTGTTGGTGATGGTGACACATTGTACATACTACATTTCATTTTTCCATGCCGTTTATTACTTTGTATTGGAATCGGCGCCATTGTTAGCAAATGCATTCGATAAAAGTTCGAGATCTTTTTTTCCCCGACCTTCTAGTGCCTCGCTCATTCAAGATGTTGTGAGAATATGATATTTGCTTAAAGCTAAACATGTACCTACCATAAATTCAGGCTGCAAGCGAAGCTGTTTTTATGTCATGACACTCTCACATCACAACATCGAAAATATGGTTCGTTGGATCTTGTTGCCTTTAATAATGGTGCACAGTCATTGAAACCGATTCTCTCATAATACAGCCATAAAAAAAGATTTCATCGCCAAAAGGGAGAAAAAATCGCTGTTTCTCTGAACACTTCTCTCGCGCTTTCAACAACTCTTTCGTTCGCTCTTTCACATTGATCGAGTGTGACATCAAGAGGAATTCAGTGAATTGAATTTAAGTCTTTTTTTACATCTCATTCCAAATAAGCTCTGGCTGATTAAATATATTGAAAGCTCGCAGTGCAGGCGTGCGTTTGTATTTGTGAGCCGATCATGATCACAATTTTGAATTTAATAAAAGCATCGCCTTTTTGCTCTGTTCAATTGGTACGTGTGAATATGAGAGGAGCTTGAAGTTGAAAATACTTGAATGTGCGAACATGTATGCATGTGTGTGTGGATGTAGCGTATAGAAAACCAATCACCGGATGCAAAATCATCAATCCTATCGCAAATGAAACTAAATTGATATCTTTTCCGTCATCGAAGGGCGCGCACGAAATTCGCCTTTTACTGACTTCATGGCACACTTTATGATAACCATTGATACCATTCAACCCTACTCTCTCACTCAGTCTCTCTCACACACACACACACATACACACACACACACACACATACACACACACACACACATTCGAATTTCAATTCATTTGGCCCATTTCACATATTTCTTCGACTCATAATCATAACAATAATCATCGAGACGGGCTACGAAGCAAAGCATCCAGCAAAATGTTTGTAATTCATTTTTCGTCTCACATGTGTATTGACAAAATGTTATATACATCTACATGGTATATGCGCAAGCAGCAGAGCAAATGGAATTGCTCACGCAATCATCATCATTCTCTTCGCACTGTGCCGAACCACTAAACGGAATACAGAAATCAATTCGCTTGCATATTTTCTTTCTTTCTATCATTCTCTTTCTGCTCGAAGAAACGAACCAAAATAAATAATAAGAATATTCATAAATATTGCTCAAGAAAGATGAAAAATGAAAAGAATGCGAAGAAAGTATCGGCTCTCTTTCTCTTCGGTTTATTGAATGAAATGGAATGTGTTAGTCATAGAGTGATAGAGTGAGGGAAAAGAGGAGCTAAACTTGGAATCGAAAATGATTGAAATTCGATGAGAAATATAAATCGCACATTCATTCGTTCGTTCGCTCGCATACAAACTCACACAAAAGTATTCAATCTCCTTTCGTTTTTCGTGCAAAACTCTCTTTTTTTTTGGTATATTACTCGAATTTCGTGCTTCTCTCTTTCGCTTTTTTGCTCTTTCTTATGCGTTGGGTTATAGCGTTTTGTCGTCATTTTTTCACTCTTTTTTCCAACCCGATTCCGTGCGCTCAATATCAATGAAATACGATTGTCGTTGCACACGAAACACCGACATTTCGATTCAGCACCCGTTCTCAGCAAATAGTTGAAATGTACATCATCGTCTTCGCCGTGAATACACAAAATTCATTCGTAAAATATTTTGCATTTCATTTCAATGACTTTAAATCAAGAGAAAAGCATTCGACCAACTACAATTTCGAATATAATAGGAACGCGAGCGAACAAGAAAGCGATGCTGTTGTAAGAAATGGATGTGGAAAGTGTGAGAGTGAGCGAGCAAATCAACTGAAAAATGTTTATTGCGTGCTTTTCTTACATCAAATTTAACTTTTCAGAAGAAAATTGTAGTGCAAGTAGAAGAATGCCAAGACATACTGAAAATGCGAAAACGGTATGCGAACGACAATGGGAGGGGAATAATGGTGAAGTGTGCATGTGTTTGGGTTGGCAAAGTTGAAGCGCGCGACGAAAAGTGAAATCACAGCATATACACAACGCAAATGCAACGATAAGATGAAACGAAAGTATGCAAAAGAAATGCAATTACAAAATTTTAATCGGATTTCAAGAACAGCACCCGTGGCAGCTCTTGCACACACACACACACTGCAAGTGTTGTCAGTGGAAAAAGTGCATAAGCAAAAAATAAATAAATATTTTACTAATTTTGTTTTGCTACAAAATTCTGACTTGAGCTGACGAATGATAGCTATGTTGCCCGGGCACAGTTCCTATCTACTCCCTCTTCCGCCGTTTCATTTTGAATTTTGATGGACTGCTACCGAGCACACTCACACCCGAGCGTATCGCAAATGAGAAAAGAATCGGCGAAGTGATGACGGAGAAAAATATTGAAACTATTCCGTACTTTGGGCGATGGATTAAGCGGAAGAAAAAGCTGAATAAAAGAAATAACGTCAGCAGAACTGACATAAAAGAGAAATCAATTTTGAATGCAAGCAACAGAGCAAACCGATCCTCGAAAAATGGTCTGTTTGATGTGGTCGTTTTTTCCGTACAACCGCATGAACTCATTCCAATCCGGTTTCTCCGTGCAATTCTTTTGTTCAGTTGTAGAGTCGGGCAGTTTTTGTGCTGTTGTCGCAGCTTTGAAGGTTTCACCTTCGCCGCATAAATCAAATTACAGAGAATGTTAATTTTAATTTTGTACGTTTTCGAGTGAAAGATGAGCCACAGTTTCACAGTACAATGTTTTAGTGACTTGACTCGGATCGACTCGACGTAGCTCAAACATTTATTTGACATTTCGTGAAATGCAAGTGTGTTCAGAAGACAAATGTGAACCGAATTTAATCAAGATGTATCGCATCCATGTGTGGTCTTCCAAACAATTACGTTCACAAGAGAAATTTGGCGAAAGGCTTCGCATAAGTACAAAACTCATCAATGAACCCGTGCACAAGTTCAAATATACATTTGATTCAAAATGTCGACGGCGAACAACTCTATGCAGTAAGCCGAAACACATGGATTGAATGAATTAAATAGCGAAAAGAAAGATGAAAGAGTGAATCAGCAGTGGCCGTGCCATTAGGTCAATTAATTTTACAGAAGCAAAAAAATTTAATCTTAGCGATTCGCGAAGCTTGAATGAACATCTGCGCTACATGCCATTAAGACAGGAAAATGTTCTCGTGTTTTTGTCCTTCCTGTTTTGCTTAATGAAAAAAAAATTCCCTGTATCATTTTTATTTTAATGAACATAAAGTATTTGAACTGAGGTTCTGCTGCTAATTCTTTTTTTTTCTCTCTCCACTCGAAACGTGCACTGCGCATTCTGCATTCAAATGATGGTAGTTGGTCGCATAACTACAGTCAGCTCAACGGGGTTGGCAAACAAAGTTTTTCGCTAGTTGGCTCGATGCCCATGCTGAAGTCTGTCACCTCTCAAATTCGTATTATTGAGCAGCTTTCACGCGCTGCAACTCAAATAAAGCAGGGAGAGAATGAGAAAGAAAAGCAAAGAGAAAAAGAAAATAGAAAATTAAGAGAAGGAAAAGTCGACTCGAAATATATTTCTCTTTCCTTCTTGGCGGAGGAGCTTATCAGGGGGGCTTATTAAAAAAACACACTGAAAATTGAAATCAAAAGCGAGCACGAAGCCAAAAGAATATTCATTTCGGAACAGTTACAAGCAATTTCCATTCAATATATTGAGTGACCCGAAATAATTTCTACGGATATTTTGTATTCAAAGGGCGAACGAAACGAACCGAGCACATAAACGACTTGAAAGCGACAAAAATAAATTCCGAATTCTGTCTCTTTCGCTCTTGTGCTATTTTTTCTCGTCCATCGCTGTTCCATATTGTTGGTAGCAATCGCGACAACGATTCCATCTATTTTCGCTTCATTGTTTTCGTTTTGATATTCCTTTCCACACCAGTTTCACAATCAAGAAATAAAGAGAAGAAAAAAAATGTATGAAAATTATCATTTTCGGTCACACCAAGAAAAGTGTCTAATATTCATTCTTTTTTCGCTTTCATTTTTTGCTTCGTTTTTCCGCCACATCTTGGTTTTTCGTTTCGTTTGTATGAGGACTGCCACATTAAATTGGTAGCCAGCGGTTGGTTGAATGCAAAAGCGGGCTCAGACCATCACTTCAGCCTTCGCACGAACCAACGAATGAAACAATATAAAAATAATATTCGGTCATAGCCCACTAGAAGGCCTCTATTTTGGTGGCAATTCTATTTCATATTTTCGTGTTGTGTGTGTGTGTTTTTTTTCGCTTTTATTTTTATTTCAGTGCTTTTATGCGGCGTTTTAACGAGAGCACACAGAGCCAGACTATGGCAAATGCTATCGTTACTACTCATTTTGCACTCTTAGCTCACAGTGTTTGTTAAACGATTATTACTATTGCGAATTTATTTTGTTTTCGTCACAATTTCGTCGAATCATTTCGTTTTTTTTCCCATTCATTCTTCGTTGAAGGGAGTTCGTTCTTTGTCGAAGTGAAAACAGCATCTTATGCGATATACTGTTAATAGAAAAACAGGAAACACACAGAGTTTTATTTGTTCGATGCCGTTTTTATCCATTGCGCACGCTGCAAACTTTTGCCGAAAACGAATCGAACGAGAAATGCTTTAAAGCCAAAACAAAACGAAAAGCAAACCATAACAATAATGATATAAAAATAACGCAAATGCTATCGCATAAAAAAAAGTCATAACAGTGTTGATGATACAATGAGTTTTTTTTACGACATATTATTTTCGACATTTTTGGGGCAAACGAATCCGCACCACCGCCACATACAATGACATTGCGAATGCTGATGACACAGTCGAATACTATGAATATATCTCGTACTATTTTTTTTCTGCGTTCACATTCCGCATATTGCCTTTGTTTCGAATTTGAGTACATTATGCGGTTTGTAACCGCTTGTTTTGTGTGCGTGTGTATGCCAGAGAGAAAATTGTGTGAAATGAATTTCTCATTTGTTTTATCCGTTGGCGAGGTCAGCGACGTTTCCATAAAAATTTGTGTAAAAATGCGTATTTAAAGCGAACAACAATAATAACAGCAGCAACGGACAAAAAACCAACTAATCCAACGATAAAAAAGATTGTTTGAATACTTCTCGATTTGGTTGGATGCTATTAATTTTCTTGGCCCCATTCATGTCATGGGCTACGACAACTCGTGGTGTATTCAATGGAATGAACTGTATTACAATTGGAATATCGTATGAGAAATCTGTGTGCGTTGCTTTTTCTCTCTCTCTCACTCTATGTATGTGAGTTTTAAACAACACAATTAAATGGGAAATCCATTTCGCATTTTCAATTTTTGGTGTATTTTAATGGGTTTCGAGCATGGTGGAAAAAAAGCCGCGAATTAAAAGTCATGCAGTGCATTGTTTTAAGTGAATGTCATTTTATCTTTTGTGGTTTAACCTTTTGAAAATGATCGTTCAGTGAAAGGGTATATTTCCGCTCCAGTTTTCACTGTGTTTTGTTGTGAGAATGAAAGAAAAACGGCGATGGGTTAACGGTTTTGCTTGTTCGGGGTGATATAATAACATTTTTTATTGCCCTCCCACAATAATTGAGCCTGTTTTTTTTTAATCATAATCATAATTCCGGGCAAGCGCTTTCAATATTGACTCATTAATTCGATGCGGCAAACCGAAAATGTAATGAGAATAGATGGCCACATAAATGGTCAAGTTCAATGTTTAGCCATCCAAAATGACGGAAATGATAATGCGAGCAAATAGAAACCATATCGACGGAGAAAACAACCGAAAAATGGCGTGAAAATAAATGAAATTGTGTGGCGTATCAATTACGATCGAACGAAAATTTGGGTCAAGTGCGTTTGTCCTCAAGGAGAGAGGGAGGCGACCGTAAAGCGAGCGTAAGTGTGGTATACCACTTGTGTGTATCTCGTTGTGTATTACGTTGCGGTCGCACAGCATCATCGTAACAAAAGTGGATTGCAGGCAATGGGCCTGGAGATCAATAAAACCGGATGAGTTTCATGCTGTGCCAATAAAATGGAATGCGTTTCATTTTAGTGACCAAAAGCATTCATCAGTGGCTTTTATTACAATGTGCATACATTATGTATGATACATAATTCCCATTAAATTATCTTTGATGAAGTTGCGTTTGCGTTTCGCACACATTAAATTCGCTTTGGTCACATTTGGGCCCGGTTTTGGCTCTGCGGCTCTATCTTTAGCATATATACATATTTTCAAACCATCAAGTTCTGTCTTCATTGCTTCGGTTTGCATTTAGATTACAAATGGAAGTGCTGCTCTTGTGCCCACCACGATGCTAGACATTTCATCCCACATATAAACTAAGACGCGTACAGCACATTTTATGCTCACGCAATGAAACTCACTTGCGTCTTTTATCTCTGTTGTCATATTTCGGAATATTTCTTTTTACTGCAGTGTAGAAACAACAGAATATAGAGAATGCAGATTCCGTTTGGGTGCTGTGTGCGTTTCGAAGTGGGCCGAGAGAAGATGAAAAGGTCACAGCTCCATTACCAAACTATGAATACATAATGATTGGATCCAGTTGTCGTTCGAATGTCACGTGAACGTGATTCAAAACGTTCAATTTATGAGGTGGTCGTTTCGGTTGTGTTATCCTTTTTATTGCCGCTATTTAAAACATTTGCTTTATTAATCATTTAAACCAGTTTAAAGCCCACACACACTCACAAACAAACCCACACGCACTACATCATTCTAGCCCAGTGACAGACATTTCAATTGCCATCGTTTGGTCTCGCTGAAAGACTTTTCTCCACATTTATCATTTCTTCATCCGGAAATTAATTTGATAAAAACATGCACCGAAGATTATTGATTTAAAATGGATTAAACCAGCCGATTGTCGGTTGTGTAAATAAGAGCATGAAAGGCTGGGCGAGATAGAGAGAAAGGGAGATTTTGCATGTTCCGAATACAATCGAAATCGGATTCAGCTAAATTAAGCCAGATTTTCTAAGTTATTGATTCAATTTGGAATTTTCTCTGATCGGATTGAAGAAATCGAAATTCCACAACATAAATCAGTGGCGATTAACACACGAGTGCTTTGAGCAAAATAAATGGTTGTTTCGATTTCGTTCAGCGTTAAATGATTCGCACCATTCAATTCAATTCACATTCAATTCGCAATAGCGCGCGCTCTGTACACATTACGGAAATATCCATTTATATTTAAATGAAATTTCCAGCAATAAAATGAAAATCTATGAATTCTAAAAAAAGAGAGAAAAAGTTTCTCTCTATTGAATGGTGCCATCAGCCTGCGTCTCTTGCCTTCAACACTTTCAACACTTCCAACCCAATCCAATTTGTATGTAATGTATTTATGATCGGAGTGCGGGGCGGGACGGATGGACGGTTTGCAAGAGTGTGAGTCGGTATGACCATTTACTATTTATGTGAAAATCTCGACATGATTCGAACGCATTTGCTTGACAAAGTGTAGCGAAATGGAGAACAGCGATAAAATAGGAACAAGATATAAATCGAACCACTAAATCTATGTTGAGATTATGCGGATGTTCATGTCGATTCGTTCGGCGTATATCGAACGCGTTTTTTTGGCCAATCGAAATGGGCACAACCAGAATGTATATGCTCGCCTGTCTTCTGCACCACTCATCTTGTCACCCTGCTCGCACTCTTCTCAACACCCATCCCCAAAAGAAGAGCATAAAAGTAATAAGAATTCAAAATGGATCTTCGTATATACGCACTTCGTCGCATGCTCAAACCATTTTGGCGTTGAAATTATGTGAATGTCAGAATTGAAAATTATCAGCGCGATAGCGAATAGGTGCGGTACATACATGTTTGCCTTAGATATTCACAGCTTGTAAATAAAAACGGACACAATTTCACTCGCGAATGGAAAACCCAATGCCTGCATCTCTGAAAATATACATGAAAACGTTTTGAACTCACGGCAGTGTGTCGTGTCAGATACAATTGACATAAAAGTCCAATTGAATGGTCGCTCTTGCTGCGATCTCGTTGTATTTTGAAATATTTTATTGCATTTCCCTCTCATTCCCTCCATTATCGCTTCTTTTTTTTCTTGTGCCATTGGCCGCCTCTGCACATTGTTACATCGAAATGAAATGGAAAACTATTCAACAATGGCACGATACACAAAATGAAAAAAGGGTGAAAGTATTTTTCCATTCTGTGTCATACTCTCTCTCTCACACACAATCTGCGGCCAACATAAAGTAGCTTCGTTCGTATTCACAATTGAAACTAATAAAAAAAAACGAAACGAACGAAGCCAAAGGTTTTTATTTCGTTTGCACGCCGTAGCTAACTGGAATTGACAGGGCTGCAGAAAAACTGTTGAAAACCTCCCGGCAAAGCTGTGCTGTGCAATGATAGAAAACAAGCATCCCCATCGAGCAATCATTTTGCAAACTGTACTTTGCCGTATATTCTTTTATTCCTTCGCTTTTTATCGCTCCAGTGTTCAGTTGCGAAAAAAATCAAAAGTAGAAAAAGAAAAGAAAAGAACGATGCATTTTTGCCTTGAAGCATACAGTGCAAAAGCTAATGCTGTGATTGTGGATCTGTAACTGAAGGTAAAGTGAGTTTGTTTCGACGAAAAAACATCCAATGCAACCGACAATGATAACAGTGCGAAACCAAGAATAAACGTCCATAAAATTAATCGGTAACAAGGAAAAAAAGGAGTGCACAATCGAAAATTGCTTTGACACAAAAGAAACTGTGCATTTAGCGAAGCAAAAAATATCTGAGCACAAAACTCCGTCTAAGAGTTCCGGTGTGTATTTTGTGGCGTTTTTTTTTCTTATTAAAATGCCCCGTTGACAAAAGCTCAAATTACAAAAATAAAAACGGTAATAAATGAATGAAGTCACATTTGTGCATGCATAACAAAAGGACATTCATGAAACATTGGCGTGTGTGCGTATGCGCGCTCTTGCGATCACAATCAAAAAGTACACAATAAAAACAATGATTTCAAACAAAGGAACGAAATTAAAAGTAATATATGCTGGAATGAAGGGCAAAATAAAAACGACTTGAACCATATAATGTGTCTAACCAAAGCAATGAAACCAGCAACAACAACAACAACAAAGAATAAATGAAACAAACGAGCTAGTGGAAGTGGCAAAAGGGATTTTCAAAAATGGATTTATTGTTATTTCGTTATTTCAGCATATCTAACAAGAGAATAAAGTTAAACATCTTTCGCCTTAGTAGAACGCATTCAAAGTGAACAATGACGGAATTGCGAATAAAGAACAAACAACACACAAAAAACCACATAACATTCATCCTTCTTAAAACAAATACAATGCAAACAAACACAAGACTGCACGCGTGCTGCGCGCGCACAGCAACAAACAAAGTATTGACATGCTCAACGCTCACGCTCTCTCAACAATGCTCAACGGACGAAAGAAGATATGGCATTTCAAGTGAGAAGCATTTTTCTGCGCTTAATAACATAATGCATGCGAATACATGAATAAGTGATGCGAACCAAATGGAAAATACCACAAAAATACTCATTCTCTTGCTCTTTGGCTCTGTGGCTGCCAGCGAATCATGGCAAATGAATCGTTTCAATGAATGTTGCCGGAGCGAATCATGTTAAATTGTTTCCATGCCGTTCTTCGGCGTAGCACCGAAACCAGAGAAAATAAGTGAAATTTGGGTGAGCGGGAGCAAGAGAGAAATAGTGTGGGAGAGATGTAAGTCGCATGCCAATGTGAAATGGAAAAACGAGCAAATTTTACCAAGTAGCTACAAGTAAATGGAATAAAAGGAAACAATGACTCGAAATTGTTGCACTTCGTTTGTTGTGCAATGCAATTGCTCAGGCACCAGAGGGTTAGACCGACAGCATGAACGCAGAACACGGCGAAAAATCACGTGAAAGCTTCCTCAAGCAACCATTAAGTAAATGCACCTAATGTATATATTTTGTAACTGAATTGCAAATTGCACGGATTTTCTCACGGTTTTCACTCTCTCTCTCTCTTCCTCGCTTCTCCTGAGTTTGCTCGCAGCGCACGCTCAAAACATTTTCGAAACTCTTTTGCGGTTGTATCCTACCGCTAAATAAACTGAATAAGAATTTCAATCAACGAACAAAGTAAAGAATCACAAGAGTTTATTCATACAAGAAAAAAAAGGTCCCACCGAGTGATGAATATGTTCCATTACTGAAGGCGTTACCGTAGCTGTACATCATGAAATATCTTGTATGTCTAGATACAATGAGATGCTCGTGCACAGACACACACACACAACAGCGGTAGCATATACGATGTACAAATTGTGTATGTCGAGCTAAAAGACAAACTAACGATTCACTGAACGAAACTCATCTACATTTTAACCCAAAATCCGCACAATAGAACACTGGTTTTTATTGTAGCTCCTCTTCGGTCGCATTTACAGCATAAATTTTATCGGAGTTAATTTCATTATGGTTTTCGGAATAAAGAATTTGTTGGTTGCAAATTCGATGCATTATACAGAAAGTGTGTGCGAGAGAGAAAGAGAGAGAGAGAGAGAGAATTGTGTGCAATGCACCCCATTTGGTTTTGGTTAGTAATCTGCTTTTCACTTGTTCTTTGCACGATGCTGAGTGAATACAGCATCAGCATCAGCAGTAGCAGCAGATAAAAACAGTTGTCGCTTCCATCGTTCAAATTGACAATAGACGACAGGTATGGTGCGCCTGTAAATGGTATGTCTCGTCGGTTTAACGAAAGCACAAAACACAAATATGTGCTGTGTGCTCTGAGCTTGGAAATGAATAAATTTAACATTTGCTTTCAATTTGCACACACTTTTCGTTGCTGTGTATTGCTTGGCGCTAATGCTGCGGCTGCTGTGTGTGTGTGTGTGTGTGTGTGTGTGTCCGTGTTCCAAACATTAAAAATTTAATAAATTTCAGATGCATTTCTCTCAGTCGTCACGAATTCCAAACACTTTTTCAACATTCAATTAAATATACAAGCATCTACAAGACGGTTGTAACTTGTTCATATTTTATGCTGAAGCAAAACGAAATTTAGGTGTGTCTTTTGCATAAAACAACAAAATAACAATAGCCAAATCAGACGAATGTAAATAGCGACGAGTAGAAAGAAGAAGATGAACAACAACAGAAAAAGTCGCATGAATCAAACAAACGGCAACAACAACTTTTGCCATGGAAATAGCTTTTTCCCTCTGAAGAAAATATACAGCGCAAAATGTGCATTTCTTGTCGTCTACTTTGGTCCTTCGTCAGAACAAAGAAGAAAAAGAAGAAGTGAGTAAAAGAGAAGTAAAGCCAAGAAAAAGCAAATGGGTTGAAATGACAAATCCTACTTACAACGAAAACCGCACCACCGTCATTCCACCAGCCCAGAAACAAAGAAAGCATAAAATTTACTGCCAAAAAGAAACGAAGCGGAACACGCTGAGCAAAACGAAATACAAAAACACATCGCCATGTACTGCCGCCACCACCACCACCACCATCATCATCATCATCAGTGTGTGTGTAGATGCATTGGAGTGGTTCGAATAACTTAGCAAGAATAAAAAAAAAGATTCAGTCGCCGTATAGGAATGGATCTTTGAACCTCGACGCTCATGTTTGGAATGCAGTTTGAATGCACATTCAGATGAATTCGTTTGATGCTTCTTCCATTCCTGAGTTCCGAGTTTCCTCTTTTTCCACATTCCTCATTCGAATGAAATCTTCCGGCGAAAAACATGTAGCATTCGTTTCGCAATCGTGTCGTTTCCTTTTTTTTGGAACACTGTACATCTTTTTTCCTTTGCTTTTTATTCGGTGCAGTGTTACGATGCAACAAAATAATATATTTAGTTGTCTGCCACCTTGGGCTGCCGGGCTTCTGAAAGGCAAAATAATGGCCATACAAAAATAACAATTCAACAGCGATTTTGTTTTCCTTTTTTTTCTCTTTCGTTTTGCTTGAGGTCAACAACTGTCCGATATTTTCACACGCAATGGTTTTGCTGAGCTTTCACTTGTGCAGGAAAAAAAAGAAGAAACTGTTACATTTAATTGGCCGGTCGAACGTACGCTGCATAGAAACGTACGAAAGAGTGCAAACGCAACGTGCACCGCAACAATCATATCCATCTCTTAAGCACATAAGACTTTAATCTCACTAGCTACGCCACAACGTCGACAACGTGGACGATGAAGAAAAATTGAAACCCACTAAAGACACAGTCGAGATAGTTTATCCTTTAATCTTGCACAGAAGTGAGCACTTAACCATCGATTCAATTCGCATCGAAAAGTGCTACACCATTGCCATAGCGCCGATTTTGAAATGATAATAAACTGAAAGTTTTTCTTTTTATATCAATCCCCGTATAGAGTAGTTTCTCTTCGGGTTTATTTCTCTCTCTCTCTCCCTCTCTCTCTCTCCCTCTCTCTCTCTCCCTCTCTCTC
>NW_022595244.1:10839503-10844014 GCF_009176505.1 Sitodiplosis mosellana | reverse complement strand
CTCTCTCTCCCTCTCTCTCTCTCCCTCTCTCTCTCTCCCTCTCTCTCCGTTTTTGCCACTGTGTATCGTCTTCTTACGGTTATTACTTCCGAAAATTATATGTTAACATTTTGTGGAACGAGCTCATGTGCGCAGTTGTAGCCGGTAATTGAGCATGATTCAAGACATTTTACATCAAATGTTATACACATACTATATTTTTCACGCTGTTGCCATTACATTTCACTTAATGATAGAGCTATTTTCACTCGGATTTTTTTTCTCTTGTATGAAGTCACGTCACGATCAATGCAGAGCGCAAAAAGTTTATTGATATTTTTACCATTTTGAATTTAATCCATGTTTTTGAACAGCTAAAAGTGCAATTACTTAGTAATTTAGTATTTTGAAAATAATTTCTATGAACGCTTCAAATTGCACGAGCACCAATCTAGTGTGAAAATGGGGGAGACGAGGAGCTTCAGAGGATGAGGTGAATGAAAGTATTAAATTGCTTTGCATTAAACAGAAATCGGAGATAAAACCACATTTGATATTTTGTAAGTGCTAATTGGTGCCAAGCAACCAAACCATGTTACCGTGTTCCACCTTATTTCACTCAATATGTACAACATATAAAATCACAACGAATAATAGTTCGTGTTCCTACGTCGTACGACGAACTTCATTTGGCTTCGTTTCTTTTTTTTGTTTCGATAATCAGATTTATATTTAGAATGAACCGAACACGCACCAGCTTGATTATTGTCGATGGGAATAGAAAAATAACGATGAATTCGGAATACACTGGCAGCAATACTAAGCGATTTGAAAATCACGTTCGATCGAATTGAATTCGATTTCACGAAAGAAAAAAAAAACGCACACACATATATAAATATATGTGCGATTTATAGTAAATAGAACAAAATACGTTCTCATCGATGGTGCTCGCGTTCGATTGAAGCATTTATGCAAAACACGTTCATCGCGTACATTTAGCTCTATTGTTAGCTCGCATTAACTTTTATTTTCGCTACATCCTCACGAATCCTTGCCGTCTCACGAACAGCACCGCGTTTCAAAAATATAATAAGACGAAGAAATGGAGCGAACTATACCAAGAACTCGTACTCATACGGCCCACGATGTTATTCAATATCGTTCCCGTTGTCGTTGTCGTAGTCATAGTCATCATCAGTAAATCAAACAATCCCGAAATCATTTTGATTTCGTTTTTCGAAACGACAGCACGGCACAATGAGATAGATAGAGGACAATGTGCTTGCAGCGAGAAATAAATCAGTGGCTGTTATCTTTGTTCGCGTATTCGAAACCGATTTGACAAAATGGACTAATGAATAAATAAGGAAACGAAAATCCGAATAACAAGCCAAACGGTATTTATCTGCTTGAGCTTGATTTGTCGAGAAAAAATGCAAAAGGCACGCACAGTACATAAGAGCCAATGCAAAAGTCAATTGATGCGCATAAGTAGCGCCACCTCTAATGATTACGGAGAGTTACCATAAGTCGTATGCAATTGATGTTGAGAAAAAGAAGAAGAAGAAACAGACATTCTATTCATTTACATTGCAATGATGGAAATCAGTAGAGATGGTGCTCATGTGCCGATCATATCACTGTTACAACCCTTCGAAAAAATGTCGAGTATTTTTCGTTACCATAATTGCCTTTGTATATAATTGCAGCGATGTAATTATCGATCATCAAGCATTTCTCTCCAACCCAAATGCACACACATGGAACTCGAGGGCACCGGCGTCATGCAGTCAGTAGACGGTTTGATTTTGGAGTGTTTTCAATTGTGTGTGTGTGTGTGTCGGATGCTTGGTTTTCGAGTTGTTAGCACAGCGCGAGGCGTGGTGTGCGGTGTGTGATGCGGCACATGGCAAAACAATCACGCGATTACAAATGTTCAAACATTTGCTGATCAGCTATTAGATGACATATTACAAGGACGATGAGGGAATGGTAACATGAGCTCCTCAAAATCACTCGCAATGATAAATGATGTAAACACACTGTGTGAGCTACGACAATGTTCCTCATTTGTTTAGCAAGTGAAACGAAGGAGAGCTAAGTGCATAGTCTCTATCGAGAAATAAGGGGGGAAAGTGAGAGATGGAATGAGCAGGAGTGCTGTGCAAATTTGCATTTCTATATATAACACGAAGAAAACACGAAGATAATACATACTTTACGATTTTGGTTGATTGAGTCATTTGTCTTGTTTCGCGAATGACAACGAACGAGAGAAAAAAAATCGATTTCCATTCACTTTTGTGGATGCGATAACAAAGTCTCGGGTGACGTACATTCACACTCTGCGCACGTCTCATGCGAACAATCGTGAATTTAAACATCACCAAGTGGATATTGTATATTTTTATTCGGTCGCCATGTACTCCTCCGCCATCACCTGTAAGCTGCAAATTTTCAGAAAGGGGGTTTAAAATGGAATCGCCATTTTTCACCATTCACAAAATCCCATCATCATTTGTGCGAACCGTTCGATAGGAAAATCATTTTCGCAAAGCGAACTAACACCATCACAGATTGAGCTCAACATTCTGAGTTTGATACATATACAGTGAGTGTAATTATATGCGAGTGATAAAAACCCTTTATGAGGCTTTGTGCATTAATGCGTAAAACTATAAAGTGTATGCGATGAAAATGATGGCACAAGCATTTATCGTGTGTATCATGATTTTGACTTTGTGAGCGGAAATGAATTAATGATTAATAGAAATGGTTCACATTCGGTATTAAAACTGGTAGCTCTGAATAGCAAACCGGATGCTAAGGATGTTGTTACTGCTGCTGTTGTGGTTGTTGTTTTTTCCCTTTCGTTCGCTTGAGTTCTTTGCTTCGTTGTATCAGAGTTTCGTCATAGTTGAACATCCAATAACTCAACGAGTACGTACTCGATGCGTTCATTGACGCAGATTATTTTCATGAGCCACACTAGACCAATAAAAACCCGTTTGGCACAAAAACCAGAGCAAAAGCGAGGAAAAGCATAGAAGCAGAAAAAAGCAACGCGTTTTATGACAACAAACACACAGACACACAACCAGCCACCCACCCACCCACAAAAACTAAATACATTGAAGGCAAAAACACACATCAATTTTATTATTTATCCCCACGCATTACGAATGCATAAACATAAGATTGTATCAGTTTTTTTTTTTCGTTGGGGTGGGGAAAAGCTAAGAGAATTTGGCGCTCGCCATCATCATGACAAACGTGATGATGGGACGGCTCTTTTTTATGGAATGTGTAAAAAAGTTTTTGCCGTTGCGATTCATGATGGTTATTCGACAGCAAAAATCGTTGTCAAACAAAAGGCAAACGTCCTCAACATTATCATTGAAACAGTGGACTCAGTGCCAGGGCCCCAATTGCAATGTTTCATGCGTCTCATTGAAATAAACAGGACAAATTGGTGGATACAAAGTCCGTATCTATTGTTACGGAATCTCGATTTAAATCTCAGTTATCGAGCGACCGCTTTTTCGTATTCAGCGAATAGCGCCCATACATACACAGACATACATATATTTCATTTCACCCAAAATAAACACCGATAAATTACAATTTAGCACTTCACAAATGCTAACGAGAAAAAAAAGAAGCACGGCTCATTCGTTTACGTTAGCTGCACTGAATTATATTTATTATGAACTTCCATTTTCCAAAGTAAATGTTCTTTTTTTCCTTGGTTGTTGTCAATTTCCGTGGAATAAAGTGAGCAAATACATGCGCGCCATCCGCGCACAACAATTCTTAACGGCTGTTATAATGTGTGTGTGAACCGGTTGTGTGAGTTTATTTAGCGCATCGCACACACCGAACACTTCCATACATCCTTATCATGCTTGGGAAACTTGAAATGTGGCAAAAATGTATGCCAAAGCGAAAAACCGACACCGAACGAGAAAGAGAGGCAGAGATGTAGAGAAAAAGAGTAAGAGTATGAGGACACAAATACGCACACACATTTTTGATGTACAAAACGAATTCATTTCAGCGCAAAAAGGTTTTTGCCTTTCCCGTAATCACTGCAGCGTTCGGCACCATAGGCAACATTTAAATGTATTTAAACTTTTATAGGCATTTTATCTACCGAATCGAGCTCATAAACTTAACACATATATACATTGCGTTTTATCAGTTGAGCCGCTGTGTGTGATTCACATCTTTCGACTTGTGTGTTTCAGCGACAAACAACATCTTAGCCCATCTACATCTACATACACATCCACATCCACTCACTGCGCACTCACTAAAAAGCAACGGATCAAATGTAATGGGCATGAGAGCAGAGCGAACGAGTGCACAAGAGCGAATGATGTTCTGTTCAACATCAACAACAACAACAACAACAACAAAAAACTCTTCGCAATCGGAAGTAATAAGGAAAGTTTTTGTGGTTGTGTGAACGCTAGCGATTGAGTCGAACAACAACAGAAAAAAAAAGAAAAGGGAAAGATTGTCAAAAA
>NW_022595244.1:10751728-10839493 GCF_009176505.1 Sitodiplosis mosellana | reverse complement strand
TTGTTCGACGATGATAGCGTTAGAGCTGTAGATTTGGTTTTTATCCTTGGTTTGTTCGGCCCAGCATTGCGGCACATTCAAATGATGTTGATTTGTGTGGGCGTGCGAGCGAGCGAGCGAGCGAGCGAGTGTATGTGTTTGTGAGTAACACTGTATGCCAGAGACCATTTATAAAAGTGACGAAAAGCGACGCGAATGTCGGTACGCCTTCGTCCAAATGGGTTGAAAATCCCGTTTCAGGTTCACATTGTAGGTAGCATACGCGCGTGTAAATTGTAAAACGTGTATCAAAGCTCACCCAAGCAAAAATCTACACTGAATCCACGTTGCATTAACGCATATCTGACACTGTTCTCACACGGTTTTGAACGCTTGATACCCGTACAAACCTACACTGCATCCACACGGTTATTTGAAATTAAAAATGATGTCAAATGACTTCACACTCTACTATACTATAGCCACACGGTTCTATGTTCAAATCCATGTGAGAACAGTGTCAGATATGCGTTAACGCAACGTGGATTCAGTGTGGATTTTTGCTTCAGTTAGAGGTTCAGTTTGTTTGCGCTTCGATTCATGTGCGTTGTGTTACATAAACTTGTATATCGTTGTATTCCATCGCTGTCTCTATAACTTACTTTATCTTATTTGATTTGCCTTTTATTTTTCATTTTATGATGTGTTGATTACATATCCATATTCACATGTGTATGCCCTTCAGTTGGCGAGCAACAAAAATACCACCATCACTCGTGTTGAGTAGTGCTAGAGCACACATATATCTTGTTCTCGTTTTTAGGTATATATGTGTGCGTGCGTTGTTCGGTTGTATTGTATGCCTTCAGCACGATGTCTAAACGAGTGAAAAGCGTTTGTCGAACGAACTCAGTTGGAAGCGATAAATTTACTAAAGACAGGCTATTAACTTTATTTTATATTAGCATCATATAATTTAGTGATGAGAGACTACGTTGAATTTATTGGATTGTAAAAATGGCACCCAATCAGGTATATTGCGGGAATATTGAGTAGCGTAAAACTTTTACCAAAATTACAAGCTAAAATCGAAGCGAATGTGCTTCGGATTTGAGATATGCCTCGTTTTACACTGTCGACACACGAACACACACGCGCGCGCGCAGACACATAGCATCGAGCACATAAGAGAAAATAGTTGCACATAATCAACACACAATCGACGAAAGCATCCCATGAGGACCTTGATTTGTGTGTACGTGTTGGCATTAAAATTGTTGGAGAAAATAAACCCTTTCGGGTGATCCCTTGAAACGCCAATCGGCACCTCAACTTCAACCAGCGGTCGCAACACCATTCGAATTGTCACTTTATCTGTACACCTACATGATGACGAGAGACTTATGGCAGCCTCGGTGCGATGACACACGATAGCCACCGAAAATGGAAGATAACAGGGAAAAATTAAACGTTCTCGCAAATAGAAGTTAATCCAACGGAATGCGTACTCAAAACTAAGAACTAAGTCATTAAAGTGAAAAGCAAATGACAAGGCACTTCAGCCATTTACTACTTTTTTTTATTATTCCCAGGCATTAACTATTTTATCTCCCCATCTTTTGCTCGTTATTGGGATTTTGTGTGAATTTGCTGCTGCACCAATTTTTGAGGCGTGTGTGTGTATGTATGTGTACATGAAGCGTGAGAGAGATAGATAGATAGAGAGAGAGAAATTGAGTGCGAGAGCAAGAGCCAGCTGAATTCGCTTACTTGGCATTACATTATCGCTCCATCATCGTATTGCGTGTGAGCCACACCATTTTATTTAACTACTTTGCTACTGATTACAATTTTATACACATTTTCCGTTATTGTTACATCGAAAATGCCGCCAGCAGCATCAGCATCAGCTGCACCATTTCCTCTACACGGTTTTAAATATTCATCTGCAAACCAGTCATAATATGAGGCAGTCATTACAACATTTTAGCGACTTTTACAAAGAATACAATTTTGTATGATGCAAACAATTCACCAGTTACCTGATTAAAATGTTCAACAATTTTACCATTTTCAACAGTTGCGACGGAATTGTGAAATGTAAATAGCCATTTCGTACAATTGGCAAATTACCTGTGTTTCTAAACGCATTTTCTCTCGTGCTTTTTTTCTACTTCTATTTTATGTATTCATAACATTTCATTTTGGCAATTTAAACTAAAATAAAAGCGGAAATTCATGACATGTATGTCATATATATGTAACCATAATTGAATCAAACTGATTTAATATTCGTACACACTCAGAGTGGCTATTAAAAATATTGCTATGGACAAACTAGTATTTTTGTTTTTTTTTTCCTTTGCTGAAAAAAGCATCCGGTCAAAGTTCAAAGCTTTCGATTTCAGGTGTAATTTTTGAGAGCAAACAACTCAAAATAATCCTGTGTATGTGCCAAAGCGACCACAAACTAATCTGTACCATATTCAAAAGTTTTCAACTCCAACTTTAATCTGATTACCAGAACATTTGCAAAGGGAGCATCGGAGCATCAAGGATTAAAATAATTTTCAACAACCGAACACTTATTGAAATTATTGAAGTTTTAGAAACTGAACATCAAAATAAAAAAAAGTTTAATCCGCTTAACATGGCTAAAATTCACCTACAGAATGAAAAAACGATGAAATTTTCCAATTTGGATGGACGGAAGAAAAAACGGCATCAAAGAGAAATAGAATATTTATTATCGCTGCATTCTCTTTCGATTTGAACACAGTAAATTGCGTTTGCCAGTGGCCGAAACATAAAATATCGTCATTTATTGCAACATCAAGCTAGAGGCTTTTCGGTAGTGTTGCTGCACGTAATATAAAACTTTGCAATGTTTTCGCTCACAGTCGAACCATGTGTGTATGTGTATGTGCGTGTATATAAATGTTAAACGTGAGCAAGCGTTTTAAACCATGAACCGCGTATATATTTATGGTTGGCATCGGCAAAATTTACAAAATACGAACAGATATGATCAAAAACTAAGCCTCCACTGGAAGAGAGATTAAATATATTCACCAAGTGAAATCCGCCTTTTCCATGTTATAATTTTCAGTTACATATTTTTGTTGACAGCCAAATCGGAACGAGAGTACAACCGTATCCAAATGGGCTGCTCGAGCAGCTGAAATGAACGAGTTTCGGGCCGAATGACAGTGAGAGAGAGAGAAAGAGAGAAGAAAAAAGTATACATACACCGTACACACACTCACATCCTAAATCACATCCGTCTCACACTCCTAAATTCATGAACAACTAAAAACTATTTGAAAACAAGCTTTCTCCAGCTATAAAATACGTAATAAAAAAATGTAGCATCGAGACACAAAAGTATCGGTATAGTGTATATATGTGTACGAAGTTAAAATGACAATGTAAACGTAACAGTGAACGTGGCATTTGGGAAAATCGAGCCACATAAATATATATACACATTTTTATGCCCATGCCGTTTTCGCTTTGGCTTTGGATTCGGCCTGAAATAATAATATCGAGTAGCAGCAAAGCAACAACAGATTTCGATGCACATCATACGTTTGTTATGTTGGGCGAAAAAGCACTTCGATGAAATATAGATAAAGCTTTTTCTGTTATGGCATTTCACCTTCTGGAAAATGCAAATAACTTTTGGCAACTTAACAAAAACAAAACGTAGACAGCAACGCGCAACACATCCAAGACGAAAACTTTTTAATAGGTTTTTCGTATATGAGAGTTGTGGAATTTTCAATCTGCGCACCAAACGCGCCCAATTTGATGGCACACACACAGAGAGAGAGAGAGCGAGAGCAATTTTTCCCGTTTGGCATGGCAAATGGGCGTCTGTTACACGTAATAAACAGCAATGGTGCAGATTGGCGAAGATTTTTCAATGAGGGTAAGTTTGCCTAATCGGATCGGAAATATTGATATTATCTGAAGTATTATTAATTTAAAGCATTTCAACATTGATTTTTATCATTCGATGTAATTGAATTTGCCAAACAAAATTGGATCTCTCTCCTCCCTCTCTGTGTGAGTGCACGCTTCGATCAACACTCGCTCGTTATGCAACTTTCCATATTTTGGCTGGCAAAAAGTTTTGCCTCATGTTTTTTTTTTCGTGCTTGTTGCTCAAGTTTGGAGCATTGGGATTTTTTGCATGTTGTTGAACTATTCGATTGATACGAATGAAATTTTAAGGCTTAAAATGAACAGCTTTTTCCATTTTCATCTGACGCAAAATGTTCATGACTGCCCTTATTTGTCTGTTTTCCCAATTATTATCGGTCTGACCGGTCGTTTGAAAAACTTATGGCGTCATTTGCCGCAGCATTGGAAAAATTTCATCTTCCCAATTTTTTTTTCATCGAAGTTATTGGAAATATGAAATGATAAAATCGCATTTCATCATCAAATTGATTTTATTCGCCATTTTTTTTTGTACTGCCGAATTCTTTCTCAATTTTCGCTGGCTGCATTGAATGTGCTCGTTTCAATCAATAACTACGAAAAAAACCGATTATAGATCGTGCTCTGTGTGCTCGGACAGGATGAACATGGAATGAAATAAATAAATGATTGTATATCCGAAAACAGTTCGCTCACGTCATGTTATGTGGCACTAAAAATAGCCCTTCGCTTTTCATTCGATTTATTTTCGTAATTCACAAAAGTGATTTCTGTCATGACAGTGTCACTGGTAATTTATTATTATGTGTGATTAAAAAACGGAGATAAGAGAACTCAATTTATGTGAGTGTGTGTGTATGTGTGCATGAAGCGATGTATTCGTCGTGGTTCGTATGAGTGTGTAACAGGCCAGACACTTGAAAATGACGATCATCCGACCAAATTTTGACGGCATGACACAACATGCAATCTAACTTAAAGCACATTTCCTTCGGACATGAAATGTGTAAAGTGCAGAAAATATGTTTTTGAAGTATGAAAAATGTTTGGCGTGCGAACGGCAGAAGGGTGTGCGAGCGGCAACAAGTTTACAGCAAATGTGATCTTGTTTATGGTGTGTGTGTCGGTTGAATGGTTGATATGCTGTGGATTCGGGTCAGCGCTTGCTAAGCGAATCATTATGAGTTATCTTTGACTAAATTCTTTCTCTCTGTGTCTCTCACTTTCTCTCTCTCTCTCTGTGTGTGTGCAAATTCATTTCCCGTGCAATTTGAAATCCAATTCTCGACCAAACTTTAATTCTCATACATTCATCAAAGGGAGATATCCAGGGAAATTTATCTGTTCTCATTTCAATGTTTATTTTCTTCTTCGTCTATTTCTCTGTCTCTCTATCGTTTCTCAAACCAACATTTCGTATTTGATGCGGAATGTTAATCGTTGGTTTTGCTGCATTGAATACGTGCATAGTATTTTATCGGGGCATGTTGATGCGGACGCTCGCTTCACCGAATCGAAAGCTACAGTGTAATCAAGTTGTGTGCGGGGCGGGCTGGGCTGTACGCTCGTTTTGTCGATTGACCAAGAATGAAGTTTGACTTTTTCAAAAAGCAATGTTTGCACAAAACACTTTCATGCCCTACTTTTCTTTCTTTCTAATTTCATTAGAATTTATTTATCTTCTCCAAACAATTTGACCCAAGCTGTTTATCCCGCTTCGTTCAATATGTGTGTATGTCTATGCAACTGCGTTGAAATGAACATGGCAGTCGGAACGAGAACACACATTAACTTCGTTCGTTTGCATGTAACTCACAAGCTCAAACACTCTTCTGTTTCGACCGCATCGTTGTTTGTATAGAAGCCTTTACAAAAATCCACAAGTTCATTTTCGGATAGGTCTCTAATATGTTTAACTTGAATCTCTGACCAACCAAGCGTTTGGCTTCATCTCTTCTCTTCCCCTCTATCGCTTGCTCGCTTTCTCACTCTCTGTACGTGATGGATGTTGATGATTTTTGTTGTTTTTCTTTTTCATTTATGCCACTTTGTTACAAACTCGAATTTTCTGGCCATTTTCTAGGAACGCAAATTTATTGTTGTTTTCCAATTTTCGGGCCCCTCAACATCTCTCCTTTTCTCCCTTTCTCTGTCTCTCGCTCTGTTTGTCAAAATACACAAACTCAACCGAATTCAACCGTTCATTACCGCATTTTAATGGCTTTTTCGTACTAAGCACAAATTTACGGTTACGCTTTTATCGCCCATCTATTTGCCGATTTTGGCAAATGCTTTGACCATTCGACAAAACACAATCGCTTTCTGCTAATTCGAAACGAACGCACGCGCACACACACAAAGTGTTATTACTTAATAGAAAACCCAAGTGTGCAAACGACCCAACGGATAATTTTCGATTTTTCATAACCTTTTCGGCAATTTTCGGCGACGCCATTATCAATACCAATCATCAGCATCTGCAGCGTGCTTCAAACCCAAATTCAAAATACTTTTCCGATATTTTTTTACGTTTTTGTGCACACATCTGTTTTCGTGCCGTTTCGGAAATCGCCCTCAATTCCGTCGTCGTCGTCGTCGTCGTCGTCGTCGTTGTTGTCGCTGGGCGGGTGTATTCAAATCAGTATTTCATTTGCGTTTAATTTCATTGTCAAGAATTTGCGTTCGCATCAACAACCAGGAAAAGAGCAATAATTTTGAATACATCCCGTGCCAAACAACTTTTCAACTTGGCAATTTTATTTCGAATCTTTGATTTTGCGTTGGAAGCGTGAACATCAGAAAGAAAAAGAGTAGAAAACTTTGAATTTGGCCGAAGCAACCGAACAAAAAATTAGAAAGAAAAATAAATGCCGTGGTTGAAGGGAGCCAAAAACGAGGGATGGTCGTTTGAAGAATTAAATTGAGAAGCGAATGGAACAGGATAAAATGTGTTTCGTGTGATGAATCCCTTTGGCATCATTTCGGTTACAACTAATCATTGATCAAATGGCTACTAAAAAGTAATTCGAACAAGATGAATCGAAAGAAAAATGTGTGTTGAATGTTATGCGGGACAAGAAATATATGGCCAAATCTTCACCAACTTGAATTATACGCACAACGTGCGGAACTGTGATCTGTCTGATTTTATGTGTATTGTTCCGTTCTTGTTCTCATTTTTTTTCTCTGCCTGCGTGAAAGCGTGCTCGAAAAGAGAAATTGGTTTGCTCAAAATTTCGGGAGTCAATGTATGTATATACAAGTATGGGTGGTGCACACACATACACACAAACTATGGCGACAACAATGCAAAGACAAAATGTGACAAACGAAGCAAGTTACGCGTTGAGTTTTTCTGCTCCTTCTTCTTCTTATTCTTCCTCCTTTCCGTTCATAGTCATTCGCAATTCCATTTATTTCTTTGGCCATCTTAAGGGTTCAAAAATGTGACCCGATTCTTGCGATTATGTTTCGTCGCATTCAAAAAACGTGCTTCGAATACTTGAAACCACGCAATCGATTCAAATACACAACACTCAACATTCATGCATTTTGCGTCGTAATACAACGCAAACGATTTTTCATTTGTTTGGCCCAGAAACGATGGGAGGAACGACGTACAGCGAAATTTCCTTTTCTCCCACTAAAATCATTTGCTTGGAATAATTTGTCAGATATTAATTTGCATCAGCTGTCAGATTATGAGAATCTTTGTTTGTGCGCGGAGCGTATCCACCCAAGAACCATAATGCGATCGTGCCATTTGCTCTTCAATTCACGCATATATGTTGTGTTTTTCTGGGTTAGTAAAGGAGCACTGAGAAAAGGCTGGAAGGAAATATTCCAACTCTGCGTTGTAAATGTTGTCATTGCAGACGATTTTGTGAATTGTCCAACCATGGTTGGAATTTGACAAGTGCGAAAATGCTATCAATATTCCAACGCAGGGTTGGAATATTTCCTTCCAATCTTTTCTCAGTGAGCGCTTCGTTCAAAATCGTTTTCAATCACTGTCTTTCAAAGTTTACCATTGATACGGCCATTGAATAAATCCTGACCCATTCAATTTCACCAAATAATTTTCGAAAGTAAACATCATGAGAAAGGATGACAATCGAGATGACCTGGCAGAAAAAAAATGGCAAATGCAATAAAATGAGTTTTTTTTGTTCTCAAATGGTTTTACCACATTTGTTCATATATATCGGTCGAGGGCTATCGATACAGTGATTCAGTTTAGTTTTTATTCTCTTTCTTTCTCTCTGAAAGTTTTATTGTTTCCGCATTTCTACAGGCTACATTGAACTCTCTTGCTTACGTAAAACTTGTTTGTCATGTTTGATTTTTCTTTTTTTCGTGTACCAATTTACACCAGACATTCCGTGTGACTGCATATCGAGCTGAGCTATTTACAAATAGCTGGCTGTTTGGTACATTTTGATTTTGTGACTATCGAGCCATGCAAATTCATGTGAGATGATAAATTTGGGACACCTTTTTCCATCCTTTCCATGAATTTGTGTCATAAATTTATCATCTCACATGAATTTACATGGTTCGATAGTCACAAAATCAAAATGTACCAAACAGCCAGCTATTTGTAAATAGCTCAGCTCAATATGCAACCATACAGAATGTCTGATTTACACAACAAATGAATACCGATTCGAATCAGTAAAATAAAAAAAAAGAGAGTGAAAAATGACCAGAAGCAAAATTGTTTGACTAGTAGTCATCGACAGCACCCATTCTACACAATTTTGGTCATTTCGTTTCTGGAATATGTGCTCATAGCAATCTCTTTTGACTTCTGATATGGCATCGATCAAACGTAATTCAAAATCCAATGGATTTCTTTGGGAAAAATAAACCATCCGATTATCGATATTACTTGCATTGAAGCTAAACGGAACATCGAAGTGTAAGAAAAGGAAACAATCCGAAAAGAAAAATCATTCGATAAAAAAACTTGTGATGAGAAGAAGAAGAAGAGGAAAAAAATGAGAAAAGCGGTAGCATAACGATGAATTGGGGATGTGAAAAAGTGGGTGTTTAATGAATTGGAAAAAATTACGGATTCAATTTACATTTGAAATTATTCTTTTTGGGGACTCTCTGCGGGATACCCTTGACGAATGGCACATTTTATCGACCAAAATGCGGTCAATCACATCTCTCTTGATGATTCGACGACTTGAATGAAGTTTTAAACCATTTTTTCTCTTCATTCATGTTTTGTGTTAGTAAGAAGTTATTATCTGGTATCTTCTTTCCCCTTGAATTCATAACGCGATTAAAATTGATATCAGTCGCTCTGCTCTTCTCTCTCTCTCTCTCTCTCTCTCGATGGTTGCAGTATTTGTTTCAATTCGATTTGCATAAAATGACAAATATTTTATCCGATTGTCGGGGAATCGATCGTCGCACGTTCAACACACAAGGGCAGCTACTGCTGCCAACTACTTCATCTTTCATTTTATCCATTATTCCATTGAAACGTCAAGTAACGCCATTTGCGTTCAACACTCTTTTTTTCTGTTCGTGGAAAGGGAATGGTCGCCTTGTGCATTTTAAATACTTAATTTAATTGTTTCTGTGTCATTTGATTTCGACTTGCAGTGGCTGGCAGTGCCAATAATTGACGCCAGCGTCTTGTAGATGTAAAATGTACTACAGTACTATGGAACCAATTAATAGATTTTGATAGCACTTCATCTATTTTTTGTGTGTGTGTGAATGAATGTACGGTGTGAGCGCACCAGTGCTCAAGCATTCGTTAGTCAAGTGCCACTTCAGAAAGCAGATTTATGCCAACATTTTACGATCCGTTTTTTTTTGTTGTATGTGCTTGTGTGTTTCGCTCGGCAATGAAGCACTCGAAAGTGATTTAATTGAATGTTTTTTATTATCATCGCTCTCCACATTTTCCCCGACCGAGTTTCCATAGACTTTTGCTGCCTGTCTCTTTCAACAAAATGGGATTTTACGATCCGTTCGAATGTGCAATGCTTGCCAACCGAGTGGTTCCAATCACACAATGTGTTTTACTTGAATGAATTGCGCTCCTTTCACCGTTTTTTTTTTCTGTCGCTCTTCTGTGGGCTTGCTTGCTTTCAACGAAATTCGTTTTTTTTTCACTTCGTTCGCTTACTCTATTCCTTTCACTCGCCTTGCTGAAGGCTCTTAAATTGTGTTGGGTTCAATATATTTCGCACGCATAACAGAGCACAGATAACTATTAAGGTCGTTATTGTTATCAATCGAGTGTCTGCTGCACTGAATCCTCAAAAGTAAATGCGAAACGGTTTTCTTGGGAAAGTTCTCTTTTTTTTTCTTCTTCTGCTCATTGCCTTGACGCCTTGCCGCTTGAAAAATACGAGCTGTGAGGAAGAGTCAACAAAAAAGTGAAAGCCGTTTTTTGTCCCACTACTTTGCTTTGTGCGAGTGAAAAGATTTCCATAGATTTTCGATCACTTTATTTTTGTGTGGAGGAAAAAGCTCGGGAATTAAATGTGTCTTATGCGTACGAGATAACCGAATACTGTGTTTATGGCGGTTGCTTTTCAATAAAACCAAACAAAATATCACCGATTCGAGTGAAAATTTAAGGATGCAGAAGAAAAAACAAACACTGTTTCGCTCGATATTTGAACTTTTTTTGCCATGTTGAAACAAAAGCAAGACATTTTTTTTCAATCTTGATTCGAAGCGTTCCGAATTTAAACTTTTCAAAGCGAGAGTGGATTGTGTGCTTTTTTTTCCCAATTGTACCAATCTGATCCTTCAACCGTCGAACCGAAACTTTCTTCGTTTTTCTTTTGAAACGCAAAAAAACGCACGATAAACATAAACAATTGAGTGCATGAAGTCGCATTTGGTTTCAACACGGTTTTGCTTTATTTCTCTTGGCGTCGATCGATTCCTCTGTTGTTGTTTTTTCTTCTCCGTCGCATTGTTTTCCTCCTTTCTGCCTCACCTTTTTCCCATTCTTCAAATTAAACTTCCGTTCACACAACGCAATGCAACGGATTGCCATTCATTTCAAATAGATGAAACTCTTCTTGTCCACACTTCTTGTGTGTTGCTGCGCTATTCTGCGCTTAAGATTGTTTGTATTCTGACGCCAACGGCTGGTGCTACTGCCACTGCTGCAGCATCGTTTCCTTCAACTTTTTCCCAAGTAGCGATAAAGATGTCGGCCGCCTTGGTTCGAAACAAACAAAAGGAATATCAACACAGAAATCTTCGTTCATTTTCTCTAGGTTTTTTCCGCTCTCTCTCTCTCTCTCTCTCTTCTCTCTTGTCTTATTTTGTTATGTACCGTACAAACTTTCTCTCACTATACTTTGGGAAGTGCCAAGTTTTCGAACATTGGCTTTTCTGAAAGCTGTGTTTATCTTAAGTCTCAAAGTAGACGCAACTATTGTCCGCGCCGATGGCAACAACTGAAGCAGCATTTCTTCCATTTAATGCGCTTTTCAAATTAAAAGTCCAATTAACAATTTAAAATTGAAGAGAGAGAAGGAAAAAAACCACGGAATTTTTCATTCGCAGAAGCCGTAATATCCATTTAAACGTGATAACAGAAAATTCAAGTAGTATAACTGTGATCAGGGTATTTCATACCCAATAATAACTTGCAAAATTGAAATTGTGAAAACTCTTTTTCTCAATTGATCTTTGTTCTTCTTCACACTGACTGTTACTTGATGTTTGTTTTGGACTTTTTTTTATACTTGTCTCTCGCGCATTTGCTATTCAATAGTATGCTAATGGCCCGGTTGACTCAAAGTTTTTCAAAGCTGATACGACTACATCTGCGACAATAAATACCTTCAAAGATTTGAAGTTGTCACTAAAACGGAATGGACTTAAAAGTTTGAGCGAATCATAAATCTTCATTCATTTCAACGGTGACAGTTTAGTGTCTCTTCAACCGTAATTTTTTAAAAGTAATCTATTCAATACGACAAACATGGTTTAGCTGGGAAACGAGATAGCAAATGGTTGACCATACACGTAGCTTTTTGCCAGATTTCAGTTTATTGATAAATTTGAATGTTAACATTGTCATTCAGTTCGACTGGCATTCCGTCCATTTTGAATTGAAATGAGGATTGTAATTGGATCCATGTGAAACAGAAGCAAGAATGACAAGTATTTCAAACTAAAGCTCATCGCATCGCATGATTTGGACTTAGATAGTTTTGAAATGAGTTATGGCCAACGGAATTCGAACTGAAATACCGACTCAGTCGGTCCGACTTAGCAACTGGTTTGAGTGATCCAATTTCATTTCAAACTTATTGCGAAACGAGAACAACCGCAATCGAAAGAATTTCCAATCAGAAACTTAATTTTTCAAATTTATTGATTGCATTTTTAATAAGTTCGACTCAGGAGTGGGAGAGTGGTGGTGGTTTTGTGGTAGAAAAAAACAAAGGATGAAAACCATAAAACGAACCTTTTCGATTTCGGTTCATTAAATTTATAGTCGAAATTTTAGTTCGGTTAATTGATTTACACTTTGAGTTTATGTGTTGGGTCCGAGTTTTTATGCACTTTTTTCTCGCTTCGAGTTTGATGAGCGAAGTTTTAGTTTTTTTTTGCATGTTTGCATTTTCTATAACCACAATCACGATCGAAGTTGTTGGCCGGGTTGTTGTTTTTTTCCCTGCAACATCATTTTTCCATTTTCATCGTTGGCATTTTTTCAATGATTCCTCACCATCATCTCTGGCTGTATCTCCCTTTCGTGCTCATTATTAATTCGCGGCATAACGAACGAGATGATAGAATATTTTTCTGCTGTGCTCATTGTTTTGTTAATTACCAAACTTAAATTGAATTGAATTGTATGCATGAACAAAGCGGCAAACTACGCAAGTCCGAAAATAAAAAGAATGGCAACTGCGAAAAAAAAACCATTCGCTCTCGCACACACACACACTTACGAACAAAAACCAACAAAGGATCAACCCACTCTGACCGACAACAGCAAAAAAAGCAACGACAACAGATGCCCGAAAAATTACGTGATACCAGTGTGCGCGTATCGTACTTTTTCCATCATTGTCGTGATTTCCAGTTCACGTTTTTCACTCACTCGAACCGTTGGCTCGCTTCCAATATAATTTATAAATCTGTTCTACATCTTCGACCACATCCAAAAGCAATAATACAATGATGCTGCACTTATTCGCATCCATTGTTTTCGTCAAAACCGAATGGGGAGAATGAGCGTCGGAGAAAAAACGGCTCCCTCAATAAAATACTTTTCACATTTTAACTGATTGTTTTTTGTTGCGTCCGAAAGGATCGTGACAATCCTCACAGATGCAAATAAGTGATGGATGATTATTCGTTGGCATCGTTGCCATCACGGCATTTCGAAACAGTTCCAGAGTGTGTTAAAAACACAAGCGCTTCTAGCAAACACTGTTTAACAGAACGACGTGAATAAACATTGAGTTTTGATTGATTCAGTCACGCTTTCTTTTTGGGGTGCTTGGTCGATCTCATTAAAGTTCCACGGCTATGATGACATAATTTTCAGGATTAAAGTATCATTACATTCTCGAACGATTGAACGAAAAAGTGTTTGCTTAATGGAATCGTTCACATCTTATTAATGTCGCAATGCAAATTTGTGTTTCCATTTTTCATGCGCGAAAATTCCAAAACGGAAATCAAATTTTATTTAAAAGGATTTTTTGCAACAATTAAAATAATCCAATTTAAATAATCGGTGGCGATTTGAATGGTTTGCCCTTTCGAAAGGCACTTCGAATCAAGTGGACGAAATTTTATTTCTGTGCAATTCACAAGGGTGTTGAATAAGCGTTCGGGTTGAAAGAGTTGAAGAGTGAGCATGAGAGAGAGAGAGAGAGGGAGAGAAAGCCAACATGAAAATGTCACCCAATGAGGTTATCGAAATTAAAAACTTTATAGCAACGAAGCGTTGAAAACCAATTTTGCCATTGCCCGTTGCCATGATGGTGAAAATCGTGTCTCTGGCTCGTAATCTTGCGCACTAAAATGCCATTCAATTAAAGCGAAAGCATTTAATTGAATGAATTATTGTTTTTAGAAGCAATAGCATCTAAATTATATCGGGATGTTGGTGCCGTTGCTCGCCCAGATTTCAAGTGTCGAAAATTGAAAATGTGATCGCTGTGCGAGCGACTGAGAGAAAAACAGAGAAATAGAATGAGAAAAGGCATGACGCGCGCGTGCAAACAAACAACTAAGTATCGTACATCTTGGGTATTTTTGGCTTGAATGGTCCTCGGATCGCATGCACAGATACACTCGTTGTAAATATAATGAAGAATACGATGCGATGATCTATGGCATGTCTCATCCAATAAACGTTTTTATCACTGTATCTTCAATAGCATGAACTCCATTGCAACGCAATGTGGCCGAGGGAATGTGCGCGCAGCGCGCACTCTCTCGCACTCATTCAAAACATTGAATGTGGATCTTGGGATATATCGGCGGAATGATTAATGATATCAAAAGTGAAAAGTAACATCGGGTTATATGGCAAAGCATCGAACGCAAAATTAGAGAAGCGAGAAAATTGTGCACGACACGAACGACAAGAGAAATCTGTGCCTTCGGAAAATTTTCGTGCTGCTATCTATATATATATGCCTTTGTTACGCACAACACTGTTGTTTCGGTATTGTTTTGAATATTTCGATGTCTCAAAGCTTTCCATGTTGTTCCACTATCCATGAGATAGAAATGAAATGATAAACTGAAATGATTTGTGTAAAGAGCTATTACATCGAATTGTATAAAGGATCGGTTGGAATAGCAAAGTTTCGGAACAGTTCACATTTTACGGTAATCGAAACACAGCCATGGATGTAATGTCGTTAACCCCCTCTTCTCGCATGCCCCTCTGTCCACATACCAAACACAAATAACTTCAACTCAGTCTGAACACTTTGTCCTTGTTTCGGCCGTTGTGCATCTGAATGTTTGTTTATGAAGCATTCGATGTAATTTAATTGCAGCTGACAATCCGTTGCATTTATCATGAGAATGAAGCGCAAACAATTCTCATTGACAATATGCTTAAATTACATTCCATACAATTTTTATCAACCGAACATTGATTTGACTGCCTTTGGTCGGTAAATTGATTTCGGTTTATACAAAGTTAAGCCATGGTGTCTGCCAATTTGGCTGAGAAGAAATGTCGAAACGTGCACTTAAAAACGCGCGCTTCGGTCACACAATCAATCTAAATTAGTAATATGCAAAAATAATCGACAAATTTTTGTGTCGAGTGAATATTGTTGGGCGGACAGTTTGGAATTTGCATAAAAGCTCGGGAATTATTCGTTTCATCCATCAAACATGTCAATTTGAAGCAGAATATTCCATAATAATAAAAGCGATCGAGATAGCACATCCGAGCTGAAAATTGATGAAAAATAACCGAATACGAACAAATCGCGTCATATGCTATACTTTTTTATGCCCCTCACTTTGCTCGCTCTTCTGCACGACAGAGTTTTATTTCGTTCCTTTTCAATTTCATCTTATTGAGCTCTGCTGGCGAGAATGAATAGGGAAAAATTGATGAGACTTGATACTTACTTGAATAACAATATCTCAATCTGTTTAATTTCATGTTCGTCGTTCCATTAATAATAATTTCTTGAAGTCTGACTCATGCTTCCGTTCGTCGGTTCGTGATATTTTTGTTTGGTTTTTGTTGCAGTATTTTTTCCCTTTTTGCTCAGTTTTCCTTCGAATTTTCAACGAATCAATGTGTGTATGTATACCTTCTGTTATGTTATTAACTATGGCGAAAATCTTTGGTCACGGTTTGCTTTGATTCATGAATTCTTTATTAAATGCATAGGAGCATTCACCATTAATCCGTTGAATGCGCTCGTGTGCGCACGCATCACGAGCAAAAACGCACGAGGAGTGAAAAATTAAGGATAATAAATTGTTTTAAGTGAAAATTAAATGGTAAACAATGATGGATTGTCATTATGCGAAGTATGAATAGAGATGTTTTGCGCATGAAGTGAATGAATGGCCGTTGTTTTTAGGAGCAAAAGGGAACGGTTGATTGAATGAGATGCGTTTCACTTTTGTTCATTTTCCAATTGAATGACGAAACGGTGAAATGAAAATCGATTCCGTGAAGTGAATTATGTAGGCAATCCGTGAGCATGGCATTTTATGCTACTCCTTTGATATGAAAATGTGCCGCATTATGCACGAACACCTTCGTAATCTGAATATATAGATGCAAGTCATCGTCGTTCACTTTTCGTATTTTGCAAACGGCAATCGTGCCATACGCTCTTTAGCTTTCAATGCATTATTCATGATGCTAACTACATACATTTCGAAACCGTCAAAGAGACGAACGTCAACCAGAATCGCGTTGCGCTGTCAACTTCTTTACCGCGAACTCATGAAAACTTGGCGCACACTTTCTTTTGCAGATAAATTGTACGGAAATTTTTAATTACATAATTTGGCGAACATATCGTGCGCACAGCACAACAATTCGTACCGATGAACATCTCAATATGAATTTAGCAATTTGTCAAAACACTAAATCAAACCTAGTTCGAGTGAAAATGTAATTATTACACATATTTGAGCACTCATTTCATGTAACCACATTCACATTCACATTCATCTAAGGAACGCCACAATACGGAAAGCGAACGTGTGCTGATGCATTCCTGAAATCGAGGCTCGATTGAGCATTTCCAAAGCGTAAATTGCAGCAACTCATTTGCAGTACGGGTGTAATTTGCAACATATTATTCCGTTTTTGCTTGAATGTTTCAAAGCGTCAAAATATGTAGAGGATATATAGCACACAGAGACGAAGCAATTTATATGTTGAACCCACGAACACAATACCGCGCTGGCAACCTCATCCATTGGAATTGATTACGTCGCTGTTGCAAATCAACAACTATTTGCCGATACAATAATTTTGATATAGCATTTCATCGGAAATGTTGCAATAAATATTTGTTTGGTCTTCAGTTTTTACCGCACTGAGTTTGAAACGTGTGCGCGAACGCGAACTTGTGCATTTTCAAATTTTTTTCATTCATCATTTTGTTTCGCATCAATAACTTATTTGAACGAGAGATTGTGCACATGTATTCAACCTACACATATACACATACGTTTGCACAGCTAATGGAGTTCATGCATTAATGCACGAAGCAAATGTGGTTTTACAATTTAATTGCAAATGTTTGCTCATTGTGTAATTTGATGGAGAATCCACTCCACCATTTTAAATAATAATGGATTTGTTTGATTATTCGACACATTACAGTTATTAGTAGCCATTTTTGATTACATGACACAAAATCGCTAATTATAATCATATTTCATATGGTACCATCAATACTGAAATGTATCTTGCAACATCGAGGCCACATAGCATTGAGCATCTTTTTTTGGATGGCATCTGATATTTTTGGACTGTTTTGAAATGTCAATCAATCTTTATTGTCCAAACAAAATCATCAATCACACCCAAAACACGGTGTCTGTGCATAAGAACGGGTGGCATATTCAATAGACCGCTGCGCTTTCAAAGCCACAAAATAATTATGATGGGGTTAAGTTCTGTTCACAGTATGGGGGATGAGGAAAGTTCGTTAAAATTACGTGGGTTTTGTTCAATTTTTTCCGCCACAGAATCATAATTTATTAAATTGGAATTATGGTAACATTAAATTAAGCACCGAATCCATTTTTTTGTTTTTTAAATTCAACATGACAAATATATTGATGGTAAAAAAGTGTTTGCATGTGAAAAAACCACGAAAACCAAATTGATTTATAAATTGTGCCCAACGGCACAACTTTGAAAATCAAATGGTAAAATGAACAGTGGTCATTGTCCGAAGCTCATCATATCTTCATTGTCCTACTCTTGCACTCTTTCCCTCTCTCTCTATCTCTCCATTGCCGACCGACACAAAATGAAATATATTTCGCATATGAATCAACATATACAATTGTGTTCACACATTTTCCATAATTTATAACATTTATAACATGAAAATGAGTTAATTTACTGCATGGGAGCCGTGTGCACCATTTCAAATTTCCATTTTCAGTTATTTATTATTTATTTTACCGTTTTCTGTTTAACAATAAATAGACAAACAAGTAAAATCAATAATCATCTCATGCTTTCGAACTCAACCTTTTTTTCGCGTTGTTGTTGCAATGCATCATTCCAGTTTTTTTTAGTAAAATCAATTGGAACTATTGTTGTATGCGCAGCGCACAATATTATTTAGATTTTATTTGTCATTACAAAATCAATTTTTCTTCATTTATGATTATTTAGATGTTTTTATTGTCTACTTATTGTTTAATCATGGCCATAAAATGAAGTCTAGTCAAATGCCATGCCCAACTTTTGGATAAATTTACTGCACAAATCGTTCGAAAAATCTATAAAAATTGATTGACTGTTACATCAAAGAACCAGCGAAAACTTTCATTGAATAAAATCAAATGCAAATACCGGGCTCAACATTGTCATACAAATGTTATGTTACTTTTGAAACATAATCGATTTGTAAATTAAATTGTTGCATTGAAACAATCAATGGTCAGATTCTATGAAAAGCTATCGTTTGCACATCTAAATTTGACATTTGATAATTAGTGCCTGATGTTAATTAACCGTCAAATAATTAACATCTAACGGTCGTTTGTTGACTAAAGTAACTAGAAAGTAGTGACATTTTTCGTTTGTTTAATACCAGATGTAAATGAACTCGCGTATAACAGTCATCGGCTACTAGTTTACATATTCCATATTTTGGTGTATGGATTCAACCATACATATTGTCGCTTCTATTTCGAACAAAATCGATCAAAAGTATTTGATGAAATTCAAGCGCCACGTTTGTTATTATGTTCAATTGTATGTTCATAAACGCAACTCTGTCGGTGGCATTTCAATGCATTGTTTAGATGAAATCATTTTAGAAGTGTATTGCCTTTAAAATTAAAACTGTTTCAGAAACAATTGACAATTGTCTTTTTCCTGGAAGTAAACATTTAAACGCTTGAAAATGATCACAAATTAAGATGAGTTGAAATTTGCTTAACAAACAATAGGAACATTTAATTTGTCAGCAGAAGACAGACATATGTCAATACGACTATCGCTAGGCATAATATTAAACGCACCCATTCATTTTTCATTGTTTTCAAATTCCGCGCGAACAAATTACATCAAGTCATAATGGGAATGGATGCAATTAGTATTATGTGACTTGTCGCTGCTGTCCATTTACGTTTGACACTAGCAGTCGTAGTGTCTATAACAATCCATGCTGGTTATGCCTCTCTGTTGCTTAATCCTACGCATAGCAAAAACCTAATTACAACTCTCAAACTGCTGAATGGTTCGATTCAAAGGGAAAAATTAATCAGGCGATCGACAAATAAAATGAAAATCGAGCGTATTAAACGGCCATTTTTGGATGGTGCTAAATTATGTTTTTTCGACGGTAATGGGTCCAGCAAAGTAATATCGAGTCGATTCAGGAGTGATGCTGTGGTTACAATCGAAAATCTAAACGGCGGTTGAAACAATGAATACACGCACCAACTGCCCAACTAATCGCTTTTCATCGAAACGAAAATCCACATAAAAATTATCTAAATTGATATAAATACATCGGCCGCCATATAAGATTGAGTTTATTGGCTGATGATAGCGATTTGATGATTTCGAGTCCATTTGCAGTGGTAAATGGATGAATGACTTACGTCAATTCCTCACGAATTCCACGCAATTTTCAACAAAAACACGTTTGTATAGCTATAAATGGCATAGGCCTGGGCGAATAGGGTCTTTGCTGGTAAATAAATTGAGTGAACAGCAGCAATATTAAACGGTCGAAACGGAATCTATCGATATAAGGATATAAGGGTGTGTTTGTCTTCGCGTCAGAAACGGCCATTTTCACCATAGAAACACGCAAACATTAATTTTGATTTAATCAAAACGACGTTGATCAAATAATCAATCAATATCTGCAACGAATATTATTCCTTTGGACCTGGTGTACTGTCGCCACCGTTTTGATATCGGTTTCAATCTCAGCAGAATTGAAATGGAGACTGTGTCGGTGAAACGCCACATAAACATTCCTTTAAATTGCCGCACATGCACATTTCCAATTGACAGCTAATGAAAACGGTGAAATGCGTCTGTGGCAAAATATGCGAATTGGAGAACGTGATTCGACAACAAATGCCCATAATTAGGTACATTTATCTATGTATCACAAGAGTAAAGCGGGCAGGATTCGAAATAAATTATTTCGTTGAATTTGAATGAATGCGACAAAATAGAATAACAAATGAAATTCTATCTCATTTCAAGGAAAGTCTCAACAGTGTGTGAACCAAACTGCCGCATTTCAGAATATACTCGAAGGAGAGAAACAACAACGGAACCATTCACTAAGAAGGGAATGTGAAAGAGAAACCCATACAGGCTCATCATTATTATTTTCATTGAATTTTTTTTCCCGGAAATTCTCAATGAAGGATAAATTATGAATAAATTTAATGGAATGGCCACGCTTACGCTTATGCTCCACAGCCACACATACAATGTGTTGGAAGTGCAGACAAAATGAGAGCGTTCAAAACAAACACAGTACGCCAGTGAAATGGAAGTACCGAAATGGCTTTCGTACAAAAGAAAACACAACGCTGGTCTTCATCAATTTATCTTAGACATAGATCAGGGCCAAACGCATATATTTTTCTCGATGGATGTGCGGTGCGCGTGTGTGTGTTTTGCAGTTTCTGTGGTGTATATTTTGCAGGCTTTTTAAGCATAAATGAATTTCATTGAAAGCTTTTCGGGTGGGGTGCTCGTACCGAAGGCAAGCTGAGAATCGACGTTCTCCGAAGATGTGAAAGATGTCGATTTGGTGTTTAATCCATTCAATTTTCTCCTTAATTTCGACTATGCCATTGTTATGTAGCGACCGTGTTTGTGCTGGTTCTGTCATTTATTTTTCTCGTCGACTCCATCCTTCGTGTCTACCATCACACTCCGCCTCTCTCTCTCCCTCTCTCACATCGACTCTCCCTAAAATCGCCGTCCATGTTGGCGTCTACATTGATCTCATGCCCTGTACACATAAACTTCACTTCTTATCGTTGCTCAAGACTTTGTTCGATGCTTGTGTATATAATCGGCATAATAATCAATTCGTTACATCATTTAATATATAAACATTAAACCGTTCCTAATTCTCGTGTGCTTTTGTGCGTTGTTCTTCCTCATTTTTTTCTTCTTTTTCTTCTTCTTCTCATCTCTTCTCTTCCTTTTGCTCTCCGTTCGGTCGGTTGTTGTTGTTTGCCTGTCCCGTTTCGGGCCGAATGCTTTGCTCTCATCCTCGTTTTCTTTATGTTATGTTCCTACCATTTCCATCATATAAAACGCTATCAACATAACAGTTTATTTTTTTCACTCTCTTTCGTTGGCTTTGGCCGTCATTTGCAAGAGCAATGATGATGTCGATTGGCATTTTCTCTGCTGCTGCTACTACTGCTGCTCCGCTGCCAGTGCTTCGCTCAATTTTGTCGGCATCGACCGTACGCGCGCCATCAAATAAGTCGTTGAGGATGAAAGATGAGAAGGGCAAAGGGAATTTATGGCATGCATTTCGTATTAAAATCGGTTCCTGTGTTTCCGGTAATAAGATTTCGGCCATAAAACAATTTTCCTTATCGTCATGCCGATGCCTGAAATGAGCATGCAGCATTCATTTATGATGACAAAATCAACTACGTCTCTTATCCATTCAAATATTGTTGTTGTTGTTGTTTTTTTCTCTTTGTTACGCAGGAACTCACTCTCTCGTTCGCTTCTCTCTGTCTTTCTTCTCGCACATTTTGCCAAGCTTTTGTTGTGTTGAGCGTAAAACAATCCAGGAATTCTTCGCTGTTGTAAATAAACTTGAGCGTCTGTCGATGCTTTTAAGACTTTTTCGATTTTTATGAAGAGCATATTGGTGTACATAAAGTTCATTACGTTTATGATTTTTGTAAACATTGAATCAACTTAAGCTACCGTCATGAAATTGAACTCGAAACCATGACAACGATTTGTACAAAATGAAAAACAACTTTCAATTGCTTTGACTGCGGATCCAAAGCGACGGATCTCATTTTTCAGTCGCAATTGAAAAATAAAGCAGAAAAGAGCGGCATAAACAAGAGCCAGTGTTCCACATAATTCCAGGACTTTGGCACAATTTTGCCAGTCGAAATGTGCGACGGCACAAAAAAAGAAGAAGAAGAAGAAGAAGAACGGCACAACAAAGCTGCAGCTTATCCAAACTCTTCTATTTTTTTAGCGAAACGGAAGTCTTTCTAGTGAATGGAATGCGTAAAATTTCGCATTGAATCAAATTCCACAAAGGCAGTTCACTCTTTGCAAAATCGCTCAACTCACCAGGAAACTTCAAGGCAATACAAACACATACACACAGGAGAAAAAAAATATACTGAAATACGAATTTTCTGCACTCTGAATGGGAAACTATATTTGAATTCTAGTTGTAGCATCCGACGAGCTAATAATAGAATAGCAAATAAAGCACACATACACCATTGAGTGAACATGAAAAAAAAGCTCGCTGCCAGAATAGTCGAATTTAAATGTTTACGCGCACAGCGGTTTTCAGCATGGGTGTGTATCATCGTATCAGTATCGTACTTAATTACTTCGCAGATAAAAGAGATTTAATGCTTTAAAAATGTAAGATGGCAAAAACTCGGTGCCAGTGCAGATGTTTTTAATTTGTAATCCAGCAACTGTATTACACTATGTACTGTACACGCTGTTTGTGCTGCAATTTTCTCGCTATTTCTACTGAAAATAAAGCACTCATTTTAAAACAGCTGGATGTTTCCCGAACGAAAAATCAAAGCTTAAAATTAACATTTCATTTTTGCATTCATGCTCAAGTTTCTTTCTTTTATGATAGAGATTCATTACCGAACGACGACTCTCTTTTTTTTTGCTCTGCCTAGAAATCAGTGGAGAAAAAAAATTGATCTTTCCAGCGGTGGATGCTCCAATGAGAGACATAAGCACATCGTGCCAGCGACAAAATTCGCTATCGCAAATTCGGTATATAATGAATACAGATTGAGCCAATGGACGACGTTTACTTAGAGCCGATGAAAAATTCATGGATGAATCAAATCGGCAATGAAACTAGACTTAATTTTCCCGAAAGTTCAATCGACGTGAGATGGGTGCGGCCCAAGTGCATTTATCGAATAGAAGTAAATATATATGCTCCTTCCTAGTTCAACATTCAACAAAAAAAAATACGTTTTAATTAAGAGCGTGTACTCAATGAACGTGGAAGTTTTGTGCTTGACAAAAGGAACAAGGCAGCGCTCGACTCTATCGAAACAAGTTTAAGTACAGTAAACGCGTTGCGTCGTCCAGTGTATCATGAATAATTTATTCATGTGGAAAAGTTTTTGTGGGGTGAAACGCTAAAACGCAGTCAAGACTTCAGTGACACGCTCTCAGAATTCAAAGGAGGCAAACTAGAAAACATATAGTGTAAAACATCAAATCACCCACTGTTTTTTGCCATTTTAGGCAAAATGTCAGTTTACCTTCACTGTATTAAAATTGTCGGAAAAATGTCATTCTACCTACATTTTTGGTGGAACACTGTTCCATTGTATTAACAATGTAGGTAAAATGACATTTTGTCAACAATTTTAACCCTTTATCACATATCGGTTCCTAAAGTAATCAGATACGCCAGACGCTATAGCTATGAAACCACTGAATATTTTTGCATTCTTGTTTGGAAACAAATGTAGGGAATTGAACTAGCTTTCATTTGATACTTTACAGGCTACAATTGCTTAGCTGAATGGAAAGTTTTTTCTGTGCATGTACTGCTGTAAAAAAAATTCGAAATTAAAGCAGAATTCCACATTTTTGCTCCTCTTATCTTGTGGGCATGTACATTCTTTTCAATTGTCAAATTAGGACTCGTAGGACCAAAACACATCAATTTAACTTTCTGCATCATTAGTTTTATGAAATTTAATTTTTTAAAGCTTTTATAGTGATTTGACTCTTATCCGATTTTCTCGACAAATACGCAATTTTTCAAAAATCTAAGTATGAGGTCTTTCTCTATTTATCGCGGCACAAAACATATATCAAAATGATTCAAAAACAAAAAAATTGTGCATCAAAGGGTTAATACAGTGGAGGTAAACTGACATTTTGCCTACAATGGCAAAAAACAGTGGGTAATTTGATGTTTTACACTAAATGTTTTTTAGTTTGCCTCCTTTGAATTCTGAGAGCGGGCATATGATTTTTGAGTTTTCGTCACCGTGTTGGTTGTGCCTGCCGCACCGATATCAAAAAACACTATACGAATCGCAGTCCTGCAAACTAAAAAGGAATTAAGCCAACCTGTGCGAAAACCGGCTGTCTTATGCATAATGGAAACCGAAATTTTCTCTAAATTCAACAGTGCTCATTCAGCAGCGACATCGAACTCACTCTGGCAACGGTCGATGTCATTTGACATTGTGTTTGTTTGTGTGCGTATGTTTTCTGAGCCGTGACATTGGACGCTTGGTAAATGTGGAAATTTGATATTAATACTACCAAAAGTCAATCGAAAAAGTGGTAATTGTTCAAGTTTTGAACTTTGCGGTGATGTGTCAATGTTGTTGAGACTCAAACCGATTTGAGCCGACAAGTTAACCAACTGGCTACACCACATAGACTCTTCTTACTCACTCACATCTCATTTAATACTTTGCAATCGCATTGGCATTTGCCAGCAGTGCGTCCTCATTCTCATTGCATGCAGCAGCAGTTTTGGGGTGTGTGCTCTCAAGAACAATCAGGCGCAATGATCTATTCATACGGGCACTGCGATGCTGTCATCGTTTATTAATCGCAAAATAATTTATACGGGAATAATTCAATGGGTGAGAGCGCATCTCGTTTGCGGATCCTACCAATCCCTGGTCGAGAGAGCAGGATGATGTCTACGCCAAAATGTGAACGAGCGAGCGAGCAACGATGCAGAGAGCACAACGCATAATTCATTTGGAAATTAGTTTTTCATGTACGCGTCCATTAAGACTTTATGAGTTTTTGAGTGTGTACATCAAGTTGAGGTAGCATTTTGCAGCAGCAATAACGCCGACGACAGCAGCGGTATAACGAGCGATGATGCGACAGGATTTGGCTACCTCTTTGTGAGAGTAGAAAAAGAATCCGTCCCACAAAAGTGGAGAATCATTTTTGTGATATTTTGCTGATTATATTTGGCCTGTTGAAAATGGTTTCAAGTGGTGGGAAAATGTTCACGACTCATGTTGACATCGATTAAGTGTATGATGAATGATTGTAATGGTATTCTGAATAATTGTGATGCTTTTTTCGGTCATTTGCTTCTCCTTAAGTAAGGCGATACATCAGAACTAAACCACAAAAAATCGTGTATGTGTATGTGAAGTAGCAGCTGAACAAATGTTCTAGTGAAATGGCTGGGCGGTCGTTATCGAAAAATCGTTGATGTTGTAATTCAATGATTGAGTCGCACCACCATTCATAACCACCGAAAAAAAAACTAACTGAGATGACAAAATGAAATTGTAAACCGGAATTAATGCGGTAATTAAGTGTATCGACTCATTGACTATTGCGTATTCAATTGGCTGAATCGATTGGTGCTTAGATGCGATTTATTTGTCTGTACGGGTCTTGCAATTTATGCATATGAATTAGCTGGTTCGGCATGTTACTGTGTGGTATTGTATGGTACACATACACCACAGGCCATAAGTTTGGATACCCCTATGAATGAATTTGGCCCAAAATTTTTAAATTTCAAACCGCTTGTCCAATTTCAACATGCTATACGTCGTTGGAAAGGTCTCGGAGAGTACGTATCATTTTTGGTATTAAACATCAAAATCGGCCAGCTTTTGGCCAAGATATGGCTGATTGAAGATTTCGGCCAAAAATTACAAACGGCCATATCTTGGCCAAACGCCGGCCGATTTTGATGTTTAATACCACAAATCACATCTACTTTTCAAGACCTTTCCAATGGCGTATATAAGTTTTTAATCCGATGGCCCGTTTAAGACTTCGATTTTGGCTCCCACAGCTCAAAGGCCAAAAGATGGCCATAGGCCGGCCAAATGTTATCTTCCAAATCATCCATTCGGTCAGAATTTCGATATATTTTCATATCCAATACTAAATTTCAAGTGAAAATGTTCAAAAAACGTAGAAACAAACGTTCCAAAGTAGAATCCAAACTTATGGCCTGTGGTGTACATCCGATGCCGTTGATTTATTTGCGTATTGTTCACAAAATATAATCAGGTTCGAGAACAAATAAGCCAATTTCAACTGAATTGAATGCGATCGCATGGCATTTCTCGAGCGATTTAATGCTCGGGATGGAGGTAGTATTCTGCATTCCTGTCAATGTATTTGTTTCGCTGGTGAATGCAGAGCACAGCGACGCCACCCAATTGGAGTGCACACACACACGCACACACATTGAAAATGTGTGGTAGACAAAATTGCTAATTTGTATGCAAACGGAATAGCATGGGGCGAGCGAGTGAAGACATGCATTTCGCTGAAAATACAATTGCATTGCTCGATATAAATTAAAGTGAATTAATTAATGACAAGCGGCGAGAGAAGAATCGTAAGTAGATTCCAATGCCACCAACCATGCGAATATGGAACGTGTAAGCAAAATCAACTGTTTTGTTTCCATTAAAATTGGCCCCAAAATGCAGCTTCCGATTAGTTCAATATTTGACAGACGATGCGAATGATAAAAATTCGATAAATGTTTCGGTGCCATCGTATGTATACTATGTACAGCGTTTCCGGTGCACACAAATGTACTATGTTACGATTGAACGAATGCACCATTTCCAACTGGTCGACCCATAAATTGTTCAAAAGGATTTTGTGATGTGAAAATTGTTGCAATTAGATGTACGGGATCACTGAATGCTTTTGTTCATTTTAAAATATGCATTTCATCATTAGCCTGCCATGATTTGGAATGTGAAGCAGTTAGTGTGCGGGCGTGCGTGCGAACGAACGAGTATTTGAAACTTGACAAGGGAAAATACTTGGCAACAGCCAAAGATGAAGGCCATCATGTCCATACATTCATTTTATGATAAATTATTAATCATACATCACTTGCTTTTCTAACTTAAATTTTCGGAAAAAGAGAGTGAGAGCAAAAAAAACCAACGCTCAGCCGGCACTTGAGAATATGAATAATTAAAGATCCACTAGGAATTAAGTGGTTTAACGAGATTTTTGATTTATGAATGCTGTGCATTAATATCCACGTTGATTTGGTTCTGACACCACCACCACCACCAGGGACATTTACGATTTCACACCTTATTCTGATCGTTTTCTTACACAAATGTCGAACTTTTGCCGAAGCACAGCAGAAGTTTTGTTTTTGTTTTGCACTGGTAATTGATGGCTTTGCTACATGGTACACACAAACTCAACAGCAGCAATAACGGCAAACAGTTGACGGAGCTGTTTACTCTTTTAAGCCTGTAAAATTAAACTTGACATTTTCCAATCAATTGAATGGAAAATTGATTTTCGTCATCGAGTTCATCAAGCGACCGACGTAGAAAAACAAGTCGAAATTTGATTGCAAAATCCATTAAGATCATTATTTTATCATGTCGTCTTTATCGATGAACATTCATTTCTACCGTCGGTTCATATAAGTGCCAAGATATCGACCACACATACACACACACACACACACGCCATTCACCTGCTTTCTCCAATCTAGGCACTTTAAAACAAACATAATTAAAATCCATACTTTGAAATGCAGCACATCGGATCGTTGTGTATCGATCGGTTCGTGCTCAAGAGGTAAAATGTATCGAAATTGGAAAATGGGTTGAATGTTATTAAGTTCATCTAATGTGTAATATCATTTGCTTGTTTACAAATTTGTACTTGGTTGGTTGTTGCTTCGAGTCATCGGAATGCGAACGACCGAACCGATTTAGCAAGATATACAAACACACGCACACACGCACACACATGGACTTTTTCCATTTATATTTGATGGTATCTTAAGTACATATGATGTGGTTAGGTCCCTTAAGGAGTGAAAATTCGTCATCACAACGATGGCAATTTGAAGACACACGCCACTTTGTGCACATGGTAATTACAATTTTGGTTTCGAGATGTGGCTCAATGCTATTTCGATGAATAAAATAATAAATAATCACCTTGAATTTGTGTAAAAGACACATGTACATCGAACTATCCATATATGTAGATGGTGTATCGAAACATCGATGCCATGATGCAGTAAGCAAATTGTGCTGATCTGCATTCAAATAATCGCATTTTCAGGATGTTCCGCATTAAAAGTGAATCATGCATAAAGGGACATTACAATGAATGCAGTACACAAAAGCGATGAGCTTGTTCAATACAACCCAGTTCAGATGCAATTTATATATATATATATAGATATTCACCATATAGAAATACAAATACAAATCATAATCGTTATTCGAATGCCCAGCCGAAAATCGACAACAGCAACAACAACAAGAACAACAGGCAATACATATCGATTGCGGAATTAAAATAGATAATGGAAATTCACTGTCGATTTAATGGTGGAATTTCCAATACGAACGCACATTCACAAATCCATTGAACCATGAAGATGATAGATGCTAATGCTGTTGAAACGATTCCGATACGTGATCTGACATGAAAATTTCGACTATGCTAACTAATCTACAATTTATACATATTTATCAGTGGGGCAAGTCGAACCTATCGCTTTCAATCTCCGATTAATGATTACGGACGGGGGCATTTTGTATCGTTGATCGAATTCCATCATCGCCAATTCGCATTCCGTTAATGCTATACGATTTGTTGGCTTTCGTCAGATCAGCCGCATATCAAGCGTTAATCACGTCGAATTTGAAAGCATTCGCAAATTTGCCATTCGATTCAGAAAAAAAAATTCTGCAATTGTTGAAAAGGCCATGAACGCAAAATACACCGTTTTAAAACTTTTTAACTTCTCTCCAAATTGAAGTGCAGCATTTGTTATCGGTAGATTGAGAAAGTTTGAAGTGATATCATAATTTTATCAATTAAAAATATATTTGAGCTGCACAAACTGATGAAACTTCAGAGGCAGAATAAAAGAAGATATGAACAACACTCGACAGCGTAATGAGCTCGAGGATAGTTATCTTGGGATAACAAAACAATGAAAACAAGAAGAAGAAAAGAAAAAGCGAAACAACAATTATGCTCACTTAATGTTCAGATATAGTTTTTTTTCTCTGAACTTTTGTCGATTTTTTTTAAATAAATTGAAAAAAATGTTTTTCTTTCGCGTTAAAGCCGATGTAAGTTTATGTTCTTGCGCCCGTCGTTGATGAGTTTGCTTTTTATGAGTTGTGCGCGCAATATAATTTATTTTCCATTCTATCAAACCAATTTTGCTGTTCCATGATCGCTTCACAATGTGAAGTTCACATGAAGCGCAATCCAACAAAATTGCAAGTAGCAAACGAAACAAAGTAAATTAACGAAGGAAACTTTCTTACACGAAAACAATGTGAACGAGAAAAAAAAATGAGAACTTGAAACAATGGTTGCAGTAGAAAAAAATGGAAAAAAGTACAGAAACATGAGTCAAGAATACTCGAATACATGCAAGTTGAAACTCGCTTCAACAATGGACTCAGCGAAGGGTGCAGGAAAAAATGCTTAACAAACGAAATAAAAATCGCGATGATAAAAATGCACATATAAATGGTTTCCGTTTACACACACCGCGATGTTTGAAATTCTGAGCTTCCACACCGCAACACAAAAGGTGGCAACTTTGTGAATGTCGCTTAATTACTTTTTAATCACATTCCACATAAATGTTTATACCTCATTCAAAATCATTATTGTTCACATTTTCAAGGAAAATTACACGATTCTTTCATTTTCAATATGCGTTTCATACTCTTTTGCGCTCGATTTGATTTTGCGCCACAAATTTCGCGTGTTTGTGTGCCCCTGTGCACTATTGTGTTACCAACCGCTGGCTCACTATGTACGGTGATCCTATTAATTTTTATCGGGCTTGTGTGAGAGAAATTGCGTCACGTTTCTATTTAATTGGACTTAATGTCGTTAATCTAGTAGGCAATGTCCCGATCGCTATACGAAATGTCATGGCGAACAAGTGATTCGTTTGTCAAATCGTTTTGTTGTAACATATGATTTGCGTGTGGCAGTTCAACATGTCTCGGTGTCGGCTACACATTTTGATCGATACGATTTTACGTTTGTGAAGCAAAACTTCTTCAAGAGAAAGAAGGAAAAAGTAGCGCCATGGCGTTAGCACAAGATAAATTGGATGAGACAGCGACCTTCTAATTCGGCACATGAACTCTTCAGACACATAAATACGTACACTCGCTCACACATCGACATGTAAACCCAAACACCGAACAATCACGCTGGTGCTCCCATTTGGTATCGCTGTCAACATGATTTGAATGATTGACACACGAAATCATGGGTGTTTTGCGTGCGAATTTTATTGTACATTTTCATTTGTGTGTGTTCGATTGCGTGCTCCGATTTCCATACACACACCCAAATGCCATTTTTTTGAATGTCATTCACAACTAATGGAAAAAAGGTGGAAAATTAATTGTGTTCGCTCCCGTATTCCGTATTCGTGGTTGTCATTGGAAACTCTGCGAAAGTTGTGCAATGCATTAATTCGTAGTAACGTAGAAGGTGTAAAACGAACGTATAATCTTGGAATAACCCAAATGCAAACCATTTCCATTTGGAATATTGAAGAGGAAAGAGAATTTGCTTGCATCTCAGTGTTTTTCTGTTGTGCTGCCAAACGCAATAATACCCAGTCGTTGCGAAACTAATTGAAGAAGTGAAAGCTTTGGAATAAGGTTATTTTACATCAATTCCAATCTGATTTGTGTACTCAGGAATTGTTAGAGTTTTTCCCCAACGGCAACCGATTGTTCGATTTTGTTCTCTTTGTAACAATGTTCGATTTATGTACTCGATTTCTTTTTGCAAATCTCCGAAACTTCAAAAGGCTTTGGGAATCATGTCATGGAACAAAAATAGACAACATAAAAAGTCAGCCGAGTTTAATTAACTTTGATGTTTAATCGCAGCTAAAATATAACTTTCAGATGCAGTATTCGGTCTGTTTTGCTTTCATATTATCAGCCATTTTCCTCCATTTTTCTGCTCTCAAAAAGAGTTCAATTTGAAATTTTCCACGAAATTCGTAACGAACGAGTGAAACCATTTTTCAACAAGTTTTTTCTTTTTGTATTGGAGCTAATGATGAACTTAGCCTTCAATACCTTGATGATGGGAGCTTTGTGAAATTGAAAAGTTTTTAACTAAAAAAAGAGAGGAAGAAATGAAAACATTGTAAATGAAATAATTCGATCGATATCTGCGAATTTTGTATCAAAAAGAATGATACCATCGAATAAAGTTCCAGGCCATTTTATTTTCTGACATCACAATCTAATATTGTTTTGAGTGTTGTGACAAAACTTCTGGCATTTTTGTTTCAACATTGCAATTTCGAAGCAGTTTTTTAATTACCAATTCAGTAAAGTTTCAACTTCTACAACATTAACTCTCCCAACTTTGTCAAAAGAATGTGACAACTTTCTATTCAAATAACAGTTCGAAAACAGTCGCATCGAATAAAACGCATCTCCTGGAAATAAGATATGTTCTGTGTGTGGTACACAAAATGATGTCAATTGTTCACATAGTCGCCATCATCTTATTGCGTTGTGCTATTGGTTTCTGTGCCGTTTTTTCTGCAGGTTTTGATTATTTCCCACATTGGATTCCAATTTATATGTGTGTTACAGAAAATCTGTGTCCATTTTTAACGAAATCACTGCACTGATGCGTATGCTATCTGCACCTCGCTATGTTGTTGGTATTATTTTGCGGAGAAGCGCGTAAACTGCACTTCAGTGTGACATCGCATCACATTTACATACTTCAAGTTTCAGTGTTTATGAATCACACAAAACTTTGGAACATTTCTCAAGGCAACAACTTTTCATCTTCATATTTTACAGCCAACTTGAGAGTGATTTTCGTTGGTTTGGTTTGGGAGAAAGAGTTTGTTGAAAGTGACATGACATTGGGAAATCTGTGCGAAAGCACAACAACCACCTCCACATCAATGCAAAACAATATAATAAAACTCAAAACTTATAGATATCGGTTTAGGAACGTACATATTTTGTCATCTCAAAATTGGAAATGTTCGGGTGTATGAAGTAACCGGAAGAAAATTCCAAGTAAACAATATAACTTTGAAGATGCGAGCTGTCAGTTAACAAAATTGCAGCAGATGTCTCGTTTTGGTTTGTGTGAGAAAATTCCTGGAATTACCCAGTGCACACGAATACAATTTTGGATTTGTGCAAACAAACAGACTAAAATGGAATCGAATGTGTCACATTTTGTGTGCCCAGAGAAAAAAACTTGAATTTGGTCAAAAACTAATGGAAAACTTCAGTACAGATGAAAACCAGTCGGAAAGTAACCAGTCGTAAAAACAAAAACCAAACAGATTTCGAAATTTTCATGATTTGACTCGTGGTACAGTATGAATTTTCAGTTGCCATCGCTTCATTTGAAGAGAGAGAAAGTACAGAGCTGTCAGTCACATTGCATACGCACACGTACACCACGTTCTTGTTATTACTGTGTTTTACCTCAAGTCAGGGGTTTTCTTTTCCGTTTGTTTCTTCATCAATGTAACACAATGTAAGTACGAAAATAGCACAGTTTATCATTACCAGTGAGACAATGATTAAAATAAGTAGTACTTGTGGCGGCATCTAGCGAGTCCATACAACTTTCATATAGTTTGTTTATTGAAAAAAATGGTAGGGGAAAATGTGGAGAGGAAGCAGTTTATTGAATGTATAGGCATACACGTTCCACTCGCCATGAGGTAGTGTAAACTGACTTTTCGATGACATTCAATATTAAAATATGCAAATATTGTCGCACTGTCATTACTTGATACGTGGTCGCTTTGAGTTATGTCAATTTATTTCAATCAATTCTGTGTTGATCTACATCATGCAAATAAAATTCGTGAAACGAATCAATCTCGTGTTTCCGTCTTCCACCACATTCTGTATTTCAACTGGAAAAAGGCTAAACAATGACGATATTGACATTTCATGCTATCGGCTCCATTTCACAAGAATTTCAATTACTTCCAAATGGGATGCAATAATTTCGCAGGAAGCAATTAAAATTGAATATTTTCTCAAATAAACTTTGGCGATTTTCTTTGTTTGCTGTTTTCGCATTTCCCGAGCGATCAAATAGACTTGATTATTTTAATTTCTGTTCGCGTCGATGTTAAAATCAGTAAGTTGGTATTTCCACCGAACAATAGCAACGTTGATATAATATAGCGCATCATTATTTGCTTCATACTCGCGGTGCAAGTATCAATTTCAATAGCATTTCTCCATTTTGCTCAGCATTTTGTTACCATTTCAAAAGCCAGTGAATTAAATACTCGCGATGAATGATATTTCCCATTTCGTTCGTTCATTGTTCAGTCCCTTTGAAAAATGGCTCTTTCTCTGTTTAGATTTATTTTTTCCGTTTATGTGAGTGAAACGATCACAATGTGCTACATTATTAGATAGAAAATGGGAAATGATTTCTATGACCTCGTATCCATCATTGTAGCAAAAGCTGCGGCAGCCAATAATAAGCTCCAGTTATTGTTTTCAGTTGTTCACAAACGTTTTGTATTTGAGTTGGTTTCGGTTTTGTTCTCTCGCCCATTCACACAATGCTTTGTTCTTATTTGTGGTTGTGCTTAAAACGATTGTATGCATCATCCCAAATCTATGCATTTGGTTAATTGGCTGAACCTTTTTAGGCATCTCACTATCATCGACACATAAACAGCGTGGGTATTTTTCGTATATCATGTTGTTCAGTTTAGTTCAATTCAATGGCATCGTTATTCGCGATATTTAAGACAGAGAAGATTTGTTATATTTTCCACCAATTAACAGTTTTGCCATAAACACCGAATCCACAGCGGGGAATTACGATTGCACGGTGTTTGTTGCGCGTTTGCATTGTACGTGAAATGAACACTTGATGATTCCAATCGAATGAAATCTGTACACAGCCACGATGAGAAAAGGATAAACTAGTTAAAACGGACCCACATTATAATGGTTTCCGTGCAGCTCTTCCGTATGTAGTCTGTATGTTGGCCGTAATACAGTGACTAGTCAGCAAAATGGGTATTGTTCATGTCGTAGACTACAATTAAACTAAATACACAAAGATAGGTGTGTTCGCTATACGTGAATCCATTAGATGATTATGATTATATTCTTATTTACTGTGGCTTAAACAACACACCGTGCATGTGGCTTTTGCTCAACTCATACAAACCCATACATACACACATACACATAGCGCAGTGCAAATTTGTTGTATTTGCTTATCGAAATCGATTTATTTCATTCATTGCATTAGTATAACTCGAAACCCAATTAATTTATCATAAAGTTTTGCCATGATTTTGATTCCGTGGCTGCGCTCCATTCCGGCTAATGCTTGAAATATGCATCGGTTTTTGCTCTCATTAATATTTATGCGAATTCATTCTGCTATTTTTTATGTTGTTTGGTTTCGTTTCTTTTTGCATATCGTGCTCTATATATTTTCAACATGGAAAAACCCAATCAACAACACGCGGAAAATGTGGGAAACCGCAAAAATCGTCATCACGAATCATGATTGATTCAAATGGTCGGAATGATGGGGACTGATTGCTCTCTTTTGTCGAATAGAGAAAATGCTTCTTTATTTATTAAACAGCTGTATGTTTGCTTCAACACTGTCTAGCTCATATGCTATAGCAATGTTTGACGTTTAGAACTGCTGTGGAAATTTTGTTGGGAGCGCCACCAACCACAAATCTCTGTAACTATACGTACGTGTGAAAGTAAAGTCTTTGTGTGTACGTTCGTGTGAATGCAAAGAGTCTATGTGTGCGTTGTACACATAGGTGTTGATTCGTTCGAACGTCGCATCCAATGTCGCATCATGTTAGGTGGCGCTATTGATATACTTTGCTTCAATCGTCAACAGAATACATCAAGTATTTCTCCGTTTTGGTTTGCTTCGAATGATTCATCAGCTTTTTTTTGCTTCCAAGATATTTTATTAATGAAATAACTTCGTCGAACACTTGCGTCACTCGTTTATCATAGATTCGCACGACAAAAAAAAATTCAGAACGAGAAAATTGCTTATCAACCCGAGTTTTGGTTATATCGCATCGATGAAAAATATATTGATGGAAAGTTGTTTGCTGAAGCGTAGCTCAACTTCGAATTGCAATCGCATGCTTATTTAATCACAATAATTCGGTGATGGTAGTGGTGGTGGCCTCGGGCGATCATATTCTTGCAATATGCACGCAAATATTTGCTGAACATGAGCTTTCTTCGTTCGTTTATTTAATGGATTTTGTGACTATGTATATATTGTGCGCGCAGTGGCGTTGAACGTGTCAAAAAGGGGTCTGCAATTTTTGGTAATTCATTTTGTTGCGCTTCGATATATAACCGTTCGTATGTGATTTCAAGACTAGAAAACGTGTATTGTCATAAATTCAGGCGATATTCCGAATAAAACAATGTAAATTGAATAAATTTCAATAACATTGCGATTCGAATAGGAGCAGACGATGAATGATGGCAAAATGCTAAGAGCAGAAAAATATATTAATACGAGACGATGGAATTTATGTTGTATTCTTCTTGCTTTGTTATTATTTGACGTTGCGGGATTAGTAGATTGTTACGCTTGTGATCACAGACTAAGGGATGTGAGAGAAAAAAGTCAAAAAATTGTCATCGAAAGATATATGATAAGTTGTCAGCCGTTTTGGAACGAAACCGCGCCAATACTACAACGAAAATACCAGCAACATTTACCGATTTCATGCAGCCCTTCTTCATATATGACTTAAAAATCATTCTTATTAGGTTCGTGACTTGTTATCGTATCGAATCGAATATTTGTTTCACTTTCGATTGTTTGGCTTGCAGCATATTAGATTGCAGCAGCACCTAGACGACGATTTCGTTGAATTTTTTATGACATGTTTTCATAAATAATATTTGCATAACTAATCTACATTTATGAGCGCACAAATCATCTGTGCTGGTGCGATTCCATTTGCGGTAGAGAAAAATCTTTTCGCTTTGCTTTCACCGCTGTCACATTCAGAAGCACTCCAGTTGGTCGATCGCAAACACAGACCAAACAAAGCAACACTTTGTGAGTATGCTCTCTCCCTCTCTCTCTCTTTCTCTCTCTCAGGCAGCAACAATCGGATATTCATGAATCATTGCGACACACATTCAGATGATAAATATTTAACCGTTTGTTATAATAACACCAATATCTAGAGAAAAATTACGAAGATTTGACACCAAAGCAACCAAGCAAGCATGCTCCCATCCCTCCCCGCACAGCCAAATGGAAATAAAAGCAAATAAAAAGTGTAAATAAGTCAAAGAGCGTTGTCAAGATGCGACAGATAAAAACGGGCCATGTCAGAATCACAGCCTAGGGGCTTTTAAGTCAAAATATACATTCGTATTTGTGTGAATATTTCGTGAATATTGCATATAATCCGTGTATATTATTCACCATATTCACAGAATATACACAGCATGTAAAAAATATGTGTTTACGGCAATGTCGAATCTTTGTTACCGATCGTGAATATGAGGTGTATATTTCATGAATATCGTGTATATTCCGTGAATATGGTGCATATTTTGCCAGTATTGTGAATATTTCGTATGACTGTCATCTATGGTGTATATTTCTTGGATGGAATATACATGGAAGCCCCTAGATCTAAGCCACTGCATACACACCTAGAATAAGAAATAACGAGACTTAACTAGATTTTAACGGGTATAAAAAATGACATGCAATACCAATGTGAATGCTGAAAAGCGCTCGCTTTATTTATACAGGACACACACATACAATATCAAGAAAAATGAACGAGTAATCATATTAAAATTTATGTTTACCAAACAAAAAAAAAAACGGCGCATCCACATACTTACTACTGGTTGCATGCATAAACCCTCAGCTGCTACTAGCTGCTACTAGCTGCTCGTGAATTGGCATACACTAAATAACCTCTGAAATGGGGTTTAACTTCGTTCAGGTCGTGCATTGAATATTCGATTTGCGAATGCATCATCAAAGCGAAGAGGGATTTTCCGGAGCAAAAAAAAAACGAGCTAATGACCATTAGTATCGGTGAGGTACCTGAGCACTTTCGGTAAACTAAGCGTGCAAAATATATGTGTGTGTGTGAGAGAGAGAGAGAAAGAGCAAAGTCGAAGGTCGCATAAATCCAAAGAAAGAGTTTTTAAATTTTGAATTTTGCATCAGTTTTCAATGGCATCTCGCCTACTACACGTACTTTACACCAAGCATCCGAGTGGATTCGAACTCGATGCCGATGTTGATTTATTTCCACCGATTTATTCAAATGATTGAAAAATCGGTCACAGCTTGAAACCACGATTCAATTTTAAATGGCACGACAACGACACCACGCCAACACTCTCTCCCACTGGGTGTCTTTGAACCGACTACAATCGTTTGTGTGTAATCCAACTGCGTGCTATTTTTGTGCAGTAAACCAAATCCAGTGATGTAAAAGTCATAGTTTAATGTGTCTGTCACATTGAGTTGCGATAAATTATGAACGATTTGATTGCAAAAACCAACGCTGTACCACATAATCATTCCATAAACAGCAATAACAACAAAAATGACGACAAATAAATACAGGCCGGAGATTAAAGCCAAGCAAATGTGAAATGAAATAACCGAATGAAGCCATGCAGCGTATTATTATTTAGAGTGGCAGTCGACTTGATGTCGGCACGTCGAATTGCCATATATATATTACGTCTGATGTCGTGTGTTTTTTTTCATTCGTTAGTCGGCTCACACACACACACACACACACACACACACTCTCTCTTTCTCTCTCTCCTTCTTTCTTTAGTTATATTGTGTTTTTATGAAAAGCAAAACGTTTGCAGCCGAAGCAGTAATCGCTTTCCAATCAAAAGCTGGCGTTGTCGTTGCCGTTTATGTTTACACTTTTTGTTATTTTTCACGTCGCCGAATCATTCTTATTAGATTTTTCCTTCATTCTATCGAACGTTCTAATCGTCTCGGGAGAATACATTCAATTTTCCAAGGAAATTTGCGACCGACACACACGTTGCCGAATCCAAACACAATGATATAATTCACAACGAAATGACATCGTCAGGTTGCTAACAGTGGCTTTAATTCGAGTTTGCCATCTGAGCTGTGTTAATCGTAGAAGTATGACCGTATATCACAACAAGAGTAAAAAAAAACCAATTGTTTTTCCATCGTTCTACTGAAGAGACAGGGAAAAAAGCGAAGCAATATTCTCCTACGCAATTTGGTTGACTTTTTTCTTTCTTTTTCTGAACTGTTTGTGGCCCTAGATAATTATACGCGAACCCACCACAATCGCTATATTGTCGAATGCAAACGCAAAAATAACTTTTTCATTTGAATTTATGCGCGTTTTTACACAATTTGTTTTTCCTTCCTTTGGATTCGCTCTGACGAAATTGGTAACGAATTTGCATCTGTGCGAGAAAGAAAAATTATTGAGGAGAAAAAAATGTGATAATGATAACGCTGCAAAAAAGAAAAAAAGAGAGATAAACAGAGAGAAAAAAACACCAAGAGCAAAACATTCTCGCTTACCACTGAAAAATAATTTCAAGCATTTTATCATTTATTTTGCATATTTGAATGGCATTTGTAAATCAGCGATATGAATTTCAAATGCCTGGATTCATTTGAATTAACAACCGAATTGGTGGTGGGATGGGAGGGAATTTTAAGTCCAATCCATCGCACAAAGTGGGACCATTTTCAATATAATTGAATTTTCGTTCGGTTGACGAAAATTATATGAAATACAATCATTTCCAAATGAATGTGTATCGATCAGGCTGTCTCGACGAACGGGGATTTGTATCAATGTACAAACAAAACCTCTGCTGTCGACTCATTTCCATTTGAATGTTTAAAATTTATTCTTTTTTCATAAATGCGATGATTACATGAAATGGAATTCGTTTTGCCATTCTCCATGGTACGTATTATAACACACTGAGATTTGCTCATGAATCGTATTTGTGTCGCTGTAAATTGCGACGAGCATCTGGTTTTTTTTTTGGAAAACGGAAATTTTTCGCGCTAAATGTCTCGTTTTTACCATGGCATTGTTTCTTGACATTATATTTTGGATTTAAATTCAGCGACGCATATACGTAGCACACATACACACACGCATGTGACAATTACTAGCGATGGATTTGTGTGCCACTCAGAAAGAGCATTCTTATCGATGTCGTATTTGTTCGCCGAAATACGTAATCATGATTGCGTTCAGTTCAATAAGCACACGAATTACACGCTCGAATTATTTTCATCAGAAGACGAGACAGAAGGGAAAAAAACACATCGTGACAATAAGCGAAGGAAAAAACTTGATTTTCGCATCGCCGCAAACGCCATCATAAAATCTGAATATTGGATTGTGTACGCGCTTGGTGTTTATGTACGCATTCTGAATGCTTTGATTACAAGTACGGACGAGCATTACGTAAATAAACTGTGTGCGCTTTTAACGCTCCTTCTCTCGAACATTGTTGATGTTTTGACCATCGACGCAGAATGGTGACGTGCATTTCATATTCAAATTAATTCGGTATTGATTCTTCAATTGTTTATGGAAGCAATTTGAGTGCATGCGCGCCAATGGGCAAAAATGCTCTTGCTTTTTGTACATATTCCAATCGATAGAACATACGCGCGACCGAAAGACATTTGTGTAAATGTTCCGAATATATTTTTATTATTAATAAATTCGTAAATTTTTTCGTTCTCCACATAGTACATTGTATCAAATTGATGGTAGTGACGGCGAAATACAAGAGAAATAAATGACACAATCGATCGATATATGCGAATTTTGTTTGTTTGCGACGAAGTAAACGAAATCATAATTTTTTTTTTCTTCTACCGAACAACCAATATCAAATGCCAAAAATCAGCAATAAAAATCAATTCCACTTGATTTATGTGTGGAGTGAGAGAGAGCATTTTATATGGTCGTCATGACGGCTCTTGACGATCTTCGTTCCATTTGTAGTCGACATCGTTGTCGTCGAGTTTTTTTTTCTATATGTACCACCATAAACCAAACGAATGCAAAATGAACGAATGAGCATTGGATAGCCAGCAAAAGCGATTGATTTCTATTAATATCGTAAACAAATTGCCACACACATAACCGGAGAGAGCATGGAAAGAGGGCATGGCGGCACATACGTACAATAGAAGCGCATAAAAAATCGTTTGATATCGCTTGCAGCTACGCTCAATTGTTCACAACATTTCATCATCTAATGGAAAAATGAATATTGTTGATGTGTGTTTTTACTGGCGTCGGATGGAATGTAAGTTTTTGCTCGTGACCTCAAATCCAGTAACGTATCAACTCAATAAATTCTGAGTTTTTGTTTTTTTTTCGCTCAAGATTGTGGTTTCCATGGAGTTTTCAAGTCTCAAGACTTCGAAAATATTTTGAATAGTTTAGCTGTTCATTTTTTTTGGTGGCTTCAGATTTTTTAGAGATGGCAAAATGGGCTATCCTCCTCAATTTCATATGAAACATGTCTCAACGCAACTAAACTCAGAGAGCATGGTTTACTTGACTTCATCCAAATGGTATACCGTCTGATTTTCTAGTCGCTGCTTCAGTGCACACAAATTGTATGCTGCAAATGAAACAGATTGTAAATATGATGGATCACATATACATAGTACTCATGCATCATAGTAGTTGACGCACAAGAGAGCGAGAAAAGCACTTTCATCGCTCACTAACGTTTACTCGAGACGATTTCATTGGAAACTTTCACGTCAAATGAGTTTCATGGGAGAAATCAACATTTTTCATTGCATTTTTCTCTTCATGGCTTGAAAATTACTTATTCTCATCAACATACTCGATGAGATCCGAAAATTATGAGGAAATATCCATTTTATGCTATCGTCGAGCAAGCATTGTTTATAGACATTTTCATCGCTTGGAGAAAAAAAAATGTATATTCACTACATATTCCCATAGACAGACATCCGACTCAATCAAACTTATGGCTGAAATGAACGAGGTTTTTCTGAAATTTCAGCTTGAAGGATTTGACAAAGAGAGAATGTAAATCGTTTCTTCTTGACTAAAGAGAGAAGTTCTCGTTTAAATTTATCATCAGGCAACGCACCCATTTACAACTTTTCATTCCTCTTGAATAAATAAAGTGCATAATGGAGGATTTTATTTTGATGAAGAATCATTCTGTCTCGAGTGAATGAAGTGAGACTGTTTATTTTGGATGTAAATATAGTCTGTAAATGATATTGGGTTTAAATAAACCGATTACGCGCATTGTTCTATGTTTAAATAAAATGCAAAATATAATAATGTGAAAATTTGGACAGATTTTGAAAAAACTCTTCTATCAAATCACATAAATTGACACACCAGTTCATAAAATTAAGCCGGCGACATCCGACAGTGGAAATTTAAACGCCACTTTCTCATGAGCACACAATTTCAACTCAACTGATTGGCATCTTCTACTAAATTAACTTGATTCATCTACGTCAAATTCAAAAAAAATGCTTCGGAAATGGTTGCAATCTATTTTTCGTCTGCTCAGCGCGTTTTGTATTTCTCTTCGTTACATTTTTTTTCTCCTCTGGTAAAAGTTCTACCTGCGTTGTGTTTCGTTCCATTTCATTTATTCTGAAGTAAGTTGGGCACCACCACTACCCAATAATTTAAAACGAACCCAAAATTAACAGATCCGACCAAAAATTTTGTGGGCTTTTGTTGTCGACGAGTAAAAAATATTTTATTTGGGTATCGTTGCTTTCGAAATTGTATATATTTGTACATTTTGCCGGGCACCATTTTTGGGTTTCGAGTGGTTTCAAACAAAGCGAATGAAAAGAAAAATAGACACACAGAGAGAGGGAGAGAACGAAAAAAGAATGGTTTGTGTGAATCGAAACAAAGTTTTCTTATTGAAAGGCTTCATTCATTGCCGAAGTTTCAATATGTGAATATCCCTTGAAAATGTGGCGTTGATGGAATTTCTTGGTTCGGCTGCTTTGACCTGCGAAAGTGAGTTAGCGAGCGAATGAGCCAACAACAGCGAGAGAGAGAGAGAGAGAGAGAGAGAGAGAGAGTGACACGGTTTACACTGCATTTTCCACTTGAGGCAGACACAATCTTGTACGGAATGTGTTAAAAACGAATGGTCTAGTCACTGCGAAAACAACTTTTTTCTCTTTCTGTCGACTTTAATTATGTCCATTCACGAAGATTCCTTATTAAAAACCCCTTCGCAGCGCATTCGTTATTTTTCTCCATTGAAACGATTTCCATTGTATTTTTTTTCTTCTCTTTTTGCTTTATTTGACGTTTTGGGTTTTTCTCTTTTTCATTCTGGCTTTTTAAGGCATAACGCAATGTTAATGGAAATAGAACCATTAGTCCCTTTTGCATGCGTTCACACAGTGTCGACAAACCAGAGCCAATTCATGCTTTACATTCAACTCGCTTCAACGCATTAAAATAAAAGAGAGAGAGAGAGAGTCTAACTTTATAAATATACAAAAATAATTGAATTTTTTTCGTAGATACTCACAGCATGTCCATGGGAAAGGTGGCATTCCTTGAATGAAGAGAAAAAAAAGAGAAGAAAAAAATATCTAAGTGACGAAGTACTCCGAACAACTTTTCGAAAAAAAAATCGGAAAATTGTGGAAAAAATTCGAAAAATTGCGAAAATAAAATGGTGTCACATTCATAAGAAGGAATAATTTTCGTGAATATGAAATGGTGGTGACTTTTTGCCCAGTTTGCTGCTTCATGTATTTACGAGGCGAAAAATCGCGTGGGTCGTATGTTTGCAACAGTTAAAATAAATTAAGTCACAAGCTCAAAGACTATTATAACTTGAAAATGAGGAAAAACTTCGCAATTGCGAATCAGAGTGTGTCTGTGCATTGCGACCGAAGAGAGAGAGAGAGAGAGAGAGAGAGAAACTTTTTAAATGCACCAAATGCTTTTGCACACAAATGTTACGCTGATACTTTGCTCTATCAAACTGAAAATATTTCGTAATTAACCCGTTTTTATGCATACTTGGTGACTTTCTTTTTAACACTTCGTTCGCTTCACTGAGATAAAAGAGAAATTCGCGCTTGAAATCGCTAGAGTAGTTGAGAATTTTCAAACTTGAAATGAAATCAGTTTACTAGTTTCATGTTATTTTTTCTCATCACATTTTCTAAATGAGAAATCATTACATAGACATTTCCGAACCGTGCATGAAAAAAGAGAGAGATGGAAAGAGTGAGTGAGCGAGAAAAACTTTTTATAATCGTAATTTACGTGGCAGAAATATTGAGAGAGTTTGATGTTTGACATATTAAAACCGGGGAAAAAACACTCAATTCACTTGATGCAAAGCACATCGTTCACATTCATATTTCATCCATTTGAATTATGCAAAAACGATGCGACGATCGAGGCAAATTTTCACTTCAAGACCGAGTGAATCAAAACTTTTGTTTTTTATTGCAAATTTCTGCCATTACGAATCAAAACCTTCATGGCATACTAACACATGATACGACAACTTTGTGTCATAAAAATCCTAAAACATTCAACAAATTCATTTCGAAATCGGTCGTGCGTTCAAAACACAAACGACGATTTCGAAAACCGCTCAAACTATGTACGCAAATGCGCCGAAAACCAAAGCAAACGACGATATTGCCGCGTTGACGTTTTTCCCATTTTTGCGCTCGCAACTATCGAACATCTAAGAGGCGACATTTCTATTCACAACACAAAATTATTAAGCACTTGATGGAACAATAAAAATGAATTTTACACAGACACATACACATTTCGGTTAACAGCAGTTGATTTGGAATGGTCCATGACGCCCAAAGGCGCTCGTTCGCTTGCTCGCGCAATGTTAATTAGAATTGCAATGGCCATTTAAAAAAAACACCAACTGCGTAGTTTGATTCTGCTTGCTGGGCACTGCATGCTGAATCTGATAAATAAGCACATCGTAATCAAACTAACCCGTGGCCAAAGCTCAGCCCGAAGCCTTGTTTGGTATTCGAGCTGTGTGCTTTCACATCGGAGACACAACGTTTGACTATTTTCACATTGTAACTTGATACTAAAACACGTCGTTATTCGACACAAAACTAACATTATGGCCGACGCCATTACTCTTCCGCTTCAAATGGCCGCCCTGTATTTTTTTTCCTCATTCGTTTGTTGTCTTCAATTTCGTTTGCCTGCAAAAAAAAGATCGAATGAAGCCAACGAGAGAGGAAAAACAAGCATTTATTTACTCATTTCACAAATAAAATCGATGCTCATGTTTCACGCCTATACTTAATGCAGTCCAAAGTATTTGAGTGCTCTTCGCTCTGTCTCGATGAGCCGGAGGTTTAAGCGTAATTTTTCTCCCATTCACCAGAAAAAAGTCATGTGTTGACCAATCGTCAAATTAGGATTAATTTACCGCTTTTATCAGCATCAGTCATTTGTATTCACTTCGTACCTTTTTTTGTGTGTGAGTGTGTGCCTGCAGTGTAGTTGCTGCATCAAACAAGCTCGCCATTTATAACGAAAAACCTAATCCTTTATTACATCGTCATTTGTTGGCCCCACTCGGCGCCCCTCTCTTGTGTCCCCTTTTTACAAATTAAAACCGATAAATCCTTTGTGCGAAGAGAAATAACATTCGATCGAAGCAGAGTCACCAGCGAATGGTTGTTGGTCATCGACATCGTCGTCATCACGATGTCGCGTTGCTAGGGCGAAAAAAAGGAGAGCCATCATAGAAAATTACTTTTCTACTTCATGCGATTGGTATTACTGTCCAATACAATTTGGACTGTCATTCCATTTTGCTAATACCATAAACGAATTCTGCATTCAAAATTAAATCGTCCACAATCTCGGCAATCGGTCGTTGTTTCGTTGTTTATACGAACATTTTTGTTTATTCCATCACTCAATGACAAACTCATTCATCGATTGACAAATAGACGCAAACTAAACATTCTTTAAGTGAATGACAAAGCAAGCACGCAGACAGATTTACGGAGAGCAGCTTTAGCAAAACCAATACCGGACGCCACCCAATAAAGTGTAGACAAAATAGAGAGAAAGAGACTGTGACTGAGACACACAGAGAGACAGAAACCGACACACATACACAGAAAAAGAGAGCGAGAGTGATTTTGAGACGTTAAATGAGCGATTCAGTAACTTAATATAAATCTCTTTCAACAAAACCTTATTACGATGTTCCTTCATTTTGGCTAATGTTTATATATATTCTTCTTTTTTCTCTCTGCTTTTTCTTCATTCTCTTCGGTTTTTGTTGCAGTTGGTTCGAGGGATAGCAGCACGGGTAGCGGAAACAGTGGAGGTAGCACAAATCCAACCAAATATCCAGTGATGGTTTTTGTGCATGGCGAATCATACGAATGGAATAGCGGCAATCCATATGACGGTTCGGTTCTAGCTAGCTACGGACAAATATTAGTTGTTACAATTAATTATCGCTTAGGAATATTAGGTAAGATGAATTGATCACTTTTTTTTCTCGTATCTCACAGTCGGCTGTTGCTCTATATATAGTCATTGTGTCTCACCGTCATCGTCGCCTTGTTCATTCACCGTTTCGTTTTTTTTTTTCGTTGTTATTGTTTGTGGATTTGAGGTAAAAACACTTAACCAAACTTGCCCAAATTTATTATGTATGAACATCTCGCATCGGGATTTTGCTCCCAATTTTCCGGTACACTTTTTGCATCATAAATTAACACCTAAAATACACATAAAATTAACCGTAATTATGAACCATTGTGTTCAGGCGTGTATAAGTTTTCAGCACACCCAGCAACCGCCTGCGGTTACAGTTACACGTAAATAAATTTCAATGGTTGAGGTGTCGATATAAATGCTTTGCAGCAACATATTCCAGTTGTTTTACGGTGTACTCTCTCGAAACTGCTTCGAATGCAGGTTTCGAAATCGTTTATTTAATTTTCATTTGTTATTGTTGCATCGTTCGTTCATTCGCTCATTCTCTCGGTTTTCGTTCACATAATTGAGCACCCTGGCTCATTTGAGGCAAAACAAATGCTTTAGATAATCACCGTTCAATTAGTCGTGAACCGCGTAAATGTTCAAGTGCTTGGTGAATGAATGTATGTGTACATGGTAAATGTGCCTGTGTGTATGTCTCATATAAGATCTTTATTGACGTACAAAAGAAACTACACCAATGTAGTATTTACCATTTCCATCAGCCGAAAATTTATTGAGTCCTCACTTACAAATTGACGCTTTTACATTGTTGGTTCTTATTAGCACACAACAAATAGCGAACAATAAGGTTTAACGCGGTGAAACATAAATTACGTTCGATCAGAGATTTTGCGACAGAGATCGATTAATCTTCGATGTGATTTCAATCTTAAATTGTTGGACGCCATTAATCGTGCAGGTAAATGGATTTTAAAGTTGGCGCTCGTGAGTGAATGAATGAATGAGTGTGTTTGTTTGTAATTACTTTGCACTGTAATTGCGGTTGCATCGCATTGATTGCATTCTTGTGGAAAATTGAAACGTACACAATTATCTTATATTCCTCGCCCCGTTTTGCATCAGGTAACAAATACGATGCTCATTCCCACATTAACCAGCAATACTCTGCGGTCAATGACAAACTTACTCAAACCGATGGCGAAATGAATTGGTGTGCACTATGCACGCGTTCCAATTAAATTTTGGGGGGGGGGGAACAAATCAATTGGAAACATTTAAAACGAATCACATTTTGACATTTTGATTTATGCATTAATACCTCGCCCAATGAACACGAATCAACTGAATTTATAATTAACTCCATCTCATCCCAAACTTAATTAATTACTGACAGAAAACGATGTTCACGTAAATGTTCAAACAGATTTTCCAATTAATTAACGCTCATTTTACTATTATTTAATTTACACGAATCCCGAATAATCGGCTTAATTGCTTACACCTTATTTATCGTTATCATTTTTTTTTCCTTGGTCCAACAACAATCTGTGAATGTGCTTCAACACTATTGGCTTTTTCTTTCGACTTGCATTATGTACACCAATACTAATGCGGTGATCTTGTGTCCATCTTGGGAATATACGCTTTTTTGTCCAACAGAGATTTAGTTCTTATGAGGAAAAGAAAAACAAGCGCTCGCAGCACACGCTCAAACTCGAGATTTTCATTATTATTTCAGGCAACATTTTTAAATGGTTTTTGTTAACATTGGCACTGAAGACGATGCCAAGCGAATAAATTACTTAATGGATCTAACGATTAAACTTTAAGAATTTAATGGCATTGGCGATGCCAAAGATAACAGCACCACAAGATTCTATACTCACTATAGATTTTTGTTTTAAATTACCTGTTAATTTGCATTGGGTTGGCAAATGGATGCTTCCACTGTGATTTCACTTATTTGAGAATAAAAACCCGTTTAAATAAAAGGAACAAAATGGTTGTTCCAAAGTGACTGTGCGATCTAATCCATCATCTAAAATATGGATGATTATTAAAAGCGCGCCAATCCATATGCTTTGCTCATTAAATTGGAAACGGTCTTTTTGTTTGGCGCTCATAAAAGTTTGCGCGTATTCGCTAGAGGAATAAAAATCTTATTTTCGATTCAAAACTTCATTTTCCGTCAAGTGGCTGAAATGTTACCGACGGGCTCCCTTGTGGTTTTTAAAGTAATTATAAAGAAATATTCTCTCATTTTAATGTGTGGAATGCGGCGTGCTGATTGACGACGGTTTATGAGCTTGCATGTAAATGCCGGGAAGCTGCACAGTGCACAAACACACACACTATAAATGCCAGCAAAATTCAAAATAGTTCCGCTTTCATTTTATCTAGTTTGAATGAGAGTGTTTATTGGGTGATTTGCATGTGAACGAAGAAAATTGAGCGTATGCGCGCGTGCATGAGTTCAATTTCTTATCAATCGTATGAAAAGGCATTCATTTTTTTCTTCTTCCTCTTCTTCATCATCTTCTTGTCTTGTTTGTATTGCTTTAGTTAAATTTGTTGATGGGTTGCACTGGCACGAGTGGGAGAGCGAGAGAGCGAGAGAGAAAGCATATTTTATGGCTGTCGTATGTGAATGGTGAATAATTTATATGCAAATTTTCATGATATGTCTTGATGAGAACGATGTATACGAAATTACGTTCTGGCTGAGAGACAAACAAACACTTCACTCAAATAGACAATTTGCACCACCGTGCTCAGTTGGTGTGTGTGTGTGTGCGGTGTGAGTATGTGTGAGCAACACAATCGGATGTGTGCAACAGTTTGGCTGTAGTTTTTCAATAGTGCACTTTCTCTTGGGTGATTTGCATGCGATGGCCAACCTTAAACGCCTCGAAACATTGATTAATTGTTTCCGTTGCGGATACTGAGGGTGCAAGTAATGAGATACTTATCGCATTATTGTTCAAATGTTCGAAGTGTTGGCAACTGAACATCGAAACCAAAAACTGAACGACTATATGTAAGCAGAGAAAAAAACACCAGGATGCCAGACTACGATTGAATCACTCAATTAAAACACATGCCGAACTTTGATGAATTCTCATAAACTTGTTAGACTTGGCATGAGCGCGAACACATCAAGATTGAGATTGAACGGTTTTTGCTAGACTCATAATTCACATGGGAAATTCAAATACTTGTTTTCTGACAGGCAAATTAAGGAGCTTCGACGAATATATAAGCAAAACTTGAAATTTTGCTGTACGTGTTTTAGTTGGAGATTGTAGCAAACTTTGATTTCAGTCAAATTCGCATTCACACTCACATTTTAACGTATTTCATACGTAATGCGATGAAATGAATTTTCCCCATCGAATGCTTCAGCACCGTTTTCAGCGCCAAGTATTGTTTCGTGAAATGCGTGAAATGGCTTGGATTAAGCAAGTTTCAACGTTCACAACATGAGCCAACACGCGTGTATTTCGCAATGCAGATCCCGAATGTAAGCAAAATGTCTAAATTTAATTACATTTTCAACACAAATAATAATAATTATGCATGGCGTCATCACATTTTATCACACACACACACACACATGCACACATACATACAAACATTCACACTATGCGCTCTGCCAACACGATCGAAATAGACAATTTGTACGAGAGGAGAATTATGTAAAAATATTTCATGCGCTTGTCAGAACAACATGAGCTTCGTATTTCTGTACAACTTTAATTCGGCAACAAATTTTCAAGCCAACATTTCGGAAGCTCATTTCAACACGCGCGCACGCGGCAACAACAGCTTAATAGTACTTGTCGTGCTATAACTTGTGCTAACATTTTTTTTAAGTTTTCTTTTTTATAGATGTTTACATTCCATGGCAATGGCTTTTCCTAAGGATCCTTTCGCTTCTTGGTGCCGTTGGAACGGATTGAGTAGAAAATTAAAATAAACAATGTTGTTGATACATTTTGCATATTTTGCGCTTAAAACTCTTGTGAGAGTAGAAATAAAAGGAATAGCCAGCTCATTTCCCTCCTACACTACAACATCCAAAAGTCTGATGAAAAACGAGCAATCCGATTTTCCGTCTTGTGAGATTAATAAATATTTTCCGTAATTATGCACGAGCTGGAGCAACATTTCAGTCTCCAAACTAACGAATAGAGTTGTGTAACTAGGCAATTTTATATTAATTGGAATCGATTTACTTTCATATCATTTCTGTCCTTTAATCACGCATTGGCTTAGCAACTAATCAGAGGGATTGAAAGGAGCATTGATGATTGGAACTATAGCCGTATCAAAAACGAACGTGTGTTAATACGGCACACTTCGTCTGCTCCCGAGCACCATAGCAATAGCAAAAAGCACTTATAGTCGAACATCATGTATTACACTCGTATCGCTGACGCCATGCCATGCCCCATGAAACACGCCACATCATTCGAAAGTTTATTCATTGATTGACTTTGCACAGAGTTTGTGGCGAGTCAGTTGTGAAGCTACAAGTCGATTTTACTTCCAACAATCTTGGGCTACAATTACTTGGAATGTGAATACTGGGAAAACTTTGTTTAAATCAATGTGTAATTCCCGACCTTGACTATCAATAACATGTTTTGAATAGCAAAAAAACGACCACTTTTTAGAATCGAATGTTACGATTATTATATTGCCCTTTTGTGAATTTTACAAGCAATATGTAATAACAAAACAAAGTAAAACACGAATTTGCGATGATCGCATTCAGTGAAGTTCATTTCAATTCTTTACGTCGTTAGACGCACTCATGAACGCGACAAATTAAACGCATCAACAATGTTCCGTAATGAAAGAAACATTTTTTACTTATAAAATTGATGTTTATCACGTGCTACGCTCTCACAAAAATCAATTTTGCACATTCGTGACATTTTTATTTTTTTGTCTACTTTATTAACAAATTTAAAAAAAGATTCAATAATACATTGAACGATCTGTGTCACAACTTTTGACACTTGTCTCGTAGCGCTAGAAGTGAGCTGTCAGACGCTTAGATGCAGGACCTTCGCATTTCACATGTTTATAACGAAGAGTATTACGTACTGCAGAGAGTCAGCGTGGATGATTAAAACTTTCTATTCGAAAGAAGTTTTTGCTTCATTTCACATTGCTAAAATGGTTCAGTGCCTTAGATACTTAGCCATACATCTAGGTACGTGAAACCGTGAAGTGTTCGCGACTGTTCAATAAATAACATGAAAACCACAGAACAATGACACGAACAATGAATGTGTTATGCCTCCTTAATAATTAATTAAATCAATTTTCACACTATGCCCCTTTTTCACCGAAATTCTTAAGCTCAGACAGTGTACGTTTGATGAATGGTCCACGGATCGATTTACATTTCTTGGAAGGATAACCGAATAAATCCTGTTTATTTTAATGTTATGCGTTTAAGAGCAACATCAAAATCCGACGAAAAGATTAAAATATATTGAAACAAGGTAGAGAAAGAGAGATAGAGAGAGAGGGGGGGGCGAAAGATGGAAATGACAGTTACCATAACCAAATCAATTTGCAATGTCACGTTTCTCATCACATTGAAAGCCAATTTATCGTTAAACGAATTTTGCATCCAATTATGATATGTCAAAATGGATTATGTATCGCTCGTGAAAAGCTGTGCACGAAAACTACCGTTTTTATTTTAACAGAAAATATATCGAGGGAGTATTGATACATCAGTTGATTGTGTCTTCTGAACAATTTTCATTTTTGACAGTAAAATAATAATGGGAAAAATCCAAAAGCATCGTTTAACCTGAACAAACAGCAAGCGATACTAGAGAGCAAGAGACACGCATCTCTCAAGTATATTTGCAACGTCATAAAATTGCAAATTCAAATATTTGTACTAGATTGGCAGTTGAGTTGCGATTAACGTAGCGCCAAAAACATAAACACAATGAATCCTCTGCCATTTGTCGACTTCGCGACATCCCGCGATGAGATAAGGCGCGTTATTTATTTATGATTTTCTAAAAATCGATTAAACACCCCCGATGATATTTTTAATCTGCGCTGGTGGCAGCGACAACGACACTCCCAATGTATCCAGTTTCAATTGTTTGCCAACTCAGAATGTTGGTCGCGGTGAAATTTTAGATCGTCGATGCCATTCAAATTGAAGGATTATAATAAATGCGATTCAGTTATTCAAGATGCCATTTGAATGCTATTTTGTCACCATACCCAGTTGCGTTCATCGACACAATTGACGTTTACAAATGCCGTCGGCTATTTTGGCATTCATCAGACGTTTGACGGTTAAATAAATGCTTCTAAATTGCAAAGTTCAACATTTGGATAAATAATGCAGAGAAGGACAAAAGGATTTAAGAGAAATTGAAATGCTTTGTTAATTTATGCATAGGCTTCTTCCATTCATTGAGACGTCTCTTAATATATTTGTTCTTTATATTTGGAAACAAACCTGTGTCCATTTAATAAACTCAAACAAAATGAGAGAGAAGGGGGGGAAGTGGGAGGATGGGCAAAGAAGCAAATGGAATGATGTCTATTTGGGCTGCAGAAATTGAATATACAACAATGTGGATTGAAGCGTCAGAGTTGATTGGCTTCGCTTTTGGAGAAATGGAATGGCACTTGGGAAATCACACAAATATTAACTTGTCAACCGACTCACTTTCTTTTCTTCATTTTCAATCTCTTGTTTCTTCCTTATACTTACTTTTTGCATTGTGATTTCAAATAAGGTCATTGTATATTTGAATTCTTCTCATATATACTTGAAATAGCACAGTGGGACAGAAAAACCAAGGAAAAAAATCCGAAATGACCAAAATTCTGAGATAAATTCAAATCTTATACAAAAGTTAAAAAATTTCCATTTTTTCTGCGGATAGATTGAAACAGGAACGGGTTTCCACATAATCAAAGGCTGATTCATTCATTTGTATTCATCGACATAAATTTGTAATGAACTCAAGCGTGAACTTGTATCGAATCTCCTTGATCTGGTTGTCCTATTTCACTTCCGATTATTTAACAAGATTATTATTCCTTTTATGTCAGATCTCTAGTCTTCTGTTTCGCTTTATTTCAATTTCAAAAGAAATGATCTTTTCATAATAAATAGTAGCGGAAGAGAGAGAGAGCGAGAGAGAGAGAAAAAAACGAATAACATGTAATAGAATTTTCTATAGTTTAAGCAAAGTGGATATATATGCAGTTTAGCTCAACGTCGGATATTCGATTCAATATTACGATGTATACAGAAGGAAACGATTTCGTTATTCAGCGCTCATAAATGAATTCCATAAATTCTTTTCTATTTTCTTTGATAAATCCACAAGAAGTTGGTTTTTCGTAAACATTTCCATTCATATGGAAAATATGCAGTTAATTTGTTTGTTGCAAACTTGACATAAATAAAAGCTTCCATGCAATTTTGCTTATCGTGCACGCTCAAGTGAAATAGTATCTTTATTGAATTTGCGGCCTTTGACAAATAATTCATATTCATTTAAAAGAAAATACAAGAAGACAATATTTACAGTACAGGCCACATGTTTAAGCATACACCATAATCCGTGTTATTCATCCCATCTTCCGAGTGGGATCAAAACTAGGTGGACTAAAATCATGAGCGTCCCTTTCGAAACGAGCATGAATTCTTCTTTTAAAAACGCAAACGCACAATATTTCTACGGATGTCTCTAGATCCAATAAAGACGTAAAATTGAATGAAATACTACCATCCAAAGGATGGTCTTATTGAGCCAACTGTTAAAAACGTAGAGAAATGATAATTTTTTCGGAACTTTTTTTTATCTTAGGTACAGGAGCATCCATCTCGGATTGATGTTATGAATAAAGATATAGCTTTTGATGCCATGAATATATTCTAATTAGCATCCCACCTTGGGTTAAAGGTTGAAAATTGGTCCGAATTTCTTAATTCAAAATTCCTTTCCAACGGTTCTCCATACAAACATTCTACAGCGCTGTGTGCAAGTGATTGAAATCAAATTAAAAAATTTGTTCATATGTATTGTGTACTAGTTTCTTCACTCCAAACCACACGTGTGCAAGGGGGGGGGGAATCCGGTTTTACCCCCTCCCCTAGGAATCCAAAATGTGGACCCCCCCAAGCGATTTGGAAAATTTTACACTAGATATAATCGATTTTCAAAAATGAGGACCTTTTTTTAGGTCTTCATTTTTTTTCACACCCATTTATAAATTTGCAGACCCCCCCCTGGCAAAATCATTTTACCCCACCCCCAGAATTTTTGACCTTGCACACGTCTGCTCCAAACTCATTTTTGGGCTGAATTTTACAAAAAAGCTTTGAAAATTGACAACAGCTTCATAAGCATATCCAAAACGAAAAATTATTTTTTTCCACGCGTTCTTACTTGGAAGTTTCAAGTTCAAAAGAGAATGATTCAAAACTATCTCTAAAATCATTTAATTATATTCTTCAAATCAGCGAGTCATTACTTTGTAATTGATATATTTTGAATGCCCTTACTATGACCTTTCAGTCAAGGAAATTAAGCAGAAATAACTGACAATTACACTCAACATTCAATGACGCAAATCTCATTCAGTTGTAAAGGAGAGTTTTAAATTGTCGCCTCGATGCAATCAATGGTGTCGCCGTAATTTTTAACGATTGTTTAATAATAACACGCATTTTAAAATATGGCTTATAATTAAAAATGTGAATGTGCCTCGTGTATCCGAGCAGCGTTAATGGCGACACTCTCGAGTGCAAAGCAGGAAAAAGCAATAAAATTTGGTCGTCGACGAAAGTCGAGTGAACAGAGTGAAAAAAAACACAAGCAAAATGCGTGGAAAGCCCAGCATTTTTTTTCTCCTGAAATTGGCTAAGAAAATGCGCGTCAATAAAAAATACTGTCAACGATGGTCTGTGAGCCGAAAAAAGAGTAGCTCAACATATTCAGGATACGTGTAATGCGAATAATTTTCTTCTTTATTACTTTAAAATTGGGTATTTTATGATGCTGAAGGCAATAATAATAACGACAATGTGGTGTTTTGAATGTGATTTATGTTTGATACTTTGCCACGCTTGTGCATCACTATGCCAAGGGTAATAGAGGTTCACAATTGTAATTGTATTGAGAGCTGACGACGGCGAGGACGACGGAGAGGAAAAAAAACCGCTCGAAATATGTCGATGACATTTAAAATGTGAAAATTCAACAGCATAACCAGAGTGTGCGTCGCTATTTTAGCTCTCGGCCATAATCATTAATGCCAAATTAAAAACCGAAAAAATATTAACCCCGAAATATACACACACTCATGCACTGTCATGTAGAGAGAGGGAGAGAGGCACACACACAATGAAGAGCAATTGTGAATGTTATAACAATTCCATGTGCTTGTAAATTCTTAATTAAAATTTGGCACTCATTTTGATTTCTTTTCTCCTCTTTTTTTGCAGGTTTCTTGAATGCGAATACCGATCGCAATGCCAGAGCACCAGCAAATTATGGTTTGATGGATATCATAGCTGCTTTGCATTGGCTACAAGAAAATATTGGAGCTTTTGGAGGCGATGCGCAAAGTGTAACATTAGCCGGCCACGGAACGGGTGCTTCATTGGTCCATTATTTGAGCACTTCAAATGCTGTGCCCGAAGGTAAGTTACGGAAATTGACTCAAATACAACAAATTTAACAATAATATGAAATTGTTTAGATGACTCAATTTAAATTGATACAAACCGTGGTTTGAACTGTACAATTGATCAATACAAACGAAGATGTTCTGTATGTTCAATTTTACTTACAAAGAGTAGGTACAACCTTATATCACAAAAAGAATCAACTGTGTTCTCTTCAGATATCAGCTCAAAAAGACAATGAATTGACATCATTATGCATTAGCGAATTACGACTAATTTGCAACACGGATCGTTACCGTTCCGCGATAAATTGTCATTTCACAAAGTTTTAATGTAGCGTCTTTTTCTTTGTAAGTGATCTCTTTTGCATCGAAGGTATGGGTATGCCGTTGGATTCGGAAATAAAGTACATATGAGCGCATTTACGTAATGATATATGTATCCATTTACTTAAAACTTCTTTTAAGCACTTGGTTCGTATCGTCGTTTTGTGAGCTCGTTGAATCGATTTTGTGAGTTCTCTCACAACGGGAAGTGGGAACTTTTTGTTGTGATTCTTTTCTCTCGAGTGTGTGTGTGTATGCTTCTGCTGGTGCTATTGAACGCGAAGAATACAAATAAGATGAATTTGCTGGATTTAAACGATGTCGAAAAAATATGTGGCTGGCTGTGAAATGGCAAGTGCATGTGCTTTGTGCTCACATAGTTTCGAAAGTGCAAAATTGCAAAGGATTGAGAAAAATTAAACGTGCGATGTTAGAACAATATTCATATGTCTTGGGGAGTAGCAACAACGTTGCCACGGCTGCACGATGAGTGAATGGCTGAATTCATCACCGAAATTGGGCGGGTGTACGATGAATGGCAATGGAAAAGTGTGACGGTGTCGTATCCAAAAGTATACGGTTTTTGAGTGTCATGAAGTTAGTATCAACGGGCAGAACTATGCCATGCGAATTTATTTGTGTTGTGATAAAATTAACGCATTTTCTTTGGCGAACAGTTCTTTTTGCTGGGTACATGAATGTAGTATTTGTTGTACAAGTGTTTGCTTAAATTGCAAGCACCTAAATTCGTTGACATGCGATCTCAAACTATTTCGGTTCAATTTATTTTCGTGCTGTAAACTCAATGCCCTCGAGTTGCTAACTTCCACTTGCAACGATCGATTCTCTTTTCTTTTGCCGGAATTCTTTTAACCTGAAGAAGTTTTCATTCGTGTGCTGTGCTGTGCTGTGCTTGAGGCAACGCGTCCTCTTTTTCTTCGTTGTTCTATTTGATTTTCTTCTGTCTTCGACGAATTGTATTGTGCCATAGCAAAGACCTAGAATACAAAACTCGTCGACAAAGAAGTCAACTTCAATACTTGCACCTTTTCAACTTTTCAACAGAATGGCATTGGAGCTTCTTACTCACTTCTGCCCATACTTTCCCTCCCCCTTCATCCATCTCCGTTATTATATTTTCTCGCTTGGCATGTATGTGTGTGTATGTGGTAAAAGATGCCATCAAATTAGGTATGCACATGAAAAATTGAACATTTATCATGCAACAGAAAGCTATAAAACGATAAGAAAAAAAACTGGGAAGATGGAGATGGAGAGCGAACGGAAAAGAGATGAAAACAAACGCAGAATCTTATTACAAATCGCTTACATTGAAGGTAGACCGAATCGTCTTGAACAGAGCAAATAGTTGCAGTGCAAGTGCTTATGTATGGGTTGAAAACCATCAAAAGTTAGTCGTTTGTCTTCGCGCTTCGGTGCTACCGAAAGATGCTGTGCATAGAAAATGGCAACCGTATACCATTCACATACCGCGCGCAATATTCATTTATTTTTCACACAATTTCTTCGGTCCCGTCTTCCACTTGAACATTTTATCTGTTGACTTTTTTTTTGTTCTTTCTCTTCTTCGTTCCCTTCATTTGATGATACATTCTACAGCTCACTTTGTTTCCAACTAACTGCTGCTTGCACGTATAAGAAGAATCCCATCAAATTTTACATCTTGCCATCGCGCGCTGTACAACCGATTGAGAATCGCCCGAGCATCACTCCGCATTTGCCATTTATGGTGATACTTGATTTACTCATTCATATTCAAATATCATTGAAACATTCATGGAAATGCCAGTCAACTTTCTCTGTGCCGATTGAAACGAACGAACGAACCGCAACACATCACATCGCAGCGCAGCGCAACGCATCACTACAATTATTTCGAATTGTGTTTCAATTTCTATTCAACAATGACAAAAGCGAAAATAAATGATTCTGTCGCTCAATTTGTAATATAACATCGAAGCTGACAAATGTGATGACGAACACTCACCACAATCCATTCTTACAAGACATGTCAACCAATGGCATTCCAAGCAGCGTATCGAAAATGAACAGAAGAAGAAAAAATACAGCTGGTGTATTGAAGAAAATTGCCGTTTTGTAATTCCAGTCTCGAAGTTTCTGCAATCTGCTTGATATTTCCCATACATATTTTATATCTTACAGCCGAATGAAAAATGCAAAAGCCGATCAAATGAATCCCTATTCTCTTTTTTCAAACAAACAAATAAGCAAATCTTAGCAACAATGGCACACATAAACACACCCACACACACACATGCCATTCAAACAAATAACTGAATACTGTTGGAGTTGTTTCGATTTCAAGTGAACGCTGCTATTCAACAAGTGACGACAAAATACTAGAAACCATACGAATGAATCGAATCACAATCTAACTTCCATTTGTTTAATTTTTTTTTGATGCACAAGAGAAATGATCGAGATGCAAAGTACATCAAAGTGTATCTTCAGTTGTTCATCGTAATGACCGTTATCCGTTTGCCGACTGAATATGCTTTAAATCATTTTCCATATGTCTGCGCCACCCCGTATCGAATGTAACAAATTGTACGGCTTGAATTTGATGGAAAACAACGATTTATCATATGAACGAAAGAAAAACGACGAACACAAGCTTAGTTTTCATTGAACAGTGTGATCCACGAATCAATAATTCGAGAATTCAAACGAATATGGCAAACCGACGACGGGCCGCATCATGTACACACGTGTGAATAATGAAAACGATTGCAAAAATAATGCCCAAGAAAAATATACTGATAATGATGATGATTGATATATTATCGGAGTACATTTTCTCTCTCTCTCCCTCTCTCTCTCGCAATATACATGCACGAACCGTCACATTCTTGAACATTTGAATACATTTCTTTCATTTGCACTCAATTTATGTGACTCTAACCAGACACGCTGACGCTCATACAAACACAGCCCGTGTGATATTTCTTATTTCGATTGCACATCGTCTGCCGTTTCGAGCGAGTGATTGATGAAAATATGGTGGCGAAAATGCATGGATCGAGACGATTTTTAATAAAGCGAACCGAATGCGAAATACATAAATGCGCAAGACAAAAGTTCACCTTATCGAAGACTAAGAAACTATGTGCCATGACACACAGCAACGAATCGAAAGAAGGAAAAGCAAAAAAAAAGAGAGAAAAAACCGTAGAACCCACACACACAATAAATAATAATGTTGTGAGACCTGGAGGCAGCTTCGTAACCAATTCTCGGTATATATGTCTATTTATCTCATCCATCGATGGAACAGCAGTCGAGAGTTGTGTATCATGCATTGGAATCTAAATTGGAATACCCGTCAAACTGTGTACGTGGTGCGCCATTATGTTGCTATGATATCGATTTGAACAATAGACTACACTTTCTTCATGCCGCTCTATATCTATCTATAGACCATAGATTCTTGCAATTTTTGTATATATTCAAAATACAATGGATTCACCGTATGACACATGTGCGTTTTATTACAATCATTTTATCATCTTTTGCATTGTCACTCCAATTTCGTTGGTTGGCGCTAAGAGAGGAAGAATAAAAAATATATTATGGCAAAAATTGAAGGAAGAAAAATGAGTTTTCACCAAACATTTGCACACCTGCCGATGCATATGGCGATAAATTGATAGAAAAGACACACACACACACAAATAGAGAAAAAGAGATAGACGAGCTAGAGAGACTGGATCAACGGAATGGTGTAGATACGAAACTCAACTACCATCACGAAATTTCAGCTGAATGACGAATTATTATTTAAATCCAACGCTCAGCCGTGGATCCTGTGTCACATATGCAAATTACGGAACAATCAAACGGATTTTTACTCTCATTTCCCTCGTCTCATCATAAATGAATTGGTTTCAAAGTTGGCGCTTTGTTATTTTTAACGGGCACAATTTTCTACCATTCCTACCCACTCGAACCCGGCACACATTCTCAATGCATGTATTGATATGCAGAGATGTTGAGATGCTTCGACGCCCCAATGGAGCGGATATGTGCGAACTGCTGTGCGTCTTTGTATTGGCATTATGAATAAGCTCAATTCATTTGAAAAAGGTACCTTCATTTAACATACATTTTTCAACCGAGTTGGAAAAATCATAGCCAAGTGCTTCTAATATGCATATACACACATTTTTCGCTAGGGAAGCTTCAATAATACGACCTAAATTTTTTGCAGAATAACAAACGTTTTGTGAATCCTTTTCCTCCAGTCGAGCTGATCCAATAAGACAACTTCAACAAATATGGTACACAAATTTTCTGTTGGTGTATTTCCTTGCATAATTTAGTTCAACATAAAGATGATGCTGTACGATTTAAAACCGAAAGAATATCGAAATTTGAGAAAAACCAATGCTTACGAATTAATTAAATGACAACAGGAGTGTCGCTTGAGTTTAATACAATCAGCACTTGTATTCGATTCGTAGGACTGTGATGGGTATTTCATTTAAAATATATTCTGTTTGCCTCTTGAAAAACTCGTATCCTTTCCAATTGAAACTCGGCGTGGTTTTTTTTATCACGAAATTAACATGTGCTTGAGCTCATCAAAACTTTAAATGTATATTTATGCGTTTTTTTTGTCTGTGCGCAAATGTTTGGAGAAAATTTATGAAATGAATTTACTTTAATGCATGCGACTATATAGCGCGAGTATGGAAACGCGTTACTGTCAACATTATTTAAGTGTCTTTGGATAAGTCAAATTTTGTTATATGCAAATAAATGTTATGCATGCGCAAAATGACATTTTAAAATGTTTGCTAATGAATTGAATTCAAAGTTTTATCTCATCTCAGTACGTGTGATTTTCACAGTACCGGTTTCGTTCTCACACATTCCATGAGTCAGTTTCGAGTGAAGTTTTAATTTATTTAACCCCGGAAATATGTTGATGCATCGCATACGATGACTTTATTACTACGAGGAAAATATGCACCGAATCTCTCTCTCTCTCTCTCTCGCTCTTTCGACGATGCACAAACTATTGTCAGTTCGGGTCAATTTTATTGTTACTCTTTGCATTTCATCGGTGCTTAAACGCATTCCTATGTAAATTTTCAATAAAAACTTTTTTGATTTGCTGACCACAATATTACACCGGCGCCAGACTAATGTGTTTTTGGTTTGAACTGTAAATTTTCGGGCCAAAAATTAGTTCCCATTACCGAAATAGCTTGTCTGTTGTTCGCAAACATTCCATCATTTTAACCTTCGAATATTTCGCTCGATTTTCCCGGGAATGAACAACGAAAATGCAAGAATATATGTGTGCTTGATGCGCATCATCCGGGATTCGTTCAATAAATATCTGGACGGAAATTCCAACTACAACACTTGACGTGAGTATAGAATACGTAATGATTGTGAAAGCTGTTGCGATTCAATTAAAATCCTACCGAAAATATTTATTCTGTGAAACAATGGAATTTTCAATTCTGGCAAAGCGTAAAAAGCAATTTAAAGTCAAATTGCACTGGGATAAGAATTTTATTCATGAGTGCTGTAAGCTTCAAAATTTCAGACATGAATTAATTGCGTGCTTTACGATTTGCAATTAAAACCGACCGTTTGAGTGAGGTGTTTTGTCGAATTTTTCGGTAACAGTTGAATTCAGAATGGGCCAAGTGTGTTGCATTTATAAAATACTCTTGATTCACTCGGTGCAATTATCGGTCGACGAATGTCATTTTTATCAAACGCTCATACGTGCCATTTTTATGCACAATATTTAGATGTGCATCATTTGAAATTTGTGAAAATCGGTGGTAAGTGCATATATGATTTAATGAATCTATTATTCACTTTACCGCAGAGTCTCCCATTAATTGCGTCGATTATATCACATCTCCGGGTCCATTTAGTCGGATCGATCAATCTAATTATATAATTGCATGCGATGCATAACCGAGATAAAAACGCACAATACATATTTAAAATCCATTAAATTTTAGGATAATTACAAGGTATATTCTCTTTAATCTCCACATGAAAACGATTGTTCGAGGTTGAAATCGCGTTTTTATCGCACAAACAGCCGCTTGTTACTACTGCTGCTACAGCGGCTGGTGCGTGTTATATTTTTCATCCGAGATCATTATATCTGGCTATTTAAAATGCACACGCGTGCAATGTACACCACAGACCATAAGTTTGGATACCCCTATGAAACGTTTTTTTCTACGTTTTTTGAACATTTTCACTTGAAATTTAGTATTGGATATGAAAATATATCAAAATTCTGACCGAATGGAAGTTTTGGAAGATAACATTTGGCTGGCCTATGGCCATCTTTTGACCTTTGGGCTGTGGGAGCCAAAATCGAAGTCTTAAACGGGCCATCGGATTAAAAAGTTATATACGCCATTGGAAAGGTCTTGAAAAGTAGATGTGATTTTTGGTATTAAACATCAAAATCGGCCGGCGTTTGGCCAAGATATGGCCGTTTGTAATTTTTGGTCGAAATCTTCAATCAGCCATATCTTGGCCAACAGCTGGCCGATTTTGATGTTTAATACCAAAAATGATACGTACTCTCTGAGACCTTTCCAACGACATATAGCATGTTGAAATTGGACAAGCGGTTTGAAAGTTAAAAATTTTGGGCCAAATTCATTCATAGGGGTATCCAAACTTATGGCCTGTGGTGTATGTTGTCTCATTTTTCGGAATAATTTGATACCAACATTAACGGTCATGTGTATTTATATATTCGAACGCATTTTAAGTATCTGCCCAATGAATATGTTGCATAGTGAATTCAAGTCGCGTGAATGCCCAACATAATGTTGTACATTTTGCATGCTCTCTCTCTACCTGTTTATTGGCCGATGAAAATACGCCACTGTTACATGCCGAGTATCGTTAACAATGGTATCGTCCCTGATGCAAAACCGACTGCTGCCAGTGCAAACATATGAAACGTGAACGTCAGATAGTTGACAGGATTGATTCGCATTTCCTTGGAACGAAAACACCCACAACGGGTCGCTGTCATCAGCACACAACTTTTACATTTTCACACGAAAATTGGAATGCCATCGTGCCGTGACCGAGTGGGGAGCACACATTTTCGAGAATTCCAAATTCCGGTTAATGCGAATATTAATTCGTGAATAAATACAAATAAATGTGAACGAAATTCAACCACCAATGCGCAGTATTCTGATAAATAAAAAAATATCCGCGAATTTAAATTTTCAAATAATGTACCACAAGTGGATCAAACCCATTGAAATAACCAGCATGTAATGTTTGACTCATAAACGAAAATATCAATGAATGCATGTATTTCTTGTGAAATATATCGTTTGCTCGAATATCTTTGTGACACTCATGGTATTGATGTCGCATTCATATATGTGATATAATGGGTGAATCGTTCGGTACAAAAATCAAAAATTCAAGAATTTTCATTGAAAAACCGGCTGAAAACAGAGAATCATTTGGTTTACAGCCCATTTTGATTGGCATATTAAAATGATTGAGAACCAAAAAATGTGTTCGAAATTCAATAAATTCAATATTTATTATTCATTTAAGCAGAACGTATTATGAGCTGACGTCAGCAGCACTAACTAACGTCAGCTACTGACGAGTATGCGTTGTTGTTTTAACGCATTTGCAGTATAAAAATGAGATATCCTCCAAACATACCAATGTTATGATTGCTTACCCTTTCGTTTTTATACTGCAAATGAGTTTACACAACGCAACGCATACTCGTCAGCAGCTGACATCAGCTCATAACACGCTCTGCATTTAAACGAAATGTAATATTCCCTTTTCATTGCAAATAAATCAAGATTTTTTGAACAAAAATGTTATTAATAAAGAACTAACCCTTTGATCGGTTCCTTTTTCATTGCAATCATGTATGTCTCGATATAAATTGTGAAACTCATAGCTGCAATTGCCTGTATAACATATGAATCAAATAACAGATTTATAATAATTACATTTCACTGACTGCGACAAGTGCACTTTACAAGAGTGCAGCAAACGTTTTTTTTTCTCGTCGAATTTAACTTTATAATTTTCGCACAATAGACTGTGTTGAATGGTGAATTTCCGGCGCGAATGAAAATGTTTTCAAAACATAGGATGTAGCTGAAAATTAATTTCGATGAGCACCTTTCTGGCAATGTCAGCCGCACAAAAGTATCAAAATGCATTCAAAAAATATTCATATATTTGCATTCAAAATTTAAAAAAAAGAATTACTTTTGCGCAGTATTAACGACCAACCAATGAAAAAAAATCGCTTTTTTCTCGTGATTCAACAGTCTTTCAATTTCATTGTGTGCAAAATTGCATGTGTTGTACCTCGGTTTCCGATCGTTGTTGCAGCGTTTGCATTTCGGGCGCAGTGAATGAAAATCAATAAATTCTAACAATTGCAATGTCGGAAACCATCGCCGGCTTTCGAAATAACCCAAACTGAATCGGTAATAAATTAATGAAACGGAAATCGAATTTATTAAGCATTTTTTTGTGTGTGTGTCCTCTTTCACTGCTTTCAACTCTCGCTGAATTTGTATGCATTTACTGCACAAGATTATGACATTCACTGTACCTCCCGCCCGCCAAAACACGTGCATGATTTTCATTGCGTCAATTGAATAATTCAAATGGGATAGCAAGAATTAATTTATTTGTTCGGCATGGAACGTCTACAATTTATGAATTATATAGAACGATACGAAAAGGGTGCCACAAATGGCCGGAGGCGAGGCGGAAAGTACAAACGGAAGGAAGGAAAACACGAAATGTGAATGGCACGGAATTGTCGGAAAAAAAAACAGCAACAACAACATTTTTCCACCGTTCATGTCCAAAGCTCGCTGGCTGCTTTTTTCTCTCCTCTTGTTGCTGTTTCGTGGCGTTCATTGCCTGAACATTTACATTTTATAATTTTTTTTTTCCAATCCCAAAATTTAGTAATGAAAATGAGAACGCTGCGATGACTTCGAAAGGAACGAATGAAGTAAAAGAAGAAAAAAAAAACAGAATTAATAACAGCTTTTTTTCGGTGGTGCGCTTGAATTATCTCATTCGCATATTTTCCCTCATGCTTGAGCTGGGCTTGTGTGATTTATGAATTTCCTTGAAGCAAAACAATTCGTTGTTTGCATTCGCTTTTTCCGCTCTTTCTTTCAACTTATTATTTCTTTCTCGCTCTCTCTCTCTCTTGCGCGCGCGCGCATTTCACATAACATTTGAATACATTATCATGTATGGATGCGAAAGAAACATGCTTTCTTTTGTTCATTTGTTTATTTTCGCGCTGAAGGGTGTTGCTTTGCATGGTGTTTTTTCCTCACCCTCTCCCTTCTCTCTCTCTCTCTCTCTCTCTCTCATCGCAAAGCGATGAGCATATAAAGAAAAATACAAGAGACATATACAATGAATGTTTTTTCGGTACACCATTTGTGTAATGCTGTTGACGTTACTTTTTTTTCACCGTCGCTGTTCTTGTTGTTGCTGTTCTCATTTGGGCTTTTCGTTTCGATTTTCCGGCAATGTGTTGCAGATTACGAGTTTTTAACGCCTCAGCTTTAGGCTCGCCCATTTTACTTTTTTTCTCCTTTTATTTTTTTTCGCTTCACATGTGTATATTTATAGTTAGTTTGCTTCGCCTTCGAAGCGTTCATATCCTGTCACGTACTTCTGTCGGATGTGAGAGAGATTTTATTATTATCATTACATTTTTACATTTTTCCGACGTATCTCCTGTTTGTTTTCGTCGCTTGTGCTGTCAAACCGTACGACCTATGGAGTTTGGCTAAAGCATGTATATACGTGGATGATTTGAGGATGAAAAAAAAATCCACCGGAAAGCTCAACGAACAAACATAACTGACATCTGCACTTGTAACAACACATATTGCATTCACGGGTCACCCGGAATGAGGTGGAGAGAAAGAGAGAGAAAAAAACAACCAGCAAAACACACATAACATATCCAGAGATATTTTAATGGGTTTAATCATTTCACGTAGCGAAAATATGAACGCGTTACTCTTTGCTTCATTTTGCTCTTTTTTTCTGCAGCGCAATTCTCAATTCAAACGAGAACGAGCACGCATAAACAACAAACCAGCAAACAAATAATTTTGTATGAAATCCACTTACACACAATATTTTTGAGTGCAAGGATAACCATCGCAAAGATCCCCAGACCACACCCGAAAGCAAACAGAGTGGAAGAGTGAGAGTGAGAAAAAAAAATCACATGAAAACTCATTTGACAATGAATGACCGTGTAGAAAACCCAAGGACAATGAATCCCATGCTTCGCTTGTTTATTTATTTATTTTTAATTTTCAGCTACAATTCTTTTTTTTCGCTCTCGCTCTGAGCTCGAAATCTGCGTCAACGTATGTTTTATGGTGTCGCTGCATTGTGGAAAAACGTTCATATAATAAACAGACGTTGGCCGACCGAGAACAGGAGGGTGCGAGAGAGAGTGAAAGCGAAAAAAATGGTAGAAAAAGCAAAGATAAAAATTAAATATGCATTTTACGCGTATGTGCATAGTTGTTCGAGTGCACGATATGTTGTTTATCGTTCAAGTTTTTAGCTTTTTTTCTCCAGAACGAGTGTACGCTCTCACGCTGCTCTGGCCATTGCAGACAAACTATGAACAAACTGCAACGGCGACGAAAATTAAACACAATTGCGTTGCGATACTATCATACTGTTTGTTTTCCCCTGGATTTGTGTTATTTTCCCGTTGCTGTAGACCCTCTGCAAATAATATTGCATGCGGCCCTGTAACACTCTCCTGGTCAACTTCTCGCAACCAAGCACAAACACAATGATCTTTGCTTTTTAACCTTTGCTAACAAGAGCTTTATTTGAGAAGAAGGGAAAAAAGAACGACTGAAAAAATCAACGAAGAGATTTAATTAATTCGAAAAGAGTCATTCTTTTAAGTGTAAATTGTCCAACAAGCGTATCTGGTAGAAATGTTGGATCAGTTTCTGTTCTATGTTTGATCAATGGTTGACAAACAAATACGTTCGCATCGCATGTGCGAAGTGTAAACAGAGCGCAGCAGATGTGTGGCATTCCGAAGAATTTGAGCAATCGGTTGAAAGAGGCGGAATTAATTAGCGATGAAAACAAGCGATGCAGAAAAATGCAACTTGTGTGCTGAATGCAATTTAGATCGAGGTTAATCTCGTTGTCACCTTCACTCTTTTGCTCGACGTTTTTGCTTATTAGTTTGATCTTGTGCAGTTCATACCACAGCCACCTACACACAAACACACACACATTTTCGATAATAAATCCAAACGAATTTCGAGCATGACATCCACAGTGTACTCATATCCATTTTTTTCCTTCTTTCTCTTTTTTCCCCTTCACTATTCGTCACATAAACACAGCATTACTATTTCATCGTGCAATGTTACTATCGGGATCGGGTCTAGCGCCATGGTCTCTAGTGAGCGATCCAGCTAAATACGCTGCCATTATTTCACATCATGTTAATTGTTCGCCGGATCTGGCATACTCACAATTGATGAAATGCTTGCGTGAACAATCGTTGGACGTTTTGCTATCAACGCCAATACGTCAGCCCGACTTTGGCAACGCATTTGGACCGAGTGTCGATGGTGTTGTTATCGGTAAGTTGAATTTGACTATTGTTAAATTATTCAGTGAAAGGAAACCTACGAAACGACTGGCTCCACCACGTACCAATCCATCGAAATGAACAAATGAAGATTATACACAGTGCACGTGGAAACGCAAAAAAAGAACAGGCGAGGCAAGGCGAGGCAAGTCGAGGCGAGAAGAGAACGGGTGAAAGAGATGAAAATGGAAATGGAGCGAATGCCAGCGAACCAACAACCGAATCGAATTTAGCAACTATTGACAATGCGAAACCGATAGCGAGCAATAGAATTGGCATTGGATTTTTATTCAAATGTAATAAACGTTGACCATTTGCCATAAAATATTCCCTCTGTTCAATGAAGTTCTTGATAAAATGCAATCGAATTTGCAATTTTAAATTGGAAATTGAATCCATCGAAGGGCTTTCTTTTTTTGTTGCCCCGTCGCTTTCTATCTCTCTCACCAATTCCGTATCTATTCTTCGATGCATGCTACCTCTTTCTGCATTGTACATCAAAGTCGCCGAGTAGCATTCCATCGATGATGACAACACTGCTGCCGCCAACGACAACGACGTTCATGATGATTTCCATTCAAACCATTTTAGACGCATGTCCATTACGGTGCCCGTTTGTAGCAGAATGGAAGAAGGTCATGCGAAAAATATACACGATTTCGCTTATTGACATTCTTTTTTTTGTCGGTCGTGTGCACTCACTCTCTCCGTTTCTCCTCTTATTTAAATTTGATTTTCAATTAAATTCAATTTGAACACATGAAACCGAAACACCATATTCCATTCCATCGCATTGCCATTATCCAATTTGGTTTCTAAATGCTGGTGTGTTGCCTTTCACCACTGTACACATCTATCTATTTCGTTGAACAAATTAAAAAAAAGAATAGACGCGCCCGATTCGCGTGCACAAGTGCAAACACATTGGATATCGCGTACGCGCGCGCGCGCTCACTCCATCGTTCAACATATTTCGTTAAAATTAAATTTGAAATGTTCATTGACTTCTCTTTTCCGTTTCACTTTACTTTCTCTCCTTCTTCTCTGTCTATGTTTCTCCCTCTCGGTCGCTCGCTCGACGTCTGGATGTTGTTTTTCTCACACTCGTATTTCTGTTTTTCTTCGTTCGTTGTGTGTACACGTTGTCAACGTCATTTAAAATTTGCAGACACTGACGAAATGGGGCAAATGGAATCAAACCACTACGATCACAATGCACGGCAATCGCAACAACGAGGTGGAAATCAACAACAACAGCAAAAATCAATCAATACACTTAACATGATTAATTCGGTTTTGCTACGAAAAACCGCCCTCAGCAAATTGTCAAGGTAAATAAATTTTTGTTAAAATTTTATGAATCATTTGACATTATCTTTAGAGCGATTTGCCCGGTTTTTTGTTCCTCTTCCTCTCTCTTGCTTTTTATTTCAGTACAAACATTTTTGTTTCAATGCGCCCCGGGACTAGAGTGGTAGTTGCGTGTATTCTTGCGATTTTCCAAGGAAATTATTATTTGCTGCGAATGTGTTCTGTTCTACGTGCCATAGATATACATATAAATAGACATTTCATCTGTTTTGTGCTTTTGTATCCATGATACTGATCGTGTATTCCGAAAAGGGTGATACAATTTCTTCCGCATATTCTCAAGTATACCCTTGAGCTAGGCTGGCTGTTTGATACAGTTTGTCATTCAAATTCGCATTTATTCAGTTCGGAATAAATATCACGGTGTGTGTGTGACATCCATCCAAATGCTCATACATTCATTTCAGGGCTTTTCCTGTTTACTTTTTTTTCATGTATGTCAAACGTTTATTTCAATATTTTATCAACTCAGCACGGTTGCCATGAGGAACGTTGCAAGAAAAAAGAGCGATTCTAGTGAATACTTTTGCTATGGCAATATATTTTACTGATTGAAAGTTTGGATCAATCAACACTAATCTTTATCCGGCTTACGAAACATTTTGTTTCGTCGAGTAGAAAAATCTCACAAATTTCTTTTACGCTCTCTCTGTGTTTCTCCCAAACACGAACCGATTTTATCTCGAACCAAATGTAATTTCAATTTCGACGTGTGGAAACACGTTTCTTTCAACACATGAACCGTTTTTCTACTCACTTTCCAATTTTTTTTGCTCGTCTGGTTCATTTTTTTTACTGTTTATCGTGCGGGATATCGACAATTTTTGTAATATACTAGTTTATGTTTCGTATGCATACAAAATGAAGATAGTGATTCAAAATTGAAATTGATGTCTCGTCGTCATCATAGTCATCATACAATCTAAGGGTTCGACACATGAGTGTATCCAAAGTGTACTGAATATTGATGTGTCGTTTTCATTTTCGCATTTAATTTTCGCATATTTCCATACAATCAAGTTTTCAATTTATTTACTTTTTTTCCTCTGGGCGCTCTCGAGTTTTATGTTAAAAGAGGACGGAAATCCATTTGCTTTTTTTTAAATCAATTTTTAGTTCATATCTTTTCGTCCCAAATTAATATTGGATGTGTTTTTCCTCACTCCTCTGCAAATAATTTCATCTTTTTTTGATTGATTGACCACTTTGAATGGGGTGCACACAGGTACGATATGCTCGTCGGTGTTACACGTGCTGAAGCATATTTTGCATTCAATTCGGAGGATGTGCAGTACGGTATCGAAGCGGATCGACGTTCGAAAATTCTGCGAACATACGTTCGAAATACATACAGTTTTCATTTGAATGAAATCCTAGCAACCATTGTAAATGAGTACACCGACTGGGAACGACCGATTCAGCATCCAATTAACATCAGGTATTAATTGATTGCGTTTGAAAATATCGACATGTTCTAAAAAAAATACACACTGGTTTTTTTCTTTGTGTCTCGCCGCAACAGAGACGAAACATTGGAAGCTTTGAGTGATGCACAATATGTAGCGCCTGCAGCGAAAACCGTCGATTTACATTCAGCCAATCATCGAAATTCATTCCTCTACGTGTTTGACTATCAAACGAAGTTTGGCGATTTTCCACAGGTGAGTTATTAGCAGCAAATTTCATTCTATTTATGAACAATTAATTTCAAAAACGGACTGTGGACTATTTTGATCAATGTTGTCATGATCATCATACAGCTTTTGTTAAATGTTACAATTTTTGTTCTATGTTATGCAATTTATTAATTTACTTCATTTATCCAAACAGCGTCAGGGTTGTATCCATTCCGAAGACTTGCCTTACAGTAAGTACATACAAAGATAAAATCAATTGCTATATTTTGCTTCAATACTTTCCAATAAAAATTACACGTGATCATGAAATTTTACCCAATTTCAGTATTTGGTGCACCACTTATTGGCGGGTTCAATCATTTTGCGAGGTAATTCACTTTTCTTTTGTTAGACTAGCTAAGCTGATTAAACGATTTATTCCATTATGGATGGTATTAATGATGAATTAACGGAGCGATTAGCTCAAATTTAATGCGCAGCCTATCAAATCTTAGGATTTACTAATACTAAGAATACACGTAAAATAGTAATCTAATGCACATCCAATTATCCGGTATATTTTTGCAGAAACTATACCAAATCTGAAGTATCGCTATCGGAGTCAGTGATGCTATATTGGTCGAATTTCGTTCGAACTGGGTAAGTTTAAACCTCTAATTATAGCAAATCATTGCATTTTCCATCACAAAAAAGTGATAACTAAAGGAATTTAACGCATAAAATTTACACACAAATAAACACGCACACACACACAGAAACCCAAATGAGCCGCCGGAACCAGAGCATGGTGGTCGGCAAGAGAAGAGCCGCTTTAAAAATATCGAATGGACACCATACGAAACTGTGCACAAAAAATATCTTAATTTAGGTGAGTATCATAACAGTGGTTGAAATTAGTTTTCATCAAACTGAAATTTGTTCGGTGTTTGATGCGCTTTGAGGAAATAATTAGTTTGGAGGCAGTAATCAGTATCGAATTTCAATTTCATTTCATTTCATTTCATTTCTTTTCGATTTTATCATTACTTTAGATACGAAACCGAAGCTAAAAACGCATTATCGTGCGCATCGTTTGTCATTTTGGTTGAATTTGGTGCCTGATTTGCATAATTCGGGTAATGACGATGTTCCTTATTCGCATCATCAATTGGTCGATGATGATACGGATCGGCCACCTGTTGGGCCAACTGTGAAACCGTTAAATCCACCGCAAGGCAAAGATCCGGGTCGAAGCTCCAACTACTCACTATTTACCACACAAATGTTTTCGCTGTTGAATCTTTCGTCACAGAATAACAAATCGAACCAACGAGTGGCGAACGATTTTGGTGACGATCACGAAACAAATGAGCTCCATGGCACCGGTAATGGTGGCTCAAATGACGATGGTTTTGCCGCCTATAGTACAGCATTAAGTGTAACAATTGCCATTGGATGCAGCCTGTTAATTCTAAACGTGCTCATCTTTGCTGGAGTTTATTATCAACGTGATAAAACCCGGCTGAATGAGCCCCGAAATGGCAGTGGTTCAACGCAAATAGGACACGGCACACTGAATAGTGTGCTGAAGAAGCGCAACGAAAATGGTCAAATGCCAAATAATATTTGTGGCGAGCTGGAAACACTTACGATTCATTCGAAAAGTGACCCGGCCACAATATTAAGTCATCATCATGCGATGCAACATCATCAATTGCCACCGCCCGAATTTGCTGACATACCACAACGAGCACCGCCACCGCCCAAGCATGTGAAAACCATGACAATCATGGACGGTGGTATGAGCGTAGCGACAGCGAATCAAATGCTTCCGGCCCATGCATTACAATTAATCGGCGCCAATTGTACGGGAACGTTGCAGAAGAAAAGCTGCGTGAAAATTAGTAATTCGGCTGCAAATAGCCAACAACAGCAACACCAACACCAACAACACCAACAACAACACCAACAACACCAACAACACCAGCAACATCAGCAACAACAACAACAGCAGCAATGCCATAGTCAAAATCAAATGGATGAACTACGTGTGTGACGTTAGTTGAGTGTATTCGATAATACTAATGCCATTGACACTGTATACGATGAAACTGTATTTTGAATTGTTAGCTTTTGCTACAAGAAGGAAAGAAAAAAGAACGATTTCCTTTTTGTGTTAGTGTTTCATATTGTACATCATGGATTTGAAATTGTTGCGCTGCATCCGCGTTCGATATTCAGCACGATGATGACATCCAAGCTTTCGAACAGGGTGTGCAGATTGTAAGGTTCCATATTTTATACAATATTTTTCAAACATTGAACGTTCTTGTTTTGTTTGATCTCGATTTGTTAGTAAATTTCGCATTCCTTTCTTCAAGCTTACGAAAGCAAGTGTATTTCTATTGAAACTATCATAAATGAGTAAAAAGCACTCAAATACATTAAAATTACCAAGGAAAAAATAATAACACGAAACATCATCATTAACAACTATGCCCACATTCATGGTGGTTTTTCGTTCACCTTTGAGAAAAAAAACTCCGCTCTAATAGTTAAAATGAACTTTGTATAAATTACCATATGAATTTCAATAACCTGTAGTATAGTGTGTGCGAGTGAGAAACTCGAAAATAAAAACTCGTCTAGATGTTCATTTTTCATACTTGATATAACTCATGAACTGTGGTGTGCACGGAACATTCGCGATGCAATTTCCATAGCAACGTGAAGGCACAGAGAGGAAGAAAAAGTAGTCAATGTGTGGTTCGAAATAGAATTGCGTATCCTATCGTTAACTCTTCACTCTGCCGATGATGAACTGTGCTGATGATAGTGGAAATATTAACCAATCGACCAAACAGAAGAGAAAAATTAATAATTATTACAGCAGGAAAAAAAACCATACAAACACTATGTATGAAAAGGTAAGCATTTTTTGGATTGTTACATTTTCTGGCCGTTGGTTCGTTTATTCATTTTCAAAGAGGAAACAAAAAAATTAAATGTAAATAAATCTAATTAAAAATGAAATAGTGTGTGATGAAAATTCGATGAAAAGTTGCCGAGTTCCACATTTTTCGCTCTCTTTCTCACTCTCTGAGAAGAGTAAATAAGCGAAAAGGACTTGCATGTACCCATTTAACATTTAACGAGTTAAATGTAAACATTTTCTACATATCGACGATTCAACAACCCAATAAAATGAAATGAAAAATAAAAACACAAAATCAACATACAACCCATTGAGCATTTGACCGGATGAATTATAACATAGAGAATTTAATGGGCAGCAGACAGAAAAAAACAACAACATCGAAATAAATTCGCAATTTCTCTTCCGCAATAAATAAATCTTCATTATATTAAAACGAGACCCAACAAAAATTGTGATCTTATTTTAAATTACAATTTATTTATGCGATGATTAAATGCGATTATTTTGTACAAAATCATTTGTCGAAGGAATTTTCAATTGTTTGGTCATCAGTGTGCGTCTGCACACACACACGCACACATAGTGGAAATTCCGGTGAAGAACGCAATTTTAATTGAATATTTATGGTATTTGTTTTCCGTTTCGTTTCTCAAAAAATGCATGTATCGAATAAATTGTTCCGCTTTTTATTTAGGGCGAATGCAATTTATTTTAATAATCGAACAAAAAAGGCAACAACAACAGTAACATACGCAAGTAATAATTAATGAAAAGAGTCAACACAGCTCCAATATCCAGCATGAAACTTCGTCGTTCACCCCATCTCTGGGCTCCTGCCATCAAATTAAAGCGAAACACATAATTGGCTTGCTGCATCCCAAATGAGGCCCAAACACATTTTCGGTGATTTTGATCCTCTGAGCTCAAACAATCCAATAAATTATATCAATTAATAATAAATCAATGTAATTTAAATTCGCTCACTAATTCCGACTGCAGCTCGGATGCAGCATATGCATTACTGCCTCTGGGCAAACGGAAAAAATACGTTTTTTTTATAAATGAAAAAATGCATTTCCGAAAAATGCGATCTCCGTATTTTTGGCAGGGATTGTGTATTCGCTGCTGAGTAGGCCTAAGCTGAGCTAAATTTGCTAACTCAGGCGCCTGAAGCGTTATTTTAGCACATTCACTGTGGTAAGATGTCATTGATATCAAAGATCCATGTATGCGCTGAAATACCGATTCAGGCGCCTGAGTTAGCAAATTCAGCTCAGCCCAGGCCTACTCAACAGCGAATACACACTCTCTGATTTTCGGTTGAGTATGAAAAAAACAGCAATATCCGTTTGGAGCGGACTCGTCTCTTAGCTGTGAGGTCATGCGAATAAAAAAAAAGTCAGCATTTTATTTATTATTTTTTTCAAGTTCTTCGTTCCATTCAATCATGTTGAATCGTCTATAATTCGGTAATACATTAATAATATAAATGTGAAATTTCCCATTATTCAAATGAAATCGAAAGAAAGTCAGTCGACTGGCGAAATTGAGTGTTTACAGATTTATTGTAGAGTTAATGTCAAAGAACTCATAACAATACATTAAATTTATGTCGACATATGTGGAAACGTACACAAATGATTGGACATGGAGGATTGACAGTGGAATCAGTGAATACGACAAAAAAGACTGAATTTAAAAACGCATCACACAAACAAGCACAACAAACGCTTCAAATATATCCGCAATCGGTCATCCAATACATTCCCCTTAAAACGATTTTCCATTAAAATTGATGCAATATACGTATCGTTAGTTAATTGATGAACAAATTAATTACGACGATTAAAGCTCTCGCACCACATCCGATTTGTGATTCCAATCCAATTCGAAAATGTGTTCAATGCAGATGAAACTCTTTGAAATTTTGTATGTTAAAAAAACCAATCCGTAATTCATGTATTCAAAGTTATTGGTGTGCTCATGGAACTCATAGTTGACGAGCCATGAATCTTATAAAATGTGAATGTTTTCTTCTCTGAAAGCAAATAGCTTTGTACAAAATGTAAATACTATCCTATTTGTAAGGTAAGCGATATGTTAAGCTAGGTAAATTTTCCAAAACAAAAGACATGTACTAGAACTATTTAGCGATATTTAATGATGATTCAATCATCATAGGAGACAACAAAAAGAAATCATCTCTATTTAAACCCGATATTACTGTAATAGGATCATAGAATAATATTTAAAAAAATGATAATTGAAATTCGATAATGAAATTAGACATTTTAATGGAATTTGAATTAAATAATCCAATATAACGGAATACAGTCGAACAAACGAACAAGAACACATGATGTTTATTTACATGGATGGTTTTAGGATAACTAAATAATAACATAAACACACACACATACGATCACGTGTTCACGGCTGATTCTAGTGATAAAACGTTGAATGCAAGCGAAAATGCATCTATTATAACACGTTGACAGCATATTCGATGACACAGATCTCAAACAAATAAACCATTTGAGAAGAAAAAACAACATACACACATATTTAATTCATTCAATTTTACCATTAGATCTTAAATTAATGCATATTTATCCGAAATAAACGAGCTGAATACTAGTCCCGCACATATACATATTTGCGAGGACGAACAGAAGTGCGACGGTGATGTGAAAGTCAGATGGATAATCCCTATAAAAGAGAAACGAAAAGGTCATAAACAGATAAAATCATAAAAATCCAAAGACATGTTTAACGAGTTTAATCGATTGATATTAAAATCAAATAAAACAACCAACCAAAATGGAAATCACTTACATTTAAGTAAATTTATCACTATTTTAATCGGAAGTCATCGTTATTTAAAAAAAAATTAAAAAAAACTTCTAATTAAGACAGGACGTACTAACGGGCAGTAAACAAAATTTAGTGTATACTTCCGTGGTGAAAAAAAAAAAATCCGTGGACAATGTTATAAAGAAAAATAAAAACTAATAACAAAAAATTCGCTCCCTCTCTCTCTCTCTCTCTCTCTCTCTCTCTCAAATATATGATTTCAATTTTCAGCGGCAAATACTGAATGATGAAAGGTGAGTTGAAACGACAGCGATCTATTTAATACAATTTTGATCGATTCAACCACTTTTTATGCGAATATTGGGTATTTTATTAATTTTAATGAAATTGTCACCATCTCAAATATTCGTTGCCTTTTCAAATGAAACCGCATTTTCAAATAGCTTTAGTGTAATTAAATTTAATTGCATTGCCATACATTGTCATAATTGCTTATCAAGTGCAGCTATTTTGTGGTGTTTTGTGAAATAAATATTAACAATTTCGAATTGGCAACCTAACAACAACAAAAAACACTCCCATCACAAATGATAAGAACTGTGCAAACGCACAACTCAGACATCAATGAAAAAAAGGCCTGATTCCATGTACAAATCGACACAAACAGCTAGCACAAACGAAAAAATCGCGCAAATTAGTCACATTCCGTCTATTATTGAGATAAATATATAAAGTTAATAAGTGTATTGAATAAAAAAATGATAATTTTTCGAATAATTCCGCTCAATAAAATTAATATTGACCTTAATAATTTTTCCGTTGCTAGTGGTGGTGGAATGGCAATTTTATATTGATTTTGTAACTTTATGTTTGCGTGTGACATGGAATATCGCATCGGGAAAAAAGGTTCCAATCATTAATTCATTTCATTTTTCCATGGAAGCGGAAATGCTTGTAATTATATTCGTTCCACGTGATCGAGTCCGTCGACCAACCTAACGACAAGGTGTATCAATGCACAAAGGATTTTTTCTCCCTGGACTTAATGTGGTAGTAATCGATTGGGGACGCTTTGCTAAATCGAAAAAAAGCCATTTCAGTATAGAGAGAGGGTGAGTATCCATTTGCAATCGACAGAAAAAAGAGCTGGTCGAATTTAGTTGCGAATTATTAATCCGTCGCCATGAAAAGAAAATATCATCAAAACTGATTGTGCGAATATATTGAACATTGTATTACTAAAGCATTAATCATGGCATGACTCTCGCATACGATGCATTGATGCTGGGAATTGAGTTTCACTGACCATTGCGCTCGATTTACATAACACAGAATGTGAAGTACCAAATGTCTGATTACGCTTTTATCTATGCTGCCTCCACCCCCCAACAGTTGACTCAATTTATAAATGGCATGCGATTTGGTTGCTATTCCGGAATGCAGAAAGGGAATTTCAAATGAGCGTTGAGTGCTGGAATTCCAACATTCGAATGACATTTGCATTGAGGGCGTAAATCAAAATGTGAACTAAATACGCTGGGATTGTAATTTAAAATAATAAATTAAAAAACTAAAACTGGTTATATCAGAATTATTTGCTGGAATTCTGCCTCGATATCGGATTCTCTCTCTCTCTCTCTCTCTCTCTCTCTCTCTCTCTCTCACACACTCTCTCTCGCTCCCTCTAGGCATTTCGAAATTCGAATCAAAATTTGTTTGTTTTCGGGATACGCGATATCCACGCAGCGGCTAGCTTCAGTTATGTCATATTTTTTTATGTTTATCGGGGTAGAATTTTTATTCGATGAGCCGTCACATAACGTGCGTTTAGCATTCTGTTGGCTTTTATTTCGTTCAACCCCGAAATTTTATTGATGTCATTTGAATAAATTCGCTTTTGGACGGATTTACAATTTTGATATCGATATACAAATACACATATATATCGGCACACTAAAAGCATTCCGTAAATGCAAACATCCAGAACATATAAATATTATTATAGATATGTGTTATCAGCAAAATTTAATCTATTTTATGATTTTAATGCCCATGTGACGTGTATTTTATTTTTCCGTTCTATTTTTTTCTTCTTTCATTCGCTGTTGTCGTCGTCGAACGCTGTTGTCCTTGCGTAACTGTGTAATTGAGAGAGACACAAGCACTCAATGTGAACGGCGATTTCAATCGAATGAGAGATGATCGGGGGGGATTGAATAAAAATGTCTTTTTTTCCATCTCCAGCATATTGGATCCATTGAAATTGAGTTTTGTGGAGCTGTTTGAATTTCCGTGCAATTTACGATGGATTATAAATGTGAATTGGTACGTATTGCAAAATGTTCGACGCAAAAAGATTCAATTACATTGCCTCGAAGGTTGATGTGTTGTCACTAAGCATCAAACTGTTTTCCATGGCTAAAGTCAGTTTTAATTTGTGAGCGCGGCAAAATTGGTTTTCCTAAGATATTCTCTCTCGCCACACTTCATGCGGCGTTGGAATAAAAAGAGCAGACGAAAAAAAAATCCTGAAAACGGAACAAAGCGGCTATTTGTAAATGAAAAACGTGTGAACGCACGAGAAAAGGAACGTGACTGAGGTGGAAACACCATAAAAACGCATTATCCATCGCATGCCATGACCTTCATTAAATTCAATTTGTCCAACAACGAACGTAAGTGTACGCAATACCCCTCCGACCTGGTAAAAGTTTGAGCCAAAGTAGCAGCGAGATGGGTGGGTGTTGTGAGTTCTTCACTTCGGTTTCGTCGTCTGGTTTCCTCCATTACGAGTTCATTCCAATTTGAGCAGGAGATAATTTCGCAAAGTGTTTGTTCCACACAAAAGGCTGTGATTTAATGTATCATTTGCTTACTTTTTCGGCATTTAACCTTATGAAATCTTCTTTAATCGATATCAATTATGTAGTAATTTTTCGGCGGCTCTTCAATCCCTGTGCCAATGTATTTTATCCACTTTAGTGTAATGCTGAAGAGTATTGTCGTGTAAGTGGAATGGAGGATGGAGATGCTGTGTGCTTTTGAGCCCTGTCCATACGCTTGTATGTGTGTGCGTGTGTGTGTTCGGCGCAGTAAGAATATTAACGAGTCGCCGGTCATTAAATATTTGTTACATTAAATCCAATCAACACAATGCGCTACAGAAAAACATTGAGTGAGTCGTTAATGCTATCGATAGATGTGAGAGAAAAGACCGGAAAATAAGCGAGTTTATAAAATCAAATTATAATCATAAATTACATTGAACTTAAGAGAGTACGAGCAAATGAGTGAAGGGAATTCCAGAGTCAAGTGTTTTGCCATTTGCAAAAATCATTGCTGCCATCCGAGTAACGAACGAAAAGTTTAAGAAGAATTATTTTTGATGCGTCTATAAACTGTGGCTGAAACTAGCTTCATTCTACGATTCGTTCTTTTGGTGAATCCAAGTGATAGTGCATGTTTTGTGGCATATATTTGCTGCTATATACGATTCGGAAGCATGTTCGCATCAAGTCGTATTAAACTAGCAGATAAGTTTCGATACGTCACATACGACAATCCAATAAATTACCGTCGCATAGCTCTTTTCCCGCCTCCTTCACTCTCTTTCCCTCTATTTCCATCTCAACTGGATGCAGTCATGAATACCATCCAACGAAATGTTCCCAATTCTCTCATTCTCTTTCTCGTTCGCAAAGCATTTGTATGCGCTTGATATGGTTGAATGTTTCTATCATCTCGGCGACTTTCCAGCAAATATCTGCTCACACACTATTCTACGTGCGCTCAGTACACAATCTGTAATATTTTCAGTGGTGATAAAATGTTTAATTGATGTCAAAAACTTACGCTTTAAATTATTGCCATTTAAAATGTTCGCCAATTTTCCGGCGCAAAAATTAAATGAGTTCGAGTGAGCGAGCGAACGAGCAAGGGAACAAGAAGGAGTGAGAGAGAGATAGACAACGAGTGCAAACGTGTCTATGTGTGCGTGTTTTTACCAAAGTATCAGACGAATTGAGCCGGAGCACCAAGTTTATTGCACAATAATTATGCACCATTAAACACTCACTTTGGCAAATGAGAAAATTTGCAAAAGCATTTTACATATTAATATAGTGTTATACTAATGGATGTGCGTCAAATCGTTTGGTGGCTTAGTAGCAGCCGCCATTCTGAAGCTGGTTCACCAATGCGATTACAGATTAATGGCAGAAAAACAATGCACACACATACTTTACTCACGGTATAGCATGGTGCCACCGAAAATACATCGTTGCTTTGATTCAGACAATTTCAAAATTTCCAATTGCATTTCCACAAAATTCCAACAGATTCAAACATAGTAAAGCAGCATCTAGGGTATATTCCATCCCAATTTTAATTCATTTCACTTGTGATTTTTTTTATCTGCAAAAAAGTACTACAATTTATTGCCGTTAACAAAATGCAAAAATGTGCCCTAAATTCGATGAACGAAAAATCGACATACTCCTGCTTCGCCGTATTCTTGGTAGTTTTTAACCAAATGAACATTGAACTACGGTTATATCCCTAGACCGAGATACGATGAAACATTTTCAAACGAAATATACTTTCAACGGTAACTTAGTAATAATAAATTGCTATCAACAAAAAGAGTTACACATTTTAACCCTCGAATGCATTAATTTTTCCCAGGGCTGGGAGTACTGGTACTTGGTTGATTTTTGGCCATAATTAATTAAAAAAATATTCATGATCCTGGATTCCTCATGTTCTAGTCAGAAAATGCGATTGACATAAATCAGAGAACAATCAAATCCATTGTTTAAGAGTGTCAAAAATTTGTCTAATTTAGAGTTCGAATAATTTATTTTGTCAAATTTATGTTTTTGCATACATTTTTGTTTATAACTTTACAATCACACTACATAGACGAATATTGCAAAAGACAAAAATAAAGAGAGAACATTGACGAATAAAAATTCTGTTCGAAGCAATGTGATCCGTGCCGGTATTCTACAACACATTCCGAACACTTTGTTCGGAATTATTCTGAACGTTCAATTCCATTTTGGAAGGTGGCACGAAAACGTTATATATGGATTTGTATCTATTGATTGAACGTTTGGAAGCCACCTTTCAAAATGCAATTGATCGTTCAGAATAATTCCGAACAAAGTGTTCGGAATGTGTTGTAGAATGCCGGCACCGATGTAAGGTTTACGTTCTACAGGCGTTCAAATGTTGCCCGTCTAGAGGCGGTTGTATGCATTAGAGGGTTAATCGACAAAAGGACTGAACTACAGCTTGCGGTACTTTGCACGTTGTGACTCAATTACGGTGAACTTATTTAGGGGCAATAGGTAGAAAAAACATTTTCGTTAAAGTCAGTGGACACTTGGAAAAGTAGTTCATGTAGCACGCACAAAAAACGGATAATATTGTGTTATGCATGTCGATAATTGTTACCATAATCACCATTTTCACAAATTTATTACAGTATTACAAAACAATTGATTCAAAAAAATAAAATCGTCGTATACATTTCGTTGAAGCATTAAAGAAAAACACTGGTTAAGTTGAAAACATTTGCTGGTAATTCAAAGTAGTTAAAAACAAAGTTTTAAATCAGATTCGTAAAAAAAAGTGTGGGAATAACAGGAAAATCAGTACATAATACTTGACATTTCTTCGTATACCATCAACATAACGTGCTAACAAGTAATTGGTGGTATATTTCCTCCTTAGCTCGGGTTTTATTTCGTTAATAAACTTTTCTTCTTTGCATGCAAAGTTACTTTGGAAATATCGCATCTTATATTTCCATAGAATTCATCCGTTTGAAGAATTTCGAAATAGTCGCAAGCGACGGGTGGCTACAAACAACTGTAACCATCAGTTTATGTGAATTGTAGTTGAAATGCTCTCCTTTTTAACATGGAAATTTAATGAAAATTTAATTGATAACTCGTTTCTCTAATTGTGATTTGGATTATTACTGCAGTTAACTATGTTGGAAATGCCTTAACGAGTAAATTCTTGGAAACTGTTGATGGGCAATGCTTTTGAAACGATAATTGTGTGAACACGATTTGTGGGAATGGAATAAATATCAATGTTGAAAGGGAACAAATTCCAAATGTTTACGAATTTTGTGCATAAAAACCATGCTAAAGAGCGATGTGATTATTTCCATCATGTACAGAATGCAACATGGAATCAAACATCAAGATGGATTACCAAATCAGATATGTGTAATTTTTTCTATGGCAGTCATAAAATCAGAGCAACTTACCGACTCAAAAGTACAGGACATAAGTGATTGCACCAACTCAACGGTAATGAAACGCAGCGAAACGAAAACGACATAAAAATTGTCAAACAAATAATAACGGAGCGCATTTGTTCGTTCGTTCATTCGTTTGCTCGCTTGCTGCCTCGCTTTTGCTAGCTCGCTCGCTTGGCGGGTACATCGAAGTCAACAGAGATTGGATGGAACGTGCAAAATGTGTGCATGGCGAAGTGCGTTCTACTGAAAATGGAGACAATACCCATTGAATGAGATGACACCGACGCGCAAATATGATAAACCTAATGTATGGAAGCACGTCACACACACATATATATATACGAGCAAAAAGTTCGATCATCCAAACGAAACGAAATAAATAAATAAAATATAAAAAGTTGAACAATAAAATTGTAAGTGGGGCGAACATTATTCATATCATGCTTTGATAATAATTTTTAACCCTCTTGTCATAAACAGATACAACACAATACATATATCATGGAAAGCGGAGCCAAAGTTGTGTGTGTGTTTTTTCCGCTTTTTCTTCTTGTTTTTCTTCCTCATTCCCTCATCTATTTCTCGTTCATGTATCGTTGTTATTTGTGGATCCAAGATCACCGCTTTAACTCCCATCGCATCCGAGCACATGCAATATCCAGAGTAAAGAGGAAAGAAGAGAGATAGAACGGAAGCGCACTTCTTTCATGAGTCCATGTGCGTTGCTCGGTCGGTTTTGTTGTAAAATGTATATTCTGTGCCATCGTTTTTCCTCATGCACATCAATTGGACCGGATCCTAATCTCGCGCACACACACACACTACGGCACATATGTGAAAAGTTTTAGTCGCGCTGGGCGTGAAAAGAACAGAAAAAAAAAATATCACACACACAATACAATCATTGCCGGCAAACGAGGGAACAAAAAGCCGAAAAGAATATGAAGAAGAAGAAGACGAAAAAGGCGGGAGGAGAGAAAATAATAATAAATATTCAATGCGCTTAAACTGGAAAAACATATATTATTATTGGACAACCCGATTTCCGGAGCGAAAAGGCGAAAAAATGCCGTTAACGTAAAAAAATTATATTACAAAAAGCGAACAACAAAACTTTCAACGATAAAATAATATATTTCATTGCCATTCCTCGGTTCTTAGTTCGTGCCGAGCGCAAGTCACTTCCCTTTTCAATTGTCAAGTTTTCGAATCTTTTCTACATCCGAATCGTTTCGATATTTATTTGTTGGGCTTTTGCGTTCTCTCTCTTTCTGGCTTTGGGAATCATGACGATGGTGTTTTTAGACCAGAGATAGGAAGAGAAGGGAGCAAAAAATGTTTATTACCATTTGTTGTATGAGAGTGCGGAGGCAAAATTTAGCCATCCAAAAACGGTGAACGCTGCGATTTTGTACAAGCACTCCAATCCCTCTGAAATTCAACATTTTGTGAAAAGTCCATTCGAAATGGTTGGCCCGTATTCTAATTTTACAGCGAAAATGGTCTGTGGTTTGTTTGTTTGTTGTTTCTGCCGCTGCGAGCGAAATTCGTTGATTGTGCCGTATTTGTTGTGTGCTTTCCGGTGGTTTTAGAGCTGCATTCTTCTTCATTCTTTGAATGTTTAACTCTCATGTTCGAATCAACTTCCGTTTTCGGACACTGAAGCCAAAATATTGCCATACCACAAAAGCGTAATGTGTTTCTGTTCACAGACTCTGTGGGATGAAAAACCAATAACGCATACAAACTGACATACTCGTTCTCCCTCGCTCGCTTCCATATACCACCAGCACCGAGACTTCAAATGAATTATGCATTTCACTTCAGCGCATCGCATCGTATACACACACGCATAAGTCGGTGGTTCGGTGTGCATTTGCATCTGACGAATAGGGGCGTGCACTGAATTTACATGAAATATCGATCGATTTGCTATTAAATTCAAATAAACTATCCGTGGCCGTTTTTCAGCTGCACATTCAATGCATATTCAATGCGAACGGAAAGAAAAATGTTTTGACAGCGGCAGCGGCAAAAGAAGCCGGCAAACGAACGAGATCGAACGCGGTCTCCAACATACACACAAACACCGCTGCATTCATGGTAAAAACGTGCTGTCGACAAGCAAACCTAACGATTATACAAAGGCCTGGCATAAGCTCAACTTCCACATGAATTGTAATTTGTCTATTGTTGTTATTGAACACAAATTCACAATATCTTTTCTGTTTTTTCCCTTTCCTCTCATTTCTCTTGCTTTCGTGCATTTTCTTTCCGTTCGATGCTCATCAATGAACTCGCAAATTGCAAAACGTAAAATGGGAAAGCGAGCCGCGAAGACCAAAAGGCACAGAGGGAGCGGTATGGTGGCGAGCGAAATAACACACAAAAGAAAAATGTGGTAAATAAATTTAGCATCGCGCGGATGCACATTAAGATAGCGAACGAAATTTACAACGAAAATAGAGACGTCCGAAAAGGAACGAAATGTAAATAATTTCATTGCAAATCAATTTACCCCGTTCGATGGCCGAACGAGAGAGACAGCGAGAGAAGATTGTATGCAGATTATTTAACAAAATTAACATATCCAGTTAAAAGAAAAGTGCTTTTGAATTAAACAAACGATGGAGCATCACCAGCACACGCTTTTCGCATTTTCAACACAATGGAACATTTTTTGCCTTCTTCACTTTACAGCGAACCGGTTTTTTCTCCTCTCGATTTTCCTTTCTCTTTGCAAACAATTTAACCGAATTTTCTCTCTGACTTTCAAAGAATGTTTTTGGGATAAACATAAACGCGCACACGGTGTACGCTGACCGTGTGATGGTGAAATAGCAATCGATTATCAAGCAGGCATGCCAAGCGATTGTGCCGGAAAAATGGTTTCGTGAATATTGATTTGAATTGAGTTATCGTAGGTCATTTAAACATATTATATTGTTAAGCACGCTCAACCGTGTTTTATGGTAATGTGAACGTGTGTGTATTTTGTGTGTTTGCAATTCACTTAGCGCATTGTAAACGTAAACGACGACGATGTGGAATGTGCTCTATTTCTTCTATACTCCCAAGGACGAGATTTCCATATCGAATTTTTTTTAGTCGATGCTCAAATCGACGAATTACTCGTACGATTCGAATGCTAGGCTTCCAATAATGGTTTGTGTTATTGCTATCCGTGTTAAGCACGAATTGAATGGCAAATGACTCTTCATCGGATTCGATATTTCGTGTTAATGTGGTGGTTTTTTCCTCCTTCGTCGATTTCAATATAATATATATAAATTTTATCTCAAGAATAAAAGGGTGAATGGCGGTAAATCGAAAACAATGCCTAACGACGTTGAACCAATCGACGTATGAATTTCAAACGACTGATTCGCTATATTCGAATGAAGAAAAAATTTATTGCGCAGCGTGTATAATGTATATCGATAATGAAACGCAGCCAAATAGAGGCTATTAAAAATTAACTTAAATTGAACGATGCGAGCGCCCCCAATTTCAAAGGGCACATCAATGTAATTTTCAATTTCAAATTGGAACTAAACAGCGCGGCAATTCAAAATGTGACGAAATGTACTGTCACCAGCCGCCCTATGAACGCAGCGAAATTACCTTTTTGTGTGTATATCAACAAAGACCCAACATTTAAACCTCCCACATGTTCGATCGAAACGAATGTTGATTCAAATGACAAAAAAAATCCACTGAATTTTTGCCATCACTTTTGGTGTTTGCATTCCGAATTTCCGATCGTCACTTTTGAGCGAGGTGCTGTTTGTTTAGGCCTGCTTTTTGTTGTGCGACTTTAACGGCTTATCCGATTGAAAACAGAATAACATGGGAAAATTTACATAGCATTTTTTTTAAGTGATTAAAGATGGACGGACATCCGCTTTCATGGCATTAAAAAGCAATCGAAAAACCGTTGCGGCAACCATTGTCCAATCAATACGAAATATGATGACATAGGCAATGTTTGAACAATTTTGCATTCGCATCGAAGCATGAACACATTGAGATAGTGTTTATTTCTCTGGCACTCGAGCATTAATCAAATCAACAGCCATCGATCAAAATTGTGAGGGAGAAGAAGAAGCAAACAACCGACAACCAAACCGATTCAGCCATTTTCCTATGGAATCGCAATCATGTGAGTCAGCATTTTCGCCGATGCAAAGTGGAGAACGAAATGAAACTCTCCACCGAATTGAAGTGGCATATCAATTTTCGGCCATTTGACAGCGAGACAACGACGCGGCTAAGCAAATGCATCGAAATCGATTTCGAATTAAAATAGCATCCAACCATTTTGTCAGTCGACCCAATATTGATTGCAATTGAATTTGCAATGCTAATTGATTCCCTAAAAATTCAATAATCAGAGACGATTTTGAAAATCCAATTAAATCGCCGGTAATAATTCATTGGTATTTTTTCTTTCACAGCTGGCGTTGGTGCGCATGATACTATCACACATTGATTAATACCCATAAAAATGGAAATTCGAATCGCTTTGTTAATTTATCGATTTTCAATTCATTTGAAGTTGTAACGATTTCGAAATTGTTTTGGTATATTTTCTGGCTTTTGGGACCACAAGTTAACTCCAATTTTGACGGAACTACCAGATTTATTATTTGTTCAAGTTATGCGGTTCTGAAGACGGCTAAAAACATTTTTCAAGTTTGTAGCCTAGCCACAATAGCCATATGAAGGCGCATACACAGTGCTAGATGTATGACAATGAACGCATCCATTTGCCTGTTAAATAATACTTTGTTCATTAGAAAAACTGGTGCCAATTACAAAAAGCCGTCAAAAATCGTTTGCATAATATCAAGCACACTCATTGTCAGCGAGGTGTATTTGTAACAATTACACGAATATACGTGGGACACATCACCTACGCACATCGAATATACGTGGAAAAGTGAAACGAGTCAGAAATTCTGATTTTGAATCAAAGAGCTCATTTTGGATACTGCTATATTTCGTGCTATCAGTAGTTGCTATTTATAGGCAATAGTTGTGGATATTTTGAAATA
>NW_022595244.1:10738542-10751718 GCF_009176505.1 Sitodiplosis mosellana | reverse complement strand
TACAGTGGCATTTCGAAAAGATAGGCAGATTTGTTTACAAACAACAACAAATAAGCTGCTATTTCAAAATATCCACAAATATTGCCTATAAATAGCAACTACTGATAGCTCGAGATATAGCAGTATCCAAAATGGGATCTCTGTTCAGAATAAAAGAATCTAAGTTAAATAATGCGTGAGTCGTATGCATAGTGGCGAAGCGTTACGACTACGCGTACCACTACGAACCACTACGTTTAGGGAATTAGTGAACGTAGTACTACGCGTACTCGTAACGCTTCGCCACTAGGGTCGTATGGTATCCATTTGTATGAATTCATCCGTTCTCTCTATCCAATCGAGAGCATCACAAAGACCTTTTCGAATCTCCATTTCAGAATATTTTGTTGTTGAAAAGTTTCATCCATAATTCAAAATGATAAAAAAATGGCCTCGGCAAAATAGTACTGGACATCCAAACGGTACGTTAACAAAATTTTGCTCAAAATAAATTCGCAAGCTTAGTTATCATTGATTGTTCCTACGAAGAAGAAAAAATTGCTTGTTTATTTACAAAAGGGTCTTGTCGTCAATTTTTCCTTTGACGGCCTGTCGATCAAAACGGTGCACAGTTTGTTGAATATCAACCAAAGACAGAGAAAGTGACAGAAATTCGGATGGGCGGACAAACGAGGAAAAAAGGGCCACAACATTTTTCCTAGAAGCAATCGATATTTCCTTGGCAGCACAGCCACTGTGCTAAGCAAAGTCTGTGAAGTGGTTTCATGATGACAGCACTAACTGCGGATGTGCTTGTACTGATTTCATGTGTTGTCAGCACATTGAGCCGTTTAAAGCCAACAATCCTCATCAAATTGGATACATTTCAAAAGCGACATCAGAATTTGATTCGAAAATCGTCACGAAAGGAATATATAGGGATCCATCAAATACGTTCAAAGGCACATAGCATCTGCATCGCACAGCGTCCACAAAAATGATGCACATAGTCAATGCGAAGACGGGGCATTGTGATTCGGCCAAATAATTTGAAGATTTAGTTTCGATTGCTTTTGAATGTTTCGCAGTAATTTGTTTCTATGGATTTTGCTTTCCAGAAAAACGAAGAAGAAGGGGAAGGGAAAGAATTATTCAAAGAGAGTCCGCATTCAGATTCTTTTAAACGAACAGAAAACATAAAACCATCGAGCATTTCGTCACAACATTTGCGAACTCTATAAAAATACAATGGAAACAATTGTAGACAAGAAATCGGAATGTATTGGAATTGTGTCCCGAAACTAACATTATTCGTCGCGCTCACAAAATCGCCTTACCAGATAAAATTGTGCAAAGCGGTATTTCTGTGTCTTGAATGTGAAGTGTTGAAATCGGAGCACACTTGAAATGTGCGTCATTCGGCAAAATGTATCGAAAAACGAAACCTTTCTAAGGCTTTACAAATCCATTACGGATTATGGACTCAGTTTTTTGTTCCCTTTTTTTTATATTCGATGGCTGAAAAATAATACGATTCTGTTATTAGGCACAACATTCCATGCTTGAAAGTGTGCAAGCTAGACATTTATACTGAACCCGAACGATTGTGGTTTGGATATAGTTTCAATCATGGCATACAATGTGGTGCTTAGACACATGTTCAAATGACAACTGGGCTCAGGACCGTAACATCCGAAAAGATTCCAAAAAATGTTGTAAAAAATAACGCATACAAACCGATTGGCTTATGATTATTTGTAGTGCTTTCGAGAACAATCGAAAAAAGTAGACTCGCTCTGCAAAATTATCAACCCCTTTCATTTTCATGTGGTTCTTATGCACCAAGGAAACAAAGACGCTATCAGACATTTGATGACTGAAACTGTTTCTTTTCACATTTCTGGAGAGAAAAGAAAATATCAATGAAAAATCACACAAATTGACTGAGTCAACATTACGGAATCGACCAAAATGGGTCTGTACTCTGTACAGCAACATCCAACTATGTAATGCAAGCAAACCAAATTCAATCCCGTCGATTGTTTTGAATTTACTATTTTTGTGGTTCAACTGGCGGTTTTCATTTTGCCTTATTTTTAGTGCCCACTTTGTTATATCGACCCGGATACTGTCGCAGATATTGTTTGCATTCATTCGGTGTAGAAAACAGCGAGTGGCTGTTAAATGGGTCAACCAATTTATCTTTTGTATCGATTGAAACTGATCGAATGTTTTGTATTGAATGAGTATTTTTTTTTCGAACGAAATTAGAACACGTGTTCAACGAACTCACGAACTCGTGAGCTTAGCACGTCTGGAATAGGAGATTTTGATGCATCATTTGGTGTCTCTGTGCCCGCCGATGAAGAAATATACGAGTATGATTGCAAACGAGAGAAAAAGAGAAAGAAAGAGAGAGTTTGATGCTAACTCTTGAGCTGCATGGGATAAATTATCAATTTCACTTACATTAGTTGATAATAATTTATGTGCACAAAAATGTGTCCTCCGTGAGTATCAATTAAATGTGAATTTATTGCTGCGATGGTGCGATTGGCCAAGCAAAAGAATGGCAAGCGAAGGCGACAAATTATTGAAATAAATGTCCACCGTAAAGGTGCAATGTGAAATCCGATAATTCAGACTTTCAACTCACTCCATCACTCTTGAACGTACACCACATATGCTCGCACATCTACACACACACACACACACGATTCGAGATTATGGTTTCGTTGAACCGTCTTTGCAAGTCACTCGTGTCGCACAACGCAATTTGATTGCTTGGGGATTTTAATGTGTTTCGAATACGAAAATTATTACATTACGATTTGTTCAGCTGTGATCGCGCGAATAATTTATTTAAGCTTTACATCCAATCGCAATGAAACAATTTCATTGCGAAATGACATATTTATGGAAATGCGACGAACTTTGACAAATCAATTTTGCTCTTGGAAAACATAGCCTTTTCGATACATGAGTTACATGCTTGTAAGTGGTATGTCACAAAACAGTGTGGAAAATGTGAAATGACGAAGAATCATAGTAAACAGTTACGAACACTTTGATTGGATGATAAGCTGATGAAGTATGCACAATTTAGAACTGAAATTAGGGTAAGTCTGCCGGAAAAAAATTAAGCACATTTTATGAAATGCTCTTTATCCAATGAATTCATCTCATCGGAAAACTAATCATTTGGAATGCATCAATAAATTGGCTTCTGATAGATTCAGAGATTTATTCATGGGTTTGATGTCTAGAGATTTATTGATACGTTTATGCACTACATAGCATTTGTTACCACCAATATTGCTTTATGAATGTCGAAAAAAAAGAGATAAAAATATAAGTTTATCAACAATAATTATATGTGTAATAGTATGGTAGTTTTATTCAGTGGAAACTGTCATTGCTGTGATTGTCACTGATGAATCATAATAACTGAAACCTAAGCTTTTATTGAGTACGCAATAAAATACATAATGACTGTTATGAATATTCCATTCATCTGTTTATGAGAGAGAAAAAAGGTCGACCACAAGTCTTAAAAGCTGTTTCCATTCAATGAATCCAATAAAAAATGGCAATAAATACGGCTTTGCTCCTCTTTTTTCTTTCAAAATTAGATCGAATGCCGAGCGATGTCAATAAGGCAAAGAATATGCTTCAGGAAATTACTGAAGAAAAAAACTGATGTGAAATAGCGTAATGATCATTAAATGCAGGAAAAAAAGTGCAGAACAATCGAAACAACTAGGTTTAATTGTTTTACCATGGCAAATCCTTGCCATCTCTCATTTCCAATCGGAATTTCATTGCAAATGGAACTGAAAATCAATAAAACTGAAGATAGAGAAGACTTCATAAATTAAGTTTAAAAAAATGAATCTGTGGTCGATGTGGTTTTATTTTCGCCTGTGTCGTGGGATTTATTCAAATTACGAACTTTTCAAACTAATAAATGGCTTGAGTAGGAAGCAATTTCAGAACTAATTGAAATCAATGGAAAGTTTTACATTCAGTCGGATATCCAATTTTTGGGGTTGTATAATTGAAAGTCGGAGTGACCGTTTTTGCCGATTGAATTATCGATTTCTCTATGAAAAAAATGCTTCAACTTTTAGTTCGTGCAATGAAAATTTAATGAAAAAAATTGTAACGAAAAACGTATGGTAAGTTTTTGTAATATTGTCCTTATACTTCGCCGAATGATTCATTTATTAATTACATTAGTATTCCAAATCGATGCGAGCTCCGCAAACAAAACCAGATGAAAGTCATTCTTTGCGCATTACAAAAAACATCTCTAATTGGAGACAGAGTCGGAGTGAAATGCAAGCAACAGCAAATGGCTTAAATTACAAAATATCTTGCTAAATGGGCAAATTGGTATATTCCCTCTTCTTCATCATCGCCTTTTTTTCTGCACTGCAACCGAAGCTATTGTGTTGTGTCTCCATTAAATGCATTTTCGCATTTGCAACGATGCACATATAAAGCGACGGAAAGACGATGCAAAATAACACCAATCCCACATAATCATCATTATCATTAACAACGTTATTGTTATTGCATACGATTCCTCTTCCGTCGGTTAAAATCCAGTTCCGTCGTCGAATGTGCGCACTTTGGCACAGTCGGCAAAACAGTGCACGGAGCGTTAGTGTGTTGTGATAGTTTAAGCGACAGCGAAACAATGAAAATCAAAGGCCACTTCAACGCTACAACAAGCGGCCTTTTCATTTGCAACTCTTTTTCCAAGTCTGTCTTCGTGTTTTCTTCTCTTTTTTTGCTGTCGTATACCAAGAGAGCAATTAAAACTTAGCTTACAAAAAGGAGGTTAGAGCGAAACAGAAAGAAAAAAAAACCGGAAAAAGAAAGATGAACGCGACACAATGGGACGACGTCGAATCTTAATACAGTCGGAAAATTGGAAGTCGGAAGCCAAATGGAAAGAGAGAAAGAAGGAACAAATTAAAACGAAAAAAAAGCGAGTGAAATGATTAAGAAAATTATTGCTGAAACAGATTCGCTAGGAATGCGGATATTTTCGGTACAATCGCCAACGAATACTCTCATACGCCAACGAACAAACGAATAAAGACCAAAGTTGACATTAAATTACCCAGAGAGTTTCTCTCGTTCGCTTGCTCGTCTTTTTTCCTTCGGTAATCGTGCCGATTGTGCACATTTGCCATCGAATCCAACAAAATGCGAGGAAATTTGAAATAGAACATTCCTAATTGAAAATGCGACCTCAAAACTCATCATTCAGAAGAGCTATAAAAATAACATCAAATTAGGAATACGAAGAAGAAAAAATGCAGATAGCAAAAGCTCAATCGATGGTGTGTTGCTCCAAGCATACGGTTTTTTGCACGGACAAAAAGAGATTTATGCTGAAACTTGAGATTGCAAAAATGATAACAATTTAAAATTGAAATGACTTTAATTGAATATCATTAGTTTGTAGCGAAATTGAGTTATCATTCAGTTTCGCTTTCATTTTTTTATTGCCACTTGATGATGCTATCTTACAATGTTGACGCAAACGATTAGGTTTTTCCTTCATTTCACTTAATGAGCAATTATACATTCTCATTTCATCCCATGTAATGAACGATTCCTAGCGACCACGTGATCATAAGAAGTTTCTTTATTACATTTTAGACGGGAACAGTTTTTTTTCGTTCTCTTAAAATGAGCAAATTCAGAGATTACTCCTCCGCTGTACGGATGCAAACTATTTGAATTGTCAAAATCAAGTGCTTCAAATTTTAGTGTCAACAAAAAGCCTTTTTCCAAACCCATACCCGTTCGGAATGCCGAATGAAAAATTTATTTGATCACAAAGTGAAACTTCTAGTTGTCAGTTAATTTAATGTGAGTAAGAAGACGAAGTGAATGGCTGAATTGAAAATTCAGTTGTCGTAACTCGAACAACATTTTCTATGCAGCAGTAAATGTGTCACTTATTTAATTGTATTAGAATACATGATCCTCTGTCGCGTGCACTGCCGACACTTGCTTAAGACATGTTCCTTGGCTAAGAGTGTGTTTGCGTCGTTCCACCTGTACTCGGTTAACGAAATCACCTGAATTGTGTGCCGCTGCTGCTGATTCAGCTTCTTCTGCTTCATAACATTATTTACACGGAATTCACCCTCTCGCACGGTGATGAATGTGCAAGTTCGTGCATTAATATCGTTAAAATGCAGACAATGAACTGAACTCCAAATCATTATTCATACTAGTGGCGGTAAAATAATGAGAAATCATTGGAAAGTAAAATAAAAACGCTCAAGACATCGACGTCGGCGTAAACTGCCGGTAGCAACAGCACCATATCATCATCACCGGCAGTAAGAGCTCAGGCACACAATCAACTTCTGATTACGACGTGAAGGTAAAATACGGTTTTCATCAAGCCATGTCATACATACAATGTTTCTCTTTGCAAAATTTTGGTGAATGAATGTACCACAGTGTGGATGCAACAGCAACATGGATTATCTCAAGCTCAGCAAATTGACAGGGATCACTTGACGTGAACAGGTGAACACACATTAATTGTGTGCATGGTTCTATATATTTGTGTGTTCGCTGTACGAGTCTTGTGATTTCGATCGAATTATGAAGGGTGCAAACGACAACGTCGATGCTACCATATTTCGATGGTGGCTTCATCTGGAAACGAAATCTAATTCAAACTTATTAAAATTTATTATATTTTAGCAATTTAATTGTGCATTTGTGGCAACACAATTACAATCTTGCTCTTTCTACTTTACCTTCTCTTGCCCTCGGTCGCTCTCCAAGCTATGCATCAATTCCATGGAGCTAAGCCATTCATAGCGTTCAAAACGTTAATTTATTCAGATTGGAAATTTACCTTGAGTATGAAGCACAATGTTTGCTTTAGCTGGGTGTATGCAAAGAAAAGCGATACGTGCCGAATTACAGCACGAGACGAGCGAGCGAATTGAATCGCCGGCCATCGTGCGAAGTGATTGACGGGCAAACTCACAACGTCAACTTATTTAGTTTCGCAAAGTTTTGATAATGATTAAATATTTAAGCAGTAAATTTATGAATGTGTACTTAAATCAAGTTTTTTCATGTTATTAGTGAGATTGCAGAATCTTCTTAAGACCTTCTCATTTTTGTTAGAGAATGAACTTTTTAATATTGAATATTGTTTCGACGACGACGTGATCTCTTTCTGCAATCTCGGTTGACTTTCATTGGCTGTTAGCTAGTCGAAATACTGAGATATTTGTCATTTTCAAAGGGGAAAAAACGGCCGGTTCGGTTTTCCATCATCGCTATCGAATTGTTCGCTATTAAAATGTTATTTTCCTTTCTTTGGCCCAATATAACAAGAAAAAAGCGCGCACACATACTGACACGATGGTATTGGAGAAGGGTGCATGTCGTCGTTCAATGCAGTCGTTTTGTGCCTGTTCGCATGCACATGTGATATATTCCAAACTTTTTGGTATGCAACTTTTTTTCTCCACGGAGTCACAAAAAAGACGAAGAAGAATAGGAAAATAAAAATGCGAATAACGATGACAATGCGAACGATAAAAATTCTCTTCCAACTCTTTCAATGATAAAATGAAATTTCCATGGGAAAACGGGCCGACATCGAAAATTTGTGCTGCAGAGGGAGAGAACGAGAGAGAGGGCAAAAAAATTACATGAAATAAATATATGACGTGGCCAGAATCATGACTTTTTCTAACAAATAACTTGGCGATAATGTAAATGGGCGACTAGCGAAGTGCGAAACAAATGAGAGGAGACCGAAACGAACTCAACTGAACAGAACCGAATACATCAAAGGCAATTTTTTCGAAACTTCAACAAATTCCGGAGTGCAGAGCATTTCAAAAAACTATACAAAACTCGGATGTCGGCCACGCTGCTCTCGATGGTGATGGTAATGCTGCTACTGCGGCGGCGGCGGGGGCTGCTGCACATGTAGCGAAAAAGAAGGGACGAATGAAAAGCGACAGGATATAAAGTAGGTACGTAGCATGAAATGCATAAAAGTATTTCAGCCGAATGTTGGAAAAGATTGCATAAATATGTGCCAGCCACTTTATGTGTATGTGTATGTGGAGGCAATAAATCAGGTTTTTATCTGTTGGTGCATGTACTAATGGTGCGGCCATTAACCAAAAACTTGAGCACAATTTACATGATGAGAATAGCAAACGCGTGCATATTGTTATAAACATGCATATTCAGCGCACTTTCGATCGCCATCTCTTGTGCCTCTGGCATCGCTAACGCCGTCACCACCACCACCACCGCCGACAATATCATTATATATACAAGAGAGAGAGAGAGAGAGAGAGAGCGAGAGAGAGAGAAAACTTTTGTAAAAGATTCGGATATGAGCGGCGCGGCCCTCAGTAAATATGTTCGATATTTGAATTTTTTTCGCAGGCAAAACGTTTCAGAAGTCCATTATTATTAATATCGAAGTCAGACACATGGAATTTTTCGGCCAGAAACTTTAGCATTAACATTGTGCATCGGAAGCGATTCGATGTGCAAATAAAACCACTTCAAAAGCACCGCCATTGAACGGTTTGTAAATTGTTACCGCTTCTATTCAGCACTGATTGAATCTTAAGGGTGCAATCAATTCTATGCTTTTTCATGGAGAAACCCACATGAATATTATCTACATTTACATGTCTTAACCAAAACATAAGTCTAACCCGAATATTTGCTTGTTATTTGAGCGGAAATAGCTTGTTCCATCATTAATTAAACTAGTTTGGGTTGTGTCAAAACAGAGCTATTCCAAAACCAAGTATGCATGGTTAAAAATGAATATTTGGGTGAAATATTCAGAAAGAAAACGGAAAATTCTTCGAAAAAAAGTCTTTTGATATATATTACATGGTAATAAAAGTTTGAATGTGGTTTCAATTCACTTCTGAGTGCACGTGTCCAGTTTCACCATGCAAAGCAGTCAACTTGAGATCGTCATGCATTCTTCGGACGCCCGCAGCGTAAGAGGAAAAAGTGAACCAGCTTCTATCTCGTGAAGATAGCACAGGGAAATCTAGTGGTTTAGTGTCATGTATGCGAACATCTATTGAAGTGCAGAGCAGCAGCGGTTTGAGGTGAATGCATGTAGCATTTTCGAGTGAAATGCAAGACATAAATGACGTGGATTTGTTGTTTGCACAAATGCTTACTGTTTGTGTTTGTGTGTGCGAGAGAGAGAGGGAGAGAGAGAGAGAGAGTGAATGTGCTGTGCGGTATGCGTTTGTGCGGCAGATTGTGTTCAAATGGTCGGAAGCGAGTGAGTATAAAAGAGACTTAGTTGCGAATATTGTGCTACTTTTCGGTTTGAATAATGGCCATATGCGGGCCGGGTAAAATTCGGTCAATGACACAAAATTGCTTTAAATCCGTAGCCAAACATTTGCTAGCTCAACAGATTCACAATCTAGAACATTTGACACGAGAGAGTATTTTCTTTTCGAAGCGAGCGTGGCAACATTTACAGGTGTTTACTGTATGTACCCACATTCTCTCTGTCTCTCAGTTTAGTCATTCGGAGACACAAAATTTGTATGTGTTTGCGGTCATTTATTCGGTTAACCGAAAAAGTTACAGCCGCATATATTTTTTGGCGAAACGACAATGGCATAGTGGTAGGTGGTGACTGTTGGAAATTATCATACAAAATCGCGCAAATAATTGTACAAATGTACCATACTCAATCTTTTTTTGGCTACGGTACCACTGAAAGCAAACCCATCTGTTGTATCTGTTGGCTTGGAATTTTCGTTGACGAAATGCGAGTGCCTCATAGAGAGAGAGAAAGAGAGATTGGGAAGCAAAAAGAGTGAGCAAAAGAAATCGGCTAGCATTCTACTGACATTTCGTATGTATGTGATTGCTTCCTCACTCAGTCTCGTTCATTGCGTTGTGAATTCAATATGCACGGTTATGGCAACGAACGAAATGAGATGTGAAAAATAAACACGTTCCGAGCATTCCAAACGGGAAGCATGAGGGAAGAAAAGCTTAAAATAAACACAGCCTCCAACGATTTTTTTTTTCTGTTCGTTCATTCGTACGTTCGCCTACTTGGAGTTGGCATTATCTCCGGTGCACGTATGTAATGTGTCATTTTGTGAAATTTTATCACTGTAAGAGACAAATTTTTTTCGTCTTGGCAATCTGAGAGTGTTTTGTGTGAGAAAGAGAGCTTTATGTGTGCATGTGTGTGTGCGTGTGCTACCATTTACTCTTCATCGCACCACTTTTTATCGCTTCGCCCTCTCTATAACTTACTGAATATTTTATCAAAATGTACTTGCATTTGAATTATTCGTCGTCGACTCTCGAAAAATTTCATTTCGTATGCAGTTTGCAAATGAGAAACGTTCCGGCAATCCCCTTTTCGCAAATCTACAGCATTTTTTTTTCGTGACATTCCATTCTATTCATGTTCACAGATAAATGCAATGCACGTCAATTTTTTCTTTACACTACCACTACCGTTGCTAGTGGTGTTGTTGCCATTGTGGCTGCCACCACCGGGAGCACATTGAGCTGTTTAAGCGAATTACATTAAACAAATTATAGCTGAAAATGTTTGGAAAACTTATTCATATTTAAAGTATTATTAAGATTGGGTCACTCTTGAACTTTTACCTCCGCATCCATTGTTGAACACCCGTCGTTGCGCCCGAACGAAAAGACCATAAAATTTAGCAGCATTCTTCAGCAACAGCACAGGCGAAAAAGAAATAGCAACGAACAACACACATCTGGACAACAAACGAGTTACAAAACACAAGAGATTAGTCTGCCCAACGGCACACACACAAACATACACACACACACACACACATACCGTTTGCGAGCACAAGGTGAACATTTTCAAATGCAAACTAATTTGAGTAAACTCAAAAATAAATGAAATTACGATAAATTATTCACGTGATAAGACTCGAATTCGTTTTTCACCCTTCCGCCGAGAAAATGTATTCCACTTTTATATTCAACACTTTGAAGTGTGTAAATACACAGAATGCGCTATTTGTTTATTTACCTGAGCGAGCCATAAAGGAGGCAGGAGAGGTGAAAAAAGCCATTTCGAGTCTTTGGATACACGTGTTTTTTTTTTCTTGGAATATGCGAAACGTGCGAAATTTGACAATGTAATGTAAAGTTGTTGTGTTTTTCTGTTTGTTTACATTTGCAGTGATTAGCAAAATAATATTTTCCAGTAAAATGCTGTGTATCGCGTATAATGCATGCAAAACGGAGAGTTTAATTTGCTTTTAAAGCAAATAATAAATAAGAAAATTTCCTCATTTGGCCCAAATAAATATCATCACCGGTTCAAAGTTGAAATGGGAAAATGAACCTTCTTTTGGCGCACTGATTTCAAAAACTGATTTCAACAACTGATTTCAAAAACTGTGTGTTTGTGTGCCATCTTACAAAATTAGCTTTCTTAACACAATCAAAAACCCGTTTGCCATATTTGCTGTTATGACACTTCGGCATGCTAGTTGAGGTATTTTATGGTGTCACTCGTCCTTGTTTCATCGAACGGTTGGAAACAGCGGTTGAGCCGACAGTATGAAAAATGCTTTCGACTATGGCAAAGATATGTATATGGGAAATACTTAAAACACCACTTGAAATAGATTTAAAATGGCTAAGGTTCTTTGAATATTTGGCTATCGCTTCGGTATTATGATTTCGACAAAAAATTCGAAATAATTTATACTTTCCGTATGCAGACCATGGAAATATTTACCGGAAAACTGCAAAATAAGCACAAAATTCGATAGACCAAACGGTTCGTGTTTCATTCAATAGTACAAATTCAAATAAATGCAGATAATGTTTGGGATTTAGCAGTGACCGTATAGCGTTTCGGCCCCGAAACAATTTCGTTCATCAAAGCAATGCATGGCTCATATTTAATGAAAACTCTTGAATATATTTTATGAGTAATTTCATTCAATTTCTCATGATTCTTTGCATAAGATCGACGTGTGTGTACACTGGCGATCGATAATAACGGCAAACTGTTCACCACATCATTTACCTAAAAACGAAAAATTTCATCTGGTGCTATTAGTTTTAGTCGGAGAGAAAGAGAGAGAGAGAGAGAGAGAGAGAGAGAGAGAGAGAGAGAGAGAGAAGGGGAAAAAAGGCGAAGCACCTCCGAAACAGAAGAAGAATATTCTATATGTTAGCATCTATTAGGAATACGAGCATAGAAAATGCCCATAATCTGTATTGTAGCTCTTGTTAATTGTTGGAAAAGTTAAATTGCACCAAAGTCGAAGCCGCTGCGGAAAAGCATAGATAAATTAACAGAGTTATCTGCTGGTAGCAGATTTAGCATGTGATATTTATACCACCAACGACGGAATGCAAATAATTGCATAAGAGATATGCATTACGTAGTTGGATCGTAAAACCGCAAACGCTGTGTGTTTGAGCAGTGAAAATGTTTTGTATATTTGCATTGGTTTTGGATTACGAGTGTAGTCGTAAAACAAACTTGCGACAATATCGACTATCAACTCCCCGGGAAAAGCTAGTTATTGAGCAAGAGTGCGACAGCAACAGACATTGTGTGTTGAATTTTGCCTTTACTCGATGTTTGTGTGTACATGTGTGTGTACTATGCTCGACGCTTGTGCACGGAAATTCATTTTTGGTTCGGATGACTTCAATAAAGCAGCATATCTATGGGAACGATTCGATTTGCATTTACCTACTTGAAATCCAAAAAGCAAATATAAACAGACAGCGATCGATGAGCAAGCATGCTCATGTCGGGTGTCTCTGCATCACAGCAGCTTTATGGGAAATGGTACCAGCAAAAACAACATTCGTATGGTTTGGTTCGTTTCGTATGCGAATGCATTTTCCATGGAAAAATTCAAAATCATTATCACCAATTTATAGACCATACGGACGAGAATTAAATGAATTCTTTGTCCGTTTTTGCGTCCAAACCCATACACTTCTCTTCGCATACAAAAACAATATTCGGCAAATCAAAGATGCGAAGAACACATCCCCTTCGGAAAATTCGGTTTTTGTATTCATTAGATGGGACACGACAGAAAGAGATAGAGAGAGAGAGAGAGAGAGAGAGAGAGAGAGAGAGAGAGAGAGAGA
>NW_022595244.1:10717178-10738532 GCF_009176505.1 Sitodiplosis mosellana | reverse complement strand
AGAGAGAGAGAGAGAGAGAGAGAGAGAGAGAGAGAGAGAGAGAGAGAGCTTGCTCACTGTTCATGTTAATGTACTCAAACATAACAAATTTTAGCCCCAAAACAGGTGCCGCTTGTTTGTTTTCGGGGCGAAAGCTTTTTAATTTGCGTATTAGAGCACGTGTGTGACGGCACATTTTATCTCAACAACGTTACACTACAGATTTGTATAAACCATAAGCAACCGAATTGGTCAATTTCGATTTTCTCGCTTCGGCAATAGTAGCTCGGTGACTGGAGGTTTGCTCTGTGCTCTAACATCACACACGAACCGAATTATACGTAACAATTTGGCTAGCATATGGTGGAATTGTCGTTATCAGACCAACCACAAATTCGGATTCAATGGCATATCGAAGCCAAATTTCATGGGTCCAATGTGTGTATGAGTGAGCCTATGACTTTGGAAAATGTACAACCGTATGCGAAAAGATGGAAATCCAAAAGATTTACTTATAGAAATGGAATAAATATTAAAGCAAATATCCAATAAAATTCAATACAAATAGGCATCGGCATGGAGAGATCTATGCGAAATGTATTTCGAATTCAATTCACTTTCGATACATTTTGACTGGACAAACAAACTCAAATTGGTTTAACAGTTTTTAGATCACTCTCTCCTCTTCATTTTTAAGGCCGTCGATTGTGAGAAGAGGAATAAACCATTTTTCGGTCCCAAACATTCAACAAAAAAAATTGCAAACAAACATATTGGCAATTTTTGCTAACAAATCGAAACCCGCACACTCGTTCGAACCACAAAAACTCGAGGCAGAGAAAAAGGGGAAAGACTGATAAAAAAAAATAAATGGAACAAAATTACGTTTGGCTCGGGACAAGGTTGAGTTCCTCATGAAAACTAATTCTGACTACTAGTTAAACTGTTTTTCTATTCAACTTCTTCTTTCATATGCATTTTTAAACGGTTGCCCATTAAATTCTATTACTTGTTTGCTCTGTATGTATATAATGGGTTCTATTGGCTGTCCCAAGAAATTCAAACATTGAACTCGTTCGGAGCATATTTCCAGACATGTTAAAGTTTTTCGATAGTACGTATACGGTCGATGTATGGTTGGAAACATCCACATATAACGTTGTCATTCGTTTCGGTGGCACCCGTTATTTTATTCTTTGGTTATTCGATAGATTTATCCAACTAATTTGAGCCAAAGAAACGACAATGACGATGAAACGAAACGAAGAAAAAAAAACGAGAAATTGAAATAAGGAGCAAAGGTTCAAAATCCATACAGTCGTAATAAAAAGCGATGGCCGACTGCATAGAAAATAGCAAAAAACAATACCAATAACCGCTTTTGCCTTTTGTTTGACTGACGAAAAAACTGAAGTGCCATGAAATAGGCACAAGAAAGAAAGAAAACACAACAACAACAATGAATTGAATAAAAAGAATGGACATCTTATGAATAATTTATATTTGTTTTTACCGAAACACACGATTGCCGGGCAACAACAACGACAAAAAAAAGCAGAAAAAAGTGAAAACGAGACTCGTTGACTCGGCTTGCGTATGTAATGGACGAGCGGCTTTATGACAAAAACCTAACACCCACACCAACCGATGAGCATTGAGCATACCATACGCCAAACGGTAAAACCATGAAAATGTGCTCAAAACCATAAATAAATTTAATTTGAGAAAAAAAAAACGACCAAAACAAAATGTGCAAACTAAAGGCAACCTCTAGAAATGTGCGCGATAAATTTGATGAAACTTTTATTGTCTCAACATTTACACAGAATCTTGTTTCTGCTGGACTAGAAAACTTTAGCCACGGAATCAAAATACTGCTGCTGCAAACCTCTGTCACTCCTTCTCTGTATCTCAAAGGAAACAAGGGCTGGAATTCTAAGTCATTCCACCAAAATCGTTCGGAATTATTTTTTCGTACATAAGACCATATTGGAGTGAAAGAGAGAGATTCCACTATTTTTCAGCTTCCCACCGGAATTATTTCTCACACAATCCACTGTTCCTTGAGTTACAATCCACTCTTCCTTGAGTTATCGGAATAATTCCGGTGGGAAGCTGAAAAATAGTGGAATCTCTCTCTTTCACTCCAATATGGTCTTATGTACGAAAAAAATAATTCCGAACGATTTCGGTGGAATTCTTAGAATTCCAGCCAAGGAAGCGCGTTTCCCATCTTTGTCTTGTTATTATTTCTGCATATAATTTCAAGTTTGGCATGTTTGAGAATTTGTGGCATTCCCGTTGTGATACGATTCGGACGCTACGATTCGCTGCTGACTTTTATAAATTATGAGTTTTTGATGACTTGAAATTATGGCATTGTTTCTTGCGCATTTCTTTTTTTCCTTCTTTCTCTATCGGTTTGTCGAGCGGTTTGTTTGCGGTTGATGGTAACTTTTAATTGGCTCAATGTATTTTTTTTTCTATTTATTTATTGTTTTTGTTTGCATTTTTGATTTTCGCTCTTTCATCACCCTCATCAATACCATCCCCGTTTTGGTTGTGAGACTTTTGACATGGTGATGTATTGGAAAAATTCATGTGAAATTTTAACTATTTGTTGATTTATAAGCTTTGTTTCATAACAGCTTATCAGTTGGCCTCGTTTCCTTCGTTCATAACATTCAACTAACTGCGAGTTTGCAGAAAACTTTGCTGTGTTTTTTTTGTTTTATGTCGATCCGAAAATTTTTAGAAATAAACAAAATTCCATGCAGAAATGGATAATATATTTATACATCATACACGCATATACATTGGAGAATCAAAATACAATATTGAACACGTTCAAGACGTCGATCAGTGTTCTACTTGCATGAATTTATTTTGCATAATAATCAGTCCGAAATGTATTCTTGTGCCATCAAAGATGAATATATCAGACAAATATTTCCACATTTGCATCTAGTTGTTTCACTGCAAAATCATGTTTACATTACAGATATTTTTTGGGGAAATGAGAGGGTTTTGTTTGGTGATTTCCTTATCGAACACAAAATTGTACACACTTGAAGATTCCCGCCGATGAGATGAATAAGATGATTTCGAATGAAACTGAGATGATTCGCACAAATTTTTATCCTTGAATGGAATAGTTGACTATTCAATGAATTTTCTTTCCAATTTCGTCTAATTTTGTGTTCCGAATTCCCACTAATTCATATCAAATTATACTTAACAACAATTTCAGTCTTGTTTGTGTCTCATCAATCCCAAACTATTCACATTAATCCTAGAGGGGAGACAGGAAATTTAAATGAGTAAAATTAGAACATTATTCAACGATAATAGGAAAAATAGAAGAAATTAGTGAGTTTGGTTTGCCAATGTTAACGCTTATGGACGTATTGTTTATTTTTTACAAAATAATCCCGTTAGGTCTTCCATAAGCGTTATATTAACAGTGTAATACGCTCTGCAACCGATTTTAATAGAAATAATAGCACAGTATTAGCACTTTTGCATCAAGACTAGAAAAATTAGAGGACATAAAGCAAAAATATATGAAATTGAATGTAACTAGACTCTACTAGAATTTGTGTCTCGCCCCTAGCATTAATCTATATTGAAATTAATTTGCTCTCCATCAATCGTTGAACGAATCTGTTGCCAAGTTTCGACTATCTTATTACTCGAAAGTGACCGTTTGTTCGGTTCGAGTATGTTCATTATATTTACGTTCACAAATATTGATGCTTATGAAAGTATCCGTTTCGAAGAAAAGATATTATGAATCGAGCATATACCCCAATTTTTCGAATACTTAGTTTAAAAAAAATTCATGAAATTGTAATAGTCTGTAATTTTTATGCTTTTTTATGGAAATTCTTCTCATTTGGTTGTACACAGACTAACAATTTATTGCATGATGAAAATGATGAAAAACGGAATGCATTGCAACTAAACCAAATTTTTGATTTCTCTCGTAAAATTTTCAGAACATCTGATTCAGAAGTCCGAAGCATCGTTGTAAATCGGTATCATTACATCGCAAAAAAAATCGAAGCGTTCTCTCGTTTCTGGATGTGTTTTATTCATGATGAATAGTTGAACAAATATTTTAGAGACAGAATATATGAGAATAATGCTGATGAATTCAATCCGGATAATTTTTTTAAATGAAAAGGTTCAATCGTCTCATCCATATGCTTTCTTACTATTCCTTATCCTTTCAATTTGACACCCGTTCCAGAATACATTTTTGGTCTTGAAAATACGTGCATGCATGTATAAACATTTGTTTCCTATATTGACAACTGCTCACAGGTACTGCATATAAGCGTCTGACAGCTCACTTCTAGCGCTGCGAAACAATGTTTACTACAAACTATTGCATCTTTTTTATATTTGTTAATAGAGTAGACAAAAAAAATGTCACGAATGTGCAAAATTGATTATTGTGAGAGCGTAGCAGGTGATAAACATCAATTTTATAAGTAAAAAAATGTTTTTTTATTACAGAACATTGTTGATGAGTTCATTCAATCGCGTTCATTAGTGCGTTTAACGACGTAAACGAATAAAAATAAACTTCACTGAATGAGCTCATCGCAAATTCGTGTTTTACTTTGTTTGGTTGGTGTCATGCATAGGTTGCGCAACTGCTACTTGCGCTAACGCATATATATACTTTATATCATTTGCAGCGACAGTACATTGTGCAATCTTCAAATAGCAAAATGGATAAGACGAAAAAGAATCGACTACTTGATCCAAAGCTGCTCCCGCTGTGTTGGTCACAATGTAATAAAATAACCTGTTTTACGCGTAGTTGTCTCTTCTCCACTAAATGTTAACAAGGAATAGAAATTACCTTGGGATCGTGAATACGATATGAATTAAAAAATAATAGGTAATAATCTGGGATTTCACAAAAACATGGCGTATCCTTTCATATGGCATCGATTCCAATTACACTATTGAATCCCATTTAATTTGCGCTTAATTTGTTCGAAGTCCAAGATCTATTCACTATTAACCCATTGGTCGCGATGATGCCAAATGATCGCAAATCTGAAATATACTCATGAGTAGATATGACACCCACGAAAGAATGCCTATACGACTATAGATGCCAATCGGAAAAAATTTCAACGAGTTTTAACGCACTCATCATATTTCATATACAAACTATTATTATTTTGACACATTTTTCTTAAAAAAATCAGATTCATATTCACGAACTTGTTTCATTCCACTCTTATTTTTAGCAGAAAATTCGAAAAACATGTGTCAGCTGAGGTGGGTTAATAAACTTCGGAAAGAAATATGCCCAGTTTAAGTCTTCGTTCTTCAACTTTGAAAACGAATAAAAATGTTCAATATATTTCGCGCGAGTCATTTACCAGTTTTTCTCTCCAGATCTTCTGCTCATTATTATCAAGCACTCCAAGAATAAAAAATAATAATACGAAAACGCATATCCCATATTTTGTGTACGTTCAGTTGAATTGTAACCATTTCAGAATAAACATCTTCCTCAGAATTGTGAATCTAGTCGATAAAAATGATTTTAGAGACAATATTTGTGATGTTGGTGATGTGGCTCATTGTTAAGTACATTTTGCGGATGCTGCATACCGAAAGTTATGTGAAACATTTGAAATTTGGTGGCACATTTATTCCGTTCTTGGGGAATGTTCTGAGTCTAGTAGGAAAATCAAAAACTGAAATATATAAAGAGTTTGTTCGATCTATAAAAGAAACAGGGACGCCGTGTAAAAGGTACATCGGTTCTAACTTATGCATTTTCATCGACAAACCAGAAGATGTGAAAGCAGTCTTGACGCAATGTCTGGATAAACCATTTGTTTATGGGTTTATGCCGTGTAAATTGGGACTCATTTTTGAGACATGTAAGTAGAAAAAATGTGCATAATTTTAAATCGATATATGATCGAGCTCATGACTTACGGTTTCTTTTTAAGCGAGCGCCATTTGGAAACCATCACGTAAACTCCTCAATCCAATATTTAGTTTGAAGAATTTGCAGTCGTCTATACACATTTTCAATGAAAAGACGAAGATGCTCGTAGAAGAAGTGGGAAAAGAAGTTGGAAAAGACGCATTTGATATATTGCCGTACGCACATGCTTGTGCTTTGCGTGGAATTTGGTGTAAGTATTGAATTTTCTGGGAGAGTGTTGAAAGAAAATAATGATGTTGTTAATAAAACAGCCGCTATAATGGGAGTCGACATTGATTTTAATCCTGGCCAAACAAAGGAATTCGTTGGAAGCATAAAAGGGTGATTGAATTGGTCAAAGCACTTCATTCGGATCTATTGACCCAAATTTCACATCTCAATATTCTTTTTTCGTAATTTTTAGTATTTCCGATTCAATATTCAAGCGGTGTACAAGACCGTGGACTTATATCGATTTTATTCATCGATGGACAAGTCTATACAAAGAAGAGCAAAATCACTATGCTAAAGTGCGAAACTTAACGAATCAGGTAAATGTTGCAAATATGCAAATGTCAAACTATATCTCTCAAAAATAACTTTTTAATTTTTAGGTTTTTGAAGAGCAAACTAAAGCATATTTGGGTAGTAATATGGATAATGATAATGTTGGCTTTGAGCATCATAACATTAACAGAAACGTGCCAATTATGTCGTTGTTTTCTGAAGGGAAATTCAGTGAAGAGCTGGTCAAAGATCAGATAGAAGCTTTAATAATAGCTGGATATAATGGAACCTCCTACAAATTATCGTACATTATTTTGACGTTGGCCATCCATCCAAACATTCAGGAGCAAGTTTTCAATGAACTGCATTCGGTTTTCGATACACAAGACGAAGAAACAACTTCTGAACACATCCAGAAAATGCCACTTTTAGATCGTGTGATCAAGGAAGCTATGCGTCTATGTCCAAGCGCACCATTCATTGAACGCGTTTCTATGGCTGACGTTCAGATTAGCAATTGCCTCATTCCAAAAGATACATTTTTCATTTTGATGTTTTACACATTACATCGGGTATGACAACAACAGAAATATTCAACGTAATAATAAGTTGTACATTTTCACTCATTTGTTTTTTTCATTGCAACAAATGTTATAGAGAAGCGACATATGGGGCGATGACGCTGATGAATTCAATCCAGATCATTTTCTGCCAGGAAACGTTCAATCCCATCACCCATTTGCCTTTCTTCCCTTCGGTGGTGGCTCGCGAAACTGCATTGGTAATGCAATTTTTGTTTTGGACTGTTTATTGTGTATATTTTGAGTTAATTTCAATTCGACGAACTAATTTCAGGTAATCATTATGCAATGCTCTCAATGAAAGTGATGTTGGCGGCTCTCCTGCGCAATTATAAATTCAGCACACATTTGAAATGGTCGGAGCTTGAATATAAGTTTGAAATCACATTAAATTTATTGAATGAACATCTTGTAAAAGTAGAACGACGTAACTGGTAGCTGAAAAAATTTGACACGCATCAGTAAATATCATTATCTTGAACTTGTGCAACTCGTTTAATATGAATTATATTAAAAACTTGGATGAAATTATATGAATTATATAACATCAATTCTAAGCCAGCATTTTACTGTTGCTCTTAAATCATTTCGATTCTCAATCACTTATGTTTACCATTTAAACTGGACGTAAGAAATTTTAATCAATCTATGTATTTGATAAGATGGAAAAAAAATTGGATTGCGGGAATAAACACGCTGGAACAAAACTGTCAAAAGACAATTGGCACAAGTGAAACATGAATATCTGACGAGCAGCAATGTAACATGAATTTCGATTGTATTTTTAGAATCGCTCAACACAGTGCGATTCAAGATTCATTTTTACGAATCGGTGCCCTTATGCGATACTTGCCATTTCACTTGTATATTGCTACCGAAGAAAATGAAGAAAGATTATTTTAAAGAAGAGAAAATTTAGTTTGTTAACACAAAATTCTTTATGTGTGATTCTCTGACGTGTTACGTAATATAAATCTTTTCTTATGTGCAAAAGAGTGCACGTGTCTTCACCGTCTGTACTTATCAAAATGAGAATAATTGGGATAGGTATGAAGATATTTTTCGAAATGGGCAGAATACACAACTACATACATATGCGTCAATATTTGCATATTTTTACATTGCTTTGTGCCATTGGCAGCAACGAAGACAGTGTATGCAATAAGCATATCATCACAATGGACACAACGAAATAGCATCTACTTGATGCGTTGGTTATAACCTGTTTTAGCATTGTTGTCTCTTGCTGACTACATTTAACCAAGACAAAATGCATTGACCTTGTAAAAGTCATCATGCGGTGTGGATTATAAAAATTAATAAGAACATCACAACTCCTTCCATAAAATATCGATTCCCACTTGAAATTTCCAAGTACGATATTCAAATTCCATTTCATTTGACGCTTAACTCGTAAAAAATACAAAACCTATTCATTATCTGTTGTAATATTAACCCATTCGCCGCTACAATGCCATATGGTATCAGTGAGAAAAGTTCTGACAAATTTTTTTGAGCCAGCTATGATGGCCCCCGACTTTGAAGATATCTTTCAGCTTCTATCAGATATACAAACAGATTCATTCCAAAGATGCGTTTGATTTTTTTTTAAATTAAAGCAAATCATATTCATGTTCATTCTATGAAATTTCAGAAAAAAAAATCGAAAAAAATAAGTTTCCGCGGAGAGTGAGTTAATTAACTGGAAGCAATATGTCCAGTTTAAGCCTTCTTTCTTGGCCTCTAAAAATGAAGGAAAATGTTCAATACACTTCGCGCAAGTAGTAATTTCACTGAATTATTATAAATTGATTATTGGTTTTCTCTAGCCACATACCGGTTATTCCTTCTAGATTTTTTACTCAATCTCATTCGAGAATAAAAATATAATATAAAATGTCCTATGTTCTGTGAATGCTCAGTTGAATTGTAACCTTTTCTGAATAAACATCTTCCTCAGAATTGTGAATCTACTCGATAAAAATGATTTTAGAGACAATATTTGTGATGTTGGTGATGTGGCTCATTGTTAAGTACATTTTGCGGATGCTGCATACCGAAAGTTATGTGAAACATTTGAAATTTGGTGGCACATTTATTCCGTTCTTGGGGAATGTCCTGAGTCTAGTGGGGAAATCGCAAACTGAAATATATAAAAATTTGGTTCAGACTATAAACAAAACCGGTACACCGTTTAAAGGGTACATCGGTTCTAACTTATGCATTTTCATCGACAAACCAGAAGATATGAAAGCAGTTTTAACACAATGTCTTGATAAACCATTTGTTTATGGGTTTCTGCCGTGCAAATTGGGACTTGTTTTTGAGACATGTAAGTAAAAATTATCAACATATTGTTGAATCGATGTTCATGAGTTCCGAATCATTTTTAAGCGAGCGCCATTTGGAAACCATCACGTAAACTCCTCAATCCGATATTTAATTTGAAGAATTTGCAGTCGTCCATACACATTTTCAATGAAAAGACGAAGATGCTCGTAGAAGAAGTGAGAAAAGAAGTTGGAAAAGACGCATTTGATATACGGCCATACGCACACGCTTGTGCCTTGCGTGGAATTTGGTGTAAGTATTGAATTTGGTGAAAGAGTGTTGAAAGAAAATAATGATGTTGTTAATTAAACAGCCGCTATAATGGGAGTCGATGTTGATTTTAATCCTGACCAAACAAAGGAATTCGGTGGAAGCATAACCGGGTGAGTAAATTTATCAAACCATTTTTTTTTTTTATTCGATCCATTGATCCAAATTTCACATCTCAATATTCTTTTTTCGTAATTTTTAGTATTTCCGATTCAATATTTAAGCGATGTTCCCGACCTTGGACTTATATCGATTTCATTTATCGATGGACAAATGTATATAAAGAAGAGAAAAATCATTATGCCAAAGTACGAAACCTAACGAATCAGGTAAATATCACAAATCAAACAATTTCTTTCGAAAGACTCACTGAATAATTTTTTTTTTGATAACTAATTCGTAGGTTTTTGAAGAGCAAACCAAAGCATATTTGAGTAATATCGATAATGATAATGTTGGCTTTGAGCATTGTAACAAGAATAGAAACGTGCCAATTCTGTCGTTGTTTTATGAAGGGAAATTCAGTGAAGAGCTGGTCAAAGATCAGATAGAAAATTTAACAATAGCTGGATATGATTCAACCTCCTCCACATTGTCGTACATTATTTTGACGCTAGCCATCCATCCAAACATTCAGGAGCAAGTTTTCAATGAACTGCATTCGGTTTTCGATATACAAGACGAAGAAACAACTTCTGAACACATCCAGAAAATGCCACTTTTAGATCGTGTGATCAAGGAAGCTATGCGTCTATGTCCAAGCGCACCATTCATTGAACGCGTTTCTATGGCTGACGTTCAGATTAGCAATTGCCTCATTCCAAAAGATACATTTTTCATTTTGATGTTCTACACATTACATCGGGTATGACAACAACAGAAATATTCAACTTAATAATAAGTTGTACATTTTATCTCATTTGTTTTTTTCATTGCAACAAATGTTATAGAGAAGAGACATATGGGGCGATGACGCTGATGAATTCAATCCAGATCATTTTCTGCCAGAAAACGTTCAATCCCATCACCCATTTGCCTTTCTTCCCTTCGGTGGTGGCTCGCGAAACTGCATTGGTAATGCAATTTTTGTTTTGGACTGTTTATTGTGTATATTTTGAGTTAATTTCAATTCGACGAACTAATTTCAGGTAATCATTATGCAATGCTCTCAATGAAAGTGATGTTGGCGGCTCTCCTGCGCAATTATAAATTCAGCACACATTTGAAATGGTCGGAGCTTGAATATAAGTTTGATATCACACTAAAATTGGTGAATGAGTATCTTGTAAAAGTAGAACGACGTAACTGGTAGCTGCAATTTGATGAATATTCAAAACTTGGCAAATGTGCCGATTTGATATTGGGAAGATGGATTTTAGTTGTACTTTTTATGTAAGAATAATAATGAAAATTATGTATTGTTATTGCCCGACGGAGTATAACGGCAATTTTATTTGCCATAATGAAAATAGTAAAAAGAGAATAATTCAAGCGGTAATCAGAAATCGACGCATTCATTTTCAAGGCGACTGATATAAATTGATTCATAAGTAATTCGAGTAAAATTGCTTATGTAGCATACATAATGTTCTTGTTTTCTAGGGTGGTCACATTCGCTGTTGAAAATCAAAGATATGAATAAATACCATTCATTAAACTAATTTTTTCAGCATTATCAAGGCATTGGAGCGTAATTATTCAACTATGAACTTCATTAGTCAACCACTTGCTATTCCGCACAACAAAATAAACGTCACTGTTCGACGTGAAGGACGAGCGTATGGATAAAAAATCGCAAGAAGTTCATTAGTTACCAGTGCTTTTGCATTGGTGCGCTATTCAACCAACCGGTTAGATCGATTTGAGATCAACTACGAACAACAGGGGAGGTTGAAAGCAGGCACTGACCAAGAATGGGGATCGTGCATTTGATAGCTAATGCCCAGAGAAGAAAATTTTGTCCTAGCACTTTGCAACATAAGCCATCAGAAGCATTCAGAAATGCTACAATAATTTGATGAAAATCCAGTAAAAAGAAGCAAAACTGATGATGATGAATAGTCATTTCCACTCGGAAAATCAAGCGTATGACATTGCGACCAATCGAGCTATTCTTTAATTAGAATGGTATAGTCGGAGAGCGTATGCAAATATGTAAAATGAATACGTAGGTGCATGCGCCCTTCTGCTATACACCATATAAATGCTATATCGATACGAAACTCATCGTTATTGACGATAAACCGGAAGATGTGAAATCATGTAAGAGATATTTTAGGGGAAATGAGAGCACTTTATTTGGCGATTTTCTTATTGAACACAAAATTGTACACACTTGAAGATTCCCGCCGATGGGATGAATAAGATGATTTCGAAGGAAATTGAAATGATTTGCACAAATTGTTATCCTTGAATGGAATAGTTGACTATTCAATGATTTTCGCTCCGATTTCGTCTAATTTAGTGGTCCAAATTCTCACTAAATCATATCAAATTGTGTTTAACAACAATTTTTGGCTCTTTTGTGTCTCATCAATCCCAAACTATTTACATTAATCTATATTGAAGTTGATTTGCTTTCCATCAATCGTTGAACGAATTTGTTGCTAAGTTTCAAGTATCCGATTACTTGAAAGCTACCATCTGAATAATTGAGTATGTTCACTATATTGACGTACACAAATATTGATGCTTATGAAAGTATCCGTCTCGAAGAAATGATATTATGAATCGAGCATTTCCTCTATTTTTCAAATACTTAGTTTAAAGAAATTGTAATAGTCCGTAATTTTTATGCTTTTTTTATGGGAATCTCCCTCATTTGGTTGTACACAGACTGACAATTTATTGCAGAATGAAAAAAACTGCTTGCAACCAACTTTTTGATTTCTCTCGTAAAATTGTCAAAAACTCAAAGCATCATTGTGAATCGGTGGATGGTATCAATACATTGCAAGAATCGAAGTGTACTCCCGTTTCTGCTGTGTTTCAACTCATTTGATTTATACATTCGCTTCTACAACTCCCACTGTTGTTGACGTGATACTGTACTCAGCATTAGAACACCTGAACGGAAAATAAAGTTCGAACTGGTGCTGGAATATAAACAACGGAGACGAATATTGTGAAAGGCTTTAAGGCTTAACTGAATATGTTTTATTCATGATGAATAGTTAAGCGAAACACCTGCACACCGCCATCAACGATCGAACGAAAGATAGAAACTTAATTCAAGAATGTGTGTTTCCTATATGTATATGGTGATGTGAGATTGAAAGAGGGAAAAAGACCTTCTTCCTGGCACGATTTGATATTAAAGAATTTACGCGAGATGAATTGTTTGATGGATGAGGTTTGACAAAAGCTGACATATCGTTATGAACGGTAAAGTGGAGATATAGCTAGTACTTTCTGTCGTATTTTCCCACTCTCGCTCTCTCTCACTTTCTCACACTCCTTCAACCGCATAGAAATAAGAACGATTTTTCTCCTGCCTCATATCTCTTTGGATTCAGAGAGAAGTACGGAAAAAAGATGCGAGAAAAATAAACAAAACTAAATGCGAAGCAAGCTGTTTGACTTTAATCGTTTGCTTTTGCTTCCGTTTGGTTTGGTTTTTATTGCACACACTCGAAACTTGGTGTGTGTGGAAGGCGTCAAAGATGGTGTAAACCATTTTAAGATCTATCACAACCACTCACGAATGTGAGCGGGAAAAAGAAGCCACCGAGAAGTGTGGATGATACTTTAGCCGTGAGATCAATCGTTGTGTGATTGTGCAAACCGTAATGTGTCTCCAAGCGCTTTTTGCACAAATACATTTTTCGCCAGAGTTTTATCCAACAAAGCAGCATCGGTTATTAATCAGAAGGTGGGCAGTTAATCTCCACTTGGCCCTTGTGCCACATACATATAAATATGACCGTATTTAACACGAAGTTTACGAGAAAATCGAAACGAAGATTAAACACTGAAAATGTAATCTTTTTGTGTGTGATTCGGATCATTTGCTGCTTGAATTCGCGAATTAACGCAAAACCGATTAAGTCGTGTTCGTAAAAGTTGCATGCACGAGTATTGAATAATTAACGATGAAACGGATGCGTATTATGCCAAAAAAAACAGCAAATGCTTACGCTGCTTCAGTTTTCATTGATGATCTGTTTTTTTTCGTTTGATTTGGATCCGCATTTGAAATGCACATGTGGCTTATTCACAAAAACCTTCATCAAAGCAGTGTCGTACCATTTCTTTAATCTGCTTCCATCAATGTTTTAATTACGACGTAAATGTGGTATTCTCTTGATGCCGCTCTAATCCGTACAATGTCGAACGTTTCAATCCGTTGAAGATTTATTTGCATTAGAATTTAAAACCGCAAAAAGCGAGACGAATATACGCAGCAAAAGAAAGCGTCTAAGCATCGTCTTGTTGCTTTTTCGTCAACATGTATTTGAAGTTTGTGTGTGTGTGGCATTCTTTCGAAGAAAAAGAAATTTGAAAAAGTTGCATACACACACAAATACTTACACATCTGTGTCGCTACTTATTTCCACTTCGCATTTGATGCGCTGAAAAACCCCACCGCTGTACTTGAAACAACTTGAAAGTTAAAACTTAACCCACAAACAACGTAAATAATATATGTAATAGTATGAAAAAAAACAGTGGCAAAACCATGGCAGCACCGAGATAACACGAGAACACACACATACATACACACATTTCGTCCCAAACGAAAGAAAATTGCATGCGAATCATTCCATTTGAAATTCGTATACCAAAGTTTATTCTAGCCCTATATTGTGGTTGTGCTGCTGCTCTTCAAAATTTTGCCAGTTCTCTTCGTCATCCGATGCTCGGCAAAGTGAACGGTTCGGTAGAGTTGTACTTTCTCTGAATATAATTTGTTGATGTTTAGGTGGTTTTTCCTGTGCTTTACCCCGGTTTGACGTTGATCTTGTGCATAAGACTTATTATGCATCGAAGATATGCGAATTCGGCACATATGAACGAAAACCAGTGAGTATGTGAGCCAGAGAGCGAAATATGAAGAGAGAGAGAGAGAGAGAGAGAGAGAGAGATGGAAGGAGAAAAAGAGCGGACGCAGCGCACACATTTTCCATTCTCACAAAATTCCCAACAATACCGACAAATTTTCAACTACAAACATGCAAATTCACTAACATCAACTTAATTAGCATATTGAAAATGTTTGTGCAAAAGAAGATGGCAAACAGAAAAGCAAAAGAATAAAACCTCGGTTGGTTTTTGTTTTAATACGGTGCATCGTGTTTGCTTCTCGCTATATATACGCTTTTATCCTTGACTAATATTCCCTATATATGTGAATGTGTCCGTATAGCATCTATTGAAAATGGTTTTGGTATTCGGTTTAGAGCGATTTTCGAGTGTGTGTGTGCTTTCACATCCATTTCGGTATCATCGTCGGTTGCAAATTCATTTAGACTTGTTGTGGAATGTTTTCAATGCGAAAGCAATAAAAGACATGAACCGATATGTATTACTTGCAAGCGGGCGTGGATGCGTCTTTCCAATTCGGCAGTAGAAGCACAAAAAAGACACGTCAAGAGAGAGAACATGCAAAAGAAAATACATCGTAACATCTTTTTTCTGTATCTACCAAAGCTGGAATGTTGTTGTTGGAGCTTTTGAAAGGATAAGCAAAAGCAGCAGCAGCAGCAGCAGCATAAGACTGTCAGTGATATTTGCTACACACATATTGCAATATCACCAGAATTTATGGTCGTTGTTTTTCGTGTACATTTGAATTTGTTCATTTTAAAAAGCAAACATGAAGGAGCGCACTCAAAATGCAAATGTAAAAATCTGTACTTGAAACAATAATTTCGGTTATTCGATCGAAATGGAGCACAAAAAGCCATTAAATTCACCACACTGGAAATAAAACACTTCTATATCAATAGCAACAACAGTTGATGTTTACATATCAAGTGGAATACTTTTCGCACAAGAGAGAGAGAGAGAGAAAGAGAAATCTTTTATGTATAAATTTTTTTCATCCTATGCCACAATTTTCGAGAATGTTTTGGCTAAATTTTCCTTGCTTTCAAGAGATTTTCTTTTTCTCTTTGGAGAGAGTGTTTTGTGTAAATTCAAACTTCATTGTTGGATTTCTTATGTTTTTTTTTTGCTCCTCTGTGCATTTTAAATAATTTTATTTGATGTTGGGAATAACTTTATGACCTTTGCTTCGGTTGATACTTACACTTACATTCGCATTCATTTGTTTCGAATGAATAGCGACGAATCCAAATTCGTTAGTAGTGGTTTCGGTTTTATGTTTTTATGACCATCGAAAAACTTACGATAATGTTCAGCGACATCTTGCAGATGTGAGCAAACGATAATGAATTGAATTATTATACAAATCGTGGGATTTTCTTTCTGTTTTTTATGCCATTTCCATCATTCTTGATGACCTACATTCGCATTGCTTTTGATTTATTCGATAACAAATATGGTGAGCAGGCGATCGATCTCGCCGAATCAACATCCAAGCTAAACTTGTCAATATAATAATCTTAATTGTGTCTTTATGTTGAGCTGTACAAGTGGAACTGATTGAATGTGTTGCATTTTGTTATGGTTTCCGTTAGCAAAAACCATGGCAATGTGTCGTTCCATTGGCCATTGCTCGTAAGTAATCAATTCTTCATTTAGTCATTTTTAGTCCATCGTATCGTGTTGCTTTGGGCCATTTTTATCGTACAAAATCGTTGTTTTGCCCGGGAGAAACTTACCCATTTGAAAAGTCTGAGTGGGTGAGCGAGTCTCTCTCTCTCTCTCTTTCACTGCAGGGATATGAAGAAAATCTAATTATATCTTTGATTGTTAACGAGAAAACTTTTTAAATAAATAGAAACTCCTGTGCAGACTGACGCTCGGCGAACGAAAGAGACGACAAGTGTTTGTTACACACGGTAAAGTAGTCGAAATAATGTGCAAAATCGAAGCTGAAAACAGTTTTGGCTTCAGAAAAAGTGAAGACGATAGCGCCAAAGATCCAAAAACGAACGAAGAAACTTAGACAAATGTTTTTGATGTGCGAAAGAGAAAAAAAAGCGAAGCGAAATGATGAAACTAAAATGCCAAAACAAAATGGCGAGACTCAGCGAATCATTTTGTAAACAAACTCAAACAAAAAGGCACATGTGTTCGTGATCTCAAACTGGCCTAAAGAAAACACATCAAAGTAGACAAAAGATGTTTCCATGACAAAGAATTTGCAGCCACGGTAAAAGCACAAAACGGTTTCGGATCATTTCAAGCGCACAGTCTGCGACCGGTCGGTGCACAATCACTGAAGGGGAAAAGTCAATGAAACATTTTTTTAAAGCATTCAGCTTGGAAAATGTGTATACTCACCTGAAACCAAATGAATTGTTTCAGTGAATGTTTGACCACATTTGATCCGTCTGACCTTTTTGCATTCGAGTCAATAATCCTGTTTGCGTGAATATATTTTATCATAAAAACTTTATCAAGGCTTCGTGATAGTATACCTCAGCAGGCCGTATATTTAATGCTCGGCATAATATGCAAGCATATCGCACACACGCAGCTGCCGCACACAACTCTCCCGTGCACAAACGGTTGCGGACACAGCCATCGTAACCAACTCACATACGAAATCTGCTGTATACGCAACCGTTTGCGCACGAGAGAAGTATGTGCGGCAGCTGTGTGTGTGCGATATGCTGGCATATTATGCCGAGCATTAAATATACGGCGTGCTAAAGTATACTACCACGAAGCCTTGAACTTTACGGCCGCATTGAATTTTTCGCAATGTACAAAAGTTGTTCACTCTCATGCCGAACCCATTGGCACTGACGGTACACATCTTACACATGTTGAAACTAATTTTGCCGAGCGGGCCGAATGAAAAAGGTACGAAGTACAGGCAAAACCAATTTCCATGACCAAAACTAATACTGGTTTCGGGCAGTTTGACCAATATTTCGTAATTTGTGCAATGTGCATACATGGGCTGGATGAAATGCATAAATAAAACTGCAGGCAATCGTACACAATCTATCAATCAATAGTTCGGTTTCAATTATTTGGAAAAATTAATTAAAATATTTAGCCAATCGATTGAAATTTTAACCGACTACGTTCATATCGACTGCACCATTTACTCAAATCATTCGAGTCGAATGCAAACACAAAACGTTGATAACTTGGTCATATGTTTTTCCGCATGATTTGTTACACCGAGTTAATTGCGTTTCGAGCTTTAGCAAATGGTTTTCTCACAGATTTTTAGCAGAAATAATTGAAATTTGAGTAAAACTCTAGGTAAAACTAATATGTTTATAACCGTTGGCTATTAACTGAGTGGACAAAATCAAATATTATTTGATGAACGGGTACATTTCATAGATCATTATAATCTATCTTTGATAAAGCACGTTTTTTTTTTGAAGCGAAACTGAAGCACATGGAGGTAACAACCAATCTGGCAAGCGATCTGTCGAATAAAATATGCACAACTTTGGAGTGGTACCGAATTTAAGTGTGATTTTTATTTATCTTTTATAAATTAATATGAATGTTACAAGTGAATAGAAGCTGCATAAAAACAAGTGAAAGTCTCGACGCCTGAGACATAGATGCGACGAATAAATGATGGTAACGAAGCAGCTCGGTTTTAATTATGATCTGTGGCACAACAACGTAAAATGGTTTTTCAAATGAATGTAAACGTACATTAAGTATGCAACGAGACTCAATTGTAATTTTTATGTCGAGAGGCTCGAAAGGAGCCGGCAAACGCAAAATTGCAAGTGAATTGTCGTCCGCCGGGTTTTTAGGAGCTTCATGATTAAATACGGAATCATGTGATTTTTTTCTCAGCCTTGTCGTCGTTGTTGTTGATTCCAACTCAAAGTAATTAATATTTCTATAAAGTCTGTCAAGCAACTCCAGTCACCTTTTTGAGTTGATGAGTGTGCCGGCGACATTTTTTTTCACCTAAAACTTTACCATTAGTAATCGAGTAATGAATCATATGTGCGGGCTCGTCGAGGAATTTTGATAAGGCGTGCAAGATAGACTGAGACTGTGTTTTTATTGTAGAGATGGCGTATGCACTCTTTTTCATAGAATATACTATACTATAATAAATATTGAGGGAAAAAAATGGAAACACATAATGAATCTCTCTCCATCCTCATATAAAAAACGTTTCGGCCTTTTTACATATGCGGTGCACTGTAGATGCTGAAAAAGCAAAGTGTATTCGCTTACTGTTGCCGCACAGTTAAGTCAACATAAGCAAATCTCGGCCGTAGATGTATGGTGTATGTGGATGAACAAAGCCTCTCGCACTCTTTTGCACTCTCTTCCATGCCATATAAATTTCATTTGGTATAATGACGCATTGAGCAGACATCCTTTGGTTTGATTTGATTGTTTGCGTCTCGCATAATCTAGCGACACTTTGGTTTTATACGATGCACATCAATTGACTAACTTCACTCATTAAATATATAATGGCCTTAGTCTCATGCTTAAAATGAAACCAAGTGCACGAAAAAAAACATTCGCTTGGTTACGCGTTCGTTTTTTTTCCCAACGTTCAATTGCAAGACTTTTTCCCACATCGGCCGTTGTTGAATTCTCTTCGGTTCGTTTTTTTTTCTCGTTGTTGTTGCGTGTCAATCGCTTCTTTTGCTTTGCCCGCAAAACGACTTAATCTTTGTCACACACTCACACTTTTGAATTTGCAGCAAAACAAATGCCAGAAATGAAAAAGTTTTTGCACTGAATGGGATTTCAGTTGAGCTCGCGCATTATGTCGGCTGTTTGGTTGTGTGTGTGTGTGTAAAATGCTAAATGAAAATGTAAATATCCAACACAATCGTACATAATTTTCAATTGTCTCAAACAAACATTTTGAATTTTTGAAATATCACACTCGACAACTTCTGACGAATGTCAACGCGAGCGTCGCAACGCACTCTTCCTTTCCTCCCCTTTGAGTATCTGTGTGCGCGCGGCAAATAGCATTAAAATCATCCAAGCACACTCGGTTTGATTCTGATTCTGATTAAAGTATTTTATTGTGTGTTTGTTTTTGTTCTGCTCTGCTTTGTGCGGTTGGTGTTGATACTTGACAGCTTCAATAATACGGTTTCATTTCTGTTTGGCAAATTAATTTCACTAATTTAAATAGCAGACTGCGAATATCTAGAGACAAAAAAATTGGTTTGGCTGCGGTTGTTGCCTTCTGCGAATTGTTAAGGGACAATTGTTACCACTTGAATGGCATAGTTTGCTTGGTTTCTACGTGGGTCAACAAACCCAACAGTCAGAGGTAATCGATTCACGAGGTCATTAACGGTTAAGCGTTGAAATTTACAGGTCACAACCATCGGTGAGGCTACAATCTTATTATCCGACCTACCCAAACATAGCCAGTTTACCAAACATATTCCACGCTTGATGAAAAAATCGCAGACGAATTTAATGATAATGACGCATCCGAATCCTTTACACACTCATTCTGAAATCACGAACCGATCAATGTCCAACCATTTGAACTGGGCACATGTTGAAATTGTACAAGGAAAACTTTATTTCTGGCCAAATTGAATGCAAACATCTCAACTGCTGCATGGAGTCGTATTGACTGGAACAATCTTGAATGACCTAAAGTCATATACTGACTTCACTTCTGAAAATGTTCGAGAAGACCATTCATTTCACCGCTTTGACTTATGAAACAAAAATAAAATCCTCCATTTTAAAGCAAACAAGATGAAAACTTATGCTCGCCTGATATACATATATAATTTCGTCATCAAGCGGCCAATTCACAACTAAATTGCTCATTTAACTTCGTCAAGAAACTATTTCCGTTCGCAAAATGTTTGTGTTTCGTAAAAGCAAACAGCCATTACACACCGACTGTAGCAATAAAATATGAATTTGCTCGCTGAACTAATGTTTAAATGTGTTTTCCATCTCCGGAGTTTGTCTGCATTAACCTCATGTATGCGATGAACTGTTGAATTAAATGCTATGTGCAAAAAAGAGCAATAAACTGCATAAGTTTGTGTATTTAAAATATAGAACGTAGATTAAAATCAACCATAATTCGACGGACGTAATCCTAATTAACTGAGATGAAATGTTGAATTTTGCATTGGCTGGCAAGTGGTCATCGTAGTCTCAATGAAGTTAGGTGTTTGCAAGCAGTCATTTCGGTTTTGAAAAACACCCACACGCGAGCGCGTGCACTCGTCTCATACAAATACGTTGGAAAATACAATTTCATGCTTCCTGATGAAGACCATGCCATCCTGTCGTTTGTATCCAGTTTAGTTTATTAAATAGTTTTGCAGCAAGCATGACGATACATTCTCTATATTTGGCATGGTAAGCAATTCAAATGAGAGGATATTCGCAATTTCCTAAAACCATTTTTCGCTATTCGAATTTATTGGTTTACTCTTCGCTTCAACTAAATTTCATTGTTGATATTTAAATGTAAAGTCAAGTTGTGTGTGTGTGTGTGTGTGTGTGTGTGTGTGTGTGTGTGTGTGTGTGTGTGTGTGTGTGTGTGTGTGTGTGTGTGTGTGTGTGTGTGTGTGTGTGTGTGTGTGTGTGTGTGTGTGTGTGTGTGTGTGTGTGTGTGTGTGTGTGTGTGTGTGTGTGTGTGTGTGTGTG
>NW_022595244.1:10688590-10717078 GCF_009176505.1 Sitodiplosis mosellana | reverse complement strand
TGTGTGTGTGTGTGTGTGTGTGTGTGTGTGTGTGTGTGTGTGTGTGCGTGTGTGTGTGTGTGTGTGTGTGTGTGTGTGTGTGTGTGTGTGTGTGTGTGTGTGTGTGTGTGTGTGTAAGTGCTGGTGTCCCAAACGCCCTACCATGAGCGTAGCAACAAATCAACAGCATATGAGAATGAGAGAGAAAGTATATTTATCACCGGAACTCCCAAAATTACTCGACGAAATGTGTTGTCGACTATAGCCGTTGCTATATATGCTGCACCGCCTTTTCTATTCACCGTCACTATTCAAATTCGGTACAGATATGCTCATTTTTACCCACTTTTTCTTCGAATGCTCCACAAATTCACATGTTCCATGCTGTTTTTTTATAGTAGTTCCTCTCGTTCTTCTAGTTGAACAAATAGATTTCAATGGTGTACAATTCTAAATTGCATTTGGCATATTTGAATTTCGACCATTTTTTTCCCTACTGAAAACCCAATTTTTTCGTTCTATAAATAAATTAATGTGAACAGACGGGGAACTCAGAAATAGTAAACATTTCGAACTGAATTAAATACGAAACGCAGTTTATTTTTCTCAGGAAATGGTCTTCTTACCTCTCACAAATGAAATTATGAAGCATGAAATTCTCGATAATCACCACTCAATTAAAAGTTAATTAATGTGAACTTTTGCACATATATGACTTCTCTTTCATTCAAAACATCATATCGTACCACTTGCAGACGCTATTTGGCTCTCATTTTACCACTAGTTTGTAGGAATTGACGTAGAAAATACATGCGATTTTTCTTTATTTGATTTCTTTTACTCGGAAGGAAAGCCAGCTGGCTAATACATTTGCAACATAACCTTTGAATCAATAAGAACGTCAAAGTGAATGGCTCAGAATGGCCACGAATGAAGTATGATATAATTTATGACGGGCTTCGAAAAGAAAGATTTGATCGCAAATCTGCATTAAGAAGCAGAGAATTTATGGTGAACTTTGAATGTATCAAATGACATTCATATTGATGTTTATGCTTTCAAAAGAAGTAGTGTCTGGTGCAGTAGCGTCGAACAAACTTTTCCCACCGTCGACACAAACACGCACCAACGAAAAGAAAAGAAAATTGTGGAAAAATGGTACGAAGCATACATAGTGCACGTGATTTTTCAGTTTTGCAAAAGTTGAACAGAGGCAGAGAAAGAGAGCGAAAAAGAATGAACGAGAGAGAAAAAGAAGCCCAAGCCACACCAAGGAATGGTGGGAAAGTGAATTATGCCAACGTATTTTTCTTCAAGTTCGCAAATCAAGCTGTCGAGCGTATGTCATCGCAAGCACTATGGGCCACAATGAAAAATAGCATGTGCGGGAGTGCGCGCGCTCTCATTCGCCTGCGATTCGGTATGCAAAATGCAACCGAGAGATAAAAATTGGTACGTAAATAGGAAAAATATGACAGATGATGGCAAAGAGAGAAGAACGAAGTGAATCCGGGGAGAGCAAAAGAAAGAAGAAATGACACATTTATGCCACTTAAATGGCAGTAGAAGGAGCAAAAATTTGAAATCAACTTGTGAAAGTCTGTAATTGGAAATATAAAATGAGAACGAATAGAAACGGGAATGAAAGAAGAAAAGAAAGAACTAACGATGTCGAAAAGATGAAATCGACGGTTGACGTAAATTCTAATAAATATCAAACCATTTTTTACTTTTAATAAAATGTAAAGTGTGATTCGACGGTAGGATAGACGGAAGAAGAAAAAAACCCAGCAATGGCATAGCCAAATGGATAAAATGATGGCGGCTGCACTCGGCAGTTATTCAATTGGATTCACACGTAACATGTAGCTCACGATAAACGATCCCGATGGGAATGTGCGGTCAGTTTTACGCGAAAAATTAGCGCTAAATATTTCCACCAACGAATTATTCCCCTCTGATACGACTTAACGTAATGCCCTTATGAAAATATGCAAATAGTGTATCTTTGCCGTTTGTTTGCTCCCACCACCGTGTAATTTCAATTCCTATTATTTACTTGGCTAAGAGAAGCAACAGCAGAAACAAAAAACGTTAAATATTAAGACAAACTTGCGTAGCGAACGTGCAAGATATAATAAATTAACCACAAAACGACTCTCAGCGTTATCGTTTTAAAATATGCCCGTTTTTTTCGCTTGCCTGCCTGCCTGCCTGCCTGTTTTTCATTTCACACATATTTGATGTGCAACTCGCGTTCACTCAAACTTATCGCACGCATATGCTTTTCCCATTCGGTGTGTGTGTGTGTGTGTGTGTGTATTACGACTGAAAATTCATAACAATGTTTGAATGACTGTTGTTCTTTCGGGAGGCGGTATGGGATATCATAATGGCGCAATTTTAAAAGAAAACAAAAGCAAGCAGACGTAATTTGAATATTATATGATGAATGAATTGAGCGTGGAAAAAAATCCCATTAAATATTACCAGGAAATGCTTCATGAAATATGTTGCAGGCCTGGATTCGCCAAAATACTGCCACAAGGCGGAATTTTTTCTTTGCAGTTGGTGTGTGTGATGATTTTGAAATCGAGTAAAATTGTATTATTTTAATTTTGAAGAACACGATTGTACTTATTCGGGTGAGTTATTGTTAAAATGATCATTTATTCATCCAGAGAAAACGAAATCTTATTCTAATGATTTGTGTGGATGCATCTCTGTGATAGCGATGACAATCATAGTTTGATAGCACTTCTTTGCGGCGCAAATCGGTCAAAAACTGTTTTATGTTTTTTTTTTTTAAATTAAAATCCATTGCAGTCAATATTCGGAAAACTCCTTCTCATAATGACACACTCCTGAATTCCGCATACTTTCTTCGGTGTAAAAGCTGAAGTTTGATGTGTCTCCAGCCTCTTTAACGAGTGGTTTTAGAGGTGCCTTTACACTTTGTCTTTCGATCTCATTCCATTTTATTTGGCTAAACCATTTATGGGCCTTGATATCTTTTAAATTTTGGTCGGAGCATCCATAGCGTCGTGTAATGTCAACAATCAACAATCGTCCGAGTAAATTTTTTAAATCCGTACTAAACGACTTCGGTAAATCGAATTGAGCCCGAAGCACTTTGCCAAACAGAAGTGTTTGATCCATGCGATACGGATAAAACGGGGTTCGACCTTTAATCATTTGAAGAAAAAAAAAATATTTCGATAAAATTCTTTTGCAATTATAATAAGTTCGAATGAATTCCTACCGAAGGCCATTTCGTAGATAAAAACTCCGAATGCCCACCAGTCCGTCGACATGCCATAACCTTTGCTTTGTATCACTGATATGTCAATAGCATAGAAATATAAAGAGTCAATTATTAATCGGTTATTATTATTGCTATTATTGTATGAATCCTACTTTCAGGCGACATATACTCCATCGTCCCACAAAATGTCCACAGCGGTTCCGTAGCACAGCGTGCCATTCCGAAATCAGCCAATTTTATATAGCCATTGGCATCGATCAAAACATTTTCCGGTTTGATATCGCGATGAACCACAGTCATGGCGTGCAAATACTCGATTGCGATTAACAATTGCGACGAATAGAAGCGACATACGGTTTCCGTGAATTTTCGTTGACTTATCAAAAATGTGAGCATATCACCGCCACCAACGAATGGCATGAAGAAATAAATGAAATCGTTATCTTTCCAGGAAAATAGCAATTGTGTAACAAACGAACAATCCGCCGCCTGTAGAATCTTTTTTTCGGTCAATATTTGATCAACCATATTTTGTTTCACAAGATGCTCTTTGTCAAGGCGTTTACAAGCGAAAAACTTTCCCGTCTTTTTATGTTTGTACAAATACACTGAACTGAATGCTCCCCTGCCGATGATTCGTTGTTTCTGGTACATGTGAAAATCGGGCAATGACGATGGTTTATTTTGATTAAAACGTTCCAAAAACATCTTTTGATCGGCCGACTGTCGTGAGCATGACATCTTGAAATTTGACACTTTGTTAAATCTTTTATCATTTTCAAAACGATTTCAGAATCGAAAAATTCATGTCACACAATTTTTCGTTTCCTCTGTCTACTTTGACAGATTCATATATGCTACAATTGAAACTGAAACGACGCACACTCGATACGATTGGTTTTCATTTTTATTCACAAAAAGAAATACATTTCAATGTCGGACCAAGACTTTTTTTTGCTTGTAGTAAACATGTTGAATTCAGTCGTGGAAACGATTTGTTTTGGACAACATAAATTCATTACATTTTATCGAGTCATCAATAGAAAAAGTCGCAATGAAGTGAATCCGTTTCAATCAAACTCTAAAATCGTTCAGAATAAATGGAAAAAGATTTTAAAACACCAAAAAACCTAGAATATTTCTTAAATTCGTTCGCTCACCAAAAATGGAATGAAAAAATCAGACAAAATCGTATAATAATGTAATTTACTTTTCAATAAAAAAAACTCCATTTAACTCTCTAAACTTCCTTATTTTCATATAAAATTGGATTTGTGCACTCGGCGATGGAAAAACGTGATTAAGTAATCAGTGTTTTCTCATTAAATAAGCTTGAGGCTGAAGAACATTTAGAACTAAACCAGAGAAAAAGTAATGTCAATGGTATAATTTATTTTGGATGTAATGCAAAAGTGTTTGCTCGTAAAAACGGTAAACTAGTTAGAAGATGATGCCCAGCGGCAGTGAGAGCAAAAAAGTTGATTCACTTACTATGCATATTTATTGGTTAAGGGAAAATATATAGAAAGTTTTTTTTCTTCTCAGATGAACATTTTATGAGCAGAAAGAAACGATCGGTTGCACTCAAATGTGTTAATGAAAATACAGATAGATTCAACAGTAGCACGTCATTGCAAGTTCAACAGTAGCATGTCATAAATGATGATGTTCTGACAGCCAATTGAATCGATTGATATGATGACTGCTGCTGTTGTTGTTACTATACTTCCACATAGCTGCAATAAAGTGCCGTAATGATGATGATGATGAAGCATAGAAATTTATCGATTGTTTTTTTGTCGATGGAATGAAGTATTTTTTCAATCAATCGATGTTGAAATTTACAATCTTTTGTTTAATGCAAATGGAAATGAAAACATTCTTATAAAAAGAATTCCACTCTCTTAATTTCATTTCGAAATACACCGTTATGATTGGTATTATTGTAAAGCGGTAATTAAACTGAAAGTATTCTGAAGGAAGATGCAAAGTTTATTTGATTCGAAATTCCATAAACTTCATCAACCACCATAGTTGAGTTCGTGGAAACATATTGTATTACAAATTGCAATAAATAAATAATAATTGAATGGATAGTAATCTTCCTTTATTGCGGCATTTACTTCGATTGCTCGATAAAATCTCATAAATGGGTCACAGTCACAATTTATTCACCGTATTGACAAGAAACGGATGTTAATAATTCAGAGCATCTCAAATACACTTTCATAATTCTATTGGATCAAACTGAATGCTGCAGCCTCATTCTTGTGATACCTGTGTCGGCTTTTCTTTCTTTACTTCTGGTATTCAACTCTCAGTATGTCAACCGTAACCTTTTTCTTGGGAAATCTTTCATTGAATGAAAATGTATTGAGATATTTGCAAGACCTCAAGAGGATATTGCATGTTTTATTAATCGAGAAAATGTGCGTAGTAAATTGGTATTAATAATCCAATCGAAACGAATGGAATCGATTCAATGACGTACTTGTGAATCTGAGACAACTCGACTCTCAGTTGATTCCATCGAAATCACTTAAGTTAAACAATTCTTTAACATCCGGGATTTCAATGACAAAAAGAACTATATGTAGAGATTTTTTCATTCATTTTTAAATATATGGTGGGTTCCTTCGAGAAGAAAAAACCTCCGGTCGATATTGAAAACAACGAGCAAAACTTTGCTCCAAATGCGCATAATTTCATGATCAAAGGAACCCAATCTGTCCCAATTTTTCAGTCACATGACACCAGAACAAGAGTAGCTCGTTCACTATGAACCCAATCCATTATGCGAACGTCAACAAACGGTTTGCTGTGTCAACGATATCGAAAGCTTGCAAACTTTTTCAAAACACGATACGAAATTGAAGCGAGATGGAAAAAAACTGATTATCACTCTGTTTACCCACATGCAATATATATTCGAATCGATGGTTAGACAATATTCGCTCTTTTTTCTCCACTACACAATACTATACATATTCCGATTGTTTGTAACGGTTCTCTTCGTTTCGCATTTTTCTCTACGTGGGTGAGTGTGTGTGTGTGTGTAATGCACTATTTTTCCCTTCATTCCTCATTTTCAAGCACTCTGGCAATAATAATTCATATGTTTGTTCTTGCAAGCAACGATTTTGTGTAATCGTGTCGATGGTTTTGTTTGACACTGGTGTTCATGTGTGTTTGTATGTGAATCTCTGTGTTTTGTTTTCAAAACTCTCTCTTTCTCTCCGTCTCCCACAGCCTCACCCTCTCATCGACCGTGATTGCATCCTCTCCACATTCGTTATGTTCAATCCATGTGGTGTGTGGTGGTTGCGTTGCTTTGTGGCAAATATTTCGTTCAATTTCGCTTGTCTGTTCAGAAATTACTCGGCATTATTATTGTTATTGTTTCAAAAACACTCCATTTTATGCAAACAAAAAGTTTGCGTTCGACATAATATTTGTTTGTTGGCTGGCTGGCTGGATGGTTGGCTCAACTGTAGCTGTGCATGTGCTTGTGCACTGAAACACGACCGTAGTGCTTGTGACTTCTTTCTCCCCCCCCCCCTCTCGCTCTCACTCTCACTCTCACTCTCTGCGACGATGCCTTTCAAGCACTCAAAACAGTGCATAATCATATATGAACTGCTGAGAATAAAAGGTTGACGGCTGCAGGTTTTTCGCAAAAGCGGGATAAAAATCAGTCGCACGCAAAAGAGACATTTCAAAAGGTTGCACGCAAACGGAACATTTTATTTTGTCGCATTTCGAATTTTCAAGCCGTGATTACAACAACAATATACTTCTCTCTTGCGTGCAACCTTTTGAAATGTCTCTTTTGCGTGCGACTGATTTTTATCCCGCTTTTGCGAAAAACCTGCAATCGTCAGCCTTTTATTCTCAGCAGTTCATATATAGTACTCTTCATATAGCTAGCGCGCCAAGCACAACATTACACATGCTAAAAGCAATTTGACATAATTAAAAGTTGAGATAAAAGACGTGATCAAATACATTGTGAGAGTGAAATATGCTCCTTTTTTCCACTCTCCCGTCAATTGGTGGTAGAGCGAGTGAGAGTGAGAGCGGAAAAAGTGCAGCGAACACACACACATCCGTTGATTCTCGTAACGGGATTGTGTTTTCAGTGTTGCGTCAGAGTATTTTAAATAATGATTATCGAATGCATCATTCTGCATCAAAACAAACTTTCTCGTTGCCATTACAAAAACGACAATTTATGTTACGGGCGAGTATGTTGTACCAACATTGATTTTTTCTCCTCTTCAATTGCGAATGCCAACAATCGAACAGCATTTTCAATTTCATAGAGATTTCATTACATTGCATTACATTGCATCACATTCACCAATGGTATTTCATTTTTCCTGCTGATCATTTGTTACACATACATAATGATATGTTTGCGCTGGCAATTATGAACTTTGTCGAGAAAACTGAAGAGGATTACCGCATGTGGTTAATTAAATCATCCAAGATCCAGAAGGATTTTTTCACACTACATGAACTTTGGTTTGATGTTGAAAAGAACATCCAATTCTATCTTTATCTAATTAAGCCAATATGTAAATTTTATCATGTCAAAAGAGGGAAAAAAACACTCATTCGAATGTAATGTTGAATGTTTTAATTGATTTTCAAACTGAAGCACTTTTGTGCTTCAGAATTTATGGATGTGTGTGTTTTGCACGCATGTAGTTAAAATTTATGCCAGTGGCATCAGTCATTAGCAGAGGCAGAGGCAGAGGCAGAGGTACAACAAAGGTGGCATAGGTAAGAACCGTTTACATTTGATTACACATTTGAATTCAACGTTTGATTCAGTTTTGTAGGCACGTATCCGTGTAATCATTTCGAATCGATGAGGAAAAAAGAGTTGATCTACCTTTTGCCTGCTCATTGAGTTCACAAAGACGCGTTGCCGCTTTTTTCTCTCTCCCAAACGCATTTGATTTCGACTCAATTTTCGTAAATTATTTCTATCGTGTGATTGTCCGTGTTGATTATGTGCACCACAATTTATTTTGGTCCATTGGCCGTCTTCTTTTCCACCCATTTAAATCAATAGCTAATTCCGGATGCGACAGCAGTGGTGGTAAAATATCGACCAGAACATCGACACGCACATACATACACATGAAAATAACAATCCGTAACGTGTTATCGCTAATGTTTGTTGAAAATCAACGACACTAACATCGAAAATTATACGCAGCGAAACGGATAACGCGTTTTAGATTTATCTCGATGCTCGCATACCGTCACTGAATATGGTCAGTGAAAAACTGCCATGAACAGACGCACACGAAAACAAATACAATTTGAGAGAAGGGAAAAAAGAGCGAACATTAACCATAAATGCCCATTTTGATGGTTTCTATAAAATATACTTACCGTTAAACGGACGCATAATGGATAGAAAGTGAAGGACATAGAGCAACAATGGTTACGTCAGTGACCAACATGTTTGAATCGTAGAAAGTCATGGCGTCGAGCACATTCGAGTGATGAGGGGAGGGCCGAGAGAAACGGTACGGGTAAACGAGAGAAAATGAAAATGCTCATAAATGGCATGGAATGTAACCAAAGCACACACACACACATACCCATACAAACATCGAGTCGAAGAGTGAGAGACTCTTCCAATCAGTCGATTTGAAATGATGAAATGGTTTGGCATTGGAAATGAATCCGCTGTGTAGTGTCGCATATGAGCATCACCGGCAACTGGCCCCACTTCCTTTATGCTATTTCACAACGGTATCCGTTCGTTTTTGATTAAGCCAAATTGCTCGCTCATCCAAATATTCACTTTTGTATTTCATTATAAAGCAGTTCGTGCATACACAATCCACTAAAAATAATGGAACGACATAATAACATCCAACCGAGAGTCTGGTGAACTCCAGCGAAAACTGGCCGCCCGAATATTTGGTTGTTTTGGCTAATATTGAGCGTACATAATTTATGTGTGGATGGAAACAATAAAGGTAAATGCACGCGTTCGTGTTCGGCAAATTAGAATGTTCATATCCAGGTTTTAAGAGCAAAAACATGCTACACTCTATCAACGATAATGAAATGAACGGCAAACACATACGAATTCTCTCCCCTTTTCTGGCGCTCTCTCTCTCTCTCTCTCTCTCTCTCTCTCTCTCTCTCTTTTATACTCACACATGCTGAACCTCAACAGATCGACATCGATGATACACAAATAGCAAAGATGATGGACTACAACAGCAACAATAACAAAACCCATAACATACCAATGGCAACAACAACTAAAACAACAAAATAGAGACGGCACACGTGCACATAGCAAGAAAACAATAACACCGATGCGGTAGTCAAAATATCTACTTCGAAATTGTTTAGATTTGATTTGGTAGAATTCAGTTGCCATCGTTTCGATGAGACATAGCAAAAAACCAAAATCAATTCGACCAACCGACCGAATCAGTTTCAAAGCGTCATTACATTTGGCAACCCATTCAGGATTCGTTCAGCGTTATGAATCTATTTTAGCTCATCGTAATACCTCGAAATGAATCACCTTCATATATCATTAGAAAAGGGCGGTGAATAAATGGAGACTAATAATAGACTTTACATATTGAATTCAATTGATTGAACGGATCACATCCAAATTAAATTGAATTAATTTTTATTCAGCCTGAACTGAGCACCGGGTTAAACTCAGCATCGACTTCATCATTCAACAATGGACCCTCGTTCATTAATCACATACTTGATACACTTGTGTGATCCATACTCATTTGGCCATCGATTTGATGACATTAATTCCTTTTCGGTTTGGGTTTCCCTTTCTGCTGCCATTTAGATGTCGAAATCGAATCGAGTTCGTCAACAAACGATTCGAGGAAACAATTGTTAGCCAAACGTCAGTCACAGATGCAAATAGTGTGGCAAAAAGAAACAATTCCATTCGGTTTCGTGGTTTTGATTTCATTTTTTTTTTGCTTGGAGCTCTGCTTGTTTCAGCTTTGTCACGCTTCACGATTACCTTCCTGCCATCGGCCAATATTGATTTTCAACTGGAAATGGAAGCAAACATTGTGTGCCATTCCTTCATGTGATCGATGCCGTGTGCTTTTGAATATTACAATCAATATATTATGGTACTGAAGAAAATGCGAACCACACACATCTGTAACAAAAGAGCATGCAGTTTTCGGTCTGATTGACAGTCTTATCGCCTGAACCAGCGTATTATATGATATTCGTATTGAAACTCGATCGATTTGAATTACCCAGAATTGTAAGGTATTACAGAATTATTGGCTACCCCAAATGCGATAACATCATGTTCAAAGTAGCAGTAAACTAATAGAGACTGAACATTCATCCCACTGAATATTTTGATTTGGTGAGATTGTGTTGTTACTTTACAATGCATCTTTGTTTCTTGGAAAATGATACGTATCGCTTGTATTTGCATTGGCCTAATCATATAAAGGAAAATGGAATTTCTGCCTTTGAATGGAAATCCCATTGAGTTATTGAGACTGCATTTTGTGCGCAGATTGCATTTTTTTCTCGTTATCAGCGCTGCTGCTGCTACTAGTTCGATAATGTGATCATACAACCATATTTGCCGGTTAATCTTCAAGCGACAAATTCCACATACATCGAATGACGTGCGATTTTTAGTAATTAGGTTTCTTTAACTGTTGATTTGCATAGAACTACATATACGCAGTGCACTGCTGTGGAATGACTGTAAAATGTGAATGCATTGCAGATTTTCTCATTTCCTTGTTTTCTTCCATCCACCATATATACAGATTTCTAGAATCGAAGCGTTGCAGAAGTTGGCCATTGACGGTGGTACATGTTTTTTTACAAGGATTTCTCAGTGAAAATTAACCATCTCGGTGCTGAAGTGTACAGAAAACATGTTTAGCGATGTGGTAAAATGTTTTTATTAGAATCAGTGATACGAGAAATCGATTCAGCAAATAGAAAAATGCTGCACAAATGAAAAAAAAACAACAACAAAGAAATCCAGAAAAAAACTGTGTACACATACTTCAATTTCAAATAGCTAGCGCATTCGCGATAAGATGCTTGCCACGAACAAAATCAATAACAACAAATGATACACAGTATACACAGTAATAACGGAGTAATCACGAAATGTACTCGTTGAATTTTAAATAAACTGAATGTGCTTTTTTTTAGATTTGCGATATAAGCGTCAGAAAGTTATCTGATAAAAAAAAACTCAGTTATCAAAGCATTGATTACTTGAAAAGAATAGAAATTTTTTTCTTCTCAAACTATAACGTTACGTTGATGGCAAACATTATGGCTAGCAGATAATTGGATGAGGGCTTGGTTATGCTAGACGAGAGAATAAATTGCCGCAAAATGGATGAAGTTGAAGTTGTTTTGAATCTATCAGAATTAAACTAAATAAATGCTACAATGTAGTAATTTAATTACATTCAATATGAAAACGAGACGTCCTTTGTGTGGACGAATTAAATGAAGTGTTTGAGATTGCAATGGAAAATGATGGAAGTTTTCATGTACAACAAATACATTGTGCATGTTTCGTTGAATACTTTTTATTTCGTTGGAATGGATTTGATAAGAATACATAAAAGCGAAATGTAAAATTAAAAAAGTTTAACACAGTTTCACAGTAATTTTTGTTATTGTGTAACACAACATTTTAAGGGTAATCTATGGTGTGCAAAGCATTTTTGAGTTAATTTCAGGAAATTCAAAAGTATTTTTGATGTCAGACTACTATGATGTTGGCGCCAGAAGAGCTGCTACACAGGCAGCTTCACACGTTCCGAACGCAGTGTTACATGCAACTAATGCAGGGCTAGCTGCGATTGCAACTCCTATCAAATAGAAAAATTATAAATAACAATGCGTTAAGTGAAGAAAAAAACAAACAATATTTAACCTCCTGTTGCGCCAAAAACTGCCCCAGCCGCCCCGAAACAGGCTACAACCACCGCAGCACACCCTTTTGATAAATATGAATTAATTAAATCCGAATGTTGTTCGACGAATATATTCGAAAATTTACCTGCGTAGCAAATTCCAGCACCAATTGGGCCAGCATATGCCTGACTGAGTAATGCGATGACCAAAATCAAAACCTTCAACTTCATTTTGACTTTTTGTTTAAAGAAAAAATGCTATTATTCACGACAATTGTATAAGTTCAACTTTGACAAAATTATATTTGCTATGTTTTGATTTCAGATGAATTTATTTGAAGACTGTCTGTTCAAAACACAACTAACTCCGGCCAAATCTGAATTCGGACTGCCATTTATTTTGTTGTGTCCATCAAGAAAAATCTTAATGTGCAATTGATAATAAAATAATGAAACAATGAAACAATGAACAAAATTGTAATAAATTTCCGCTTATCATTTGAGCAACCGCCATTTGATTGCTATCGAACGAAAAGCACACAAACTGATTGCGCAAATTTTGCTTTCATTTCGGTTTCATATTAGTTGACCAGAATAACAACTAATGTTATCAGCGATTGACGAACACCAAAAACGCTAATTCCTTTAGTCCGCAAATCCCACAAATGAAACAAAGTATGCGAAAAAATTCGCACTTTCGCACAAAGCGGACCGACAAAAATAACAACAATAACGTTGAGAAACATTGATGTAAATCAAGAATCTTATTTCATGTGTCTAACCCTCATGTTATCAGATTTTCTTTTGTATTGGTCACATGCTGAAAATAAAAATCGTTCAAATTAAATGACTGAAAAATAATAAAACAACATTAGCAATGCCAAGTTTAATAACATATACTTTTGATATATGCATTTACCACTCAATTGTGTTCTTTTCTACTTTTGCTATTGTTCACAGCAATAAAGTAGTCATCATTCGATATAGTTTGATGAACCGTCGAGTGTTAGAGACCTATTGACTTATCAAGTACAATAAGATAAAGAAAATGCGTCTCAGAAACTTGAACTGGGCCACTTTATAGACTGTATTATTTACGTCGCAAATTGGGAAAAAGCTGGAACCAAACCAACAAAAATAGTTCTGAAAGGGAAAATTTTCCGGAAAAAAAGTAGCAACCTGAATTTGATCGAAAATCATGGTAGAAAGGTTAAAAGCAGATTTGAAATTCTAGAAAAATGCGATTAAAATCGAAGAAAGTTTTTTCATTAAATTCTTTTATTTTAAAGGTTTAGATTACAATTCAAAACACGCTCCAGTTCTTGCGAACGGAACGAATCAATACATTAAAACGTTGGATTCTGTAAATACATATTTACGTACCTACGGCGCTTGAATAATCAGAACATTTTAATCGTTGTTTCATGGTGTTGGCACCAGGAGAGCTGCTACACAGGCTACTTCACACGTCCCGAAAGCGGTGTTACAACCAACTAAAGCTGGACTAGCCGCAATCGCTATACCTAGGTGTGTGGTATGGAAAAATTCCAATCAAATTACCAAATCTTCATATGTATTAACAAAAAATGATAAACAAACAACATGGCGTGTTACCTCCTGTGGCACCAAAAACTGCCCCAGCTGCTGCAAAGCAGGCCACAACAATGGTAGCACATCCTTGTGTTGGAAAATATTTCGATAAATGTATGCATGTTTATCATTTTTAAAATAAAGCCACAAAAAAATTCGTTAGCAAAAAATGGAATATAAAAATACCTGCATAGCAAATACCAGCACCGACAGGACCAGCTAATGCACATTGGCTTAGCAATGCGAATACAAGAATAAAAACTTGCAAATTCATTTCGAAAAAACTTGCCGTATGAAATGAACACTAGCAGATTTGAATTTCCAACAGCGTTTCAAGAACCCAGTCAAACCGAAGTGAAATTCAAAAGAGAAATGGAATGTACGGGACCTGCTTTTAGTTTTTATAGATGATGAAAGAGAAAATAAACTAATTTCATTAGCTCATATTGCAGAATGGAATCGCATCGATTTCTTTCCATGAAATGCTCTTTTGTTATTTGAGCTTTTTTCGATGTGTTAATGCATATTATTTGTTTATGTTATCGAATGATAAACAAATAATTCATCGAATGCTCATGCGGTATGTCTATCGTGTGTGCAATTTGCTTATAAACATGCACTGTCGTATTTATTTTCCGAATAATGATGAAAGTGATATTTAAATTAAACATCACGGTAAAAACAGAGAAAGTAAAACAGATCGATTTGATTTCAACTCCATGTTTCGATTGATTTTTTTCGTAAAAAGGCATTAATTTTGCATAATATTCATTCCTAGTTTTTAATTGATAGAACGATAGTCAGTTTGACGATTAATAACGGTGCAATGAAATGGAAATGAAAGAGTTCATAGAATGCGACAGAAACAAAGAGAGAGAGAGACAGATGTATCAAGTGTATCTGATGTCATTTCCACGATTCGTGTGAATAATTCGCATTACTTCAAGATGACTCAGTTAACCCGACATTGCAATGATGTATGTGTTAGCAGCCAAACAGACAGCCATGTCTAGTAAACTAAAGTATGTACGAAAAAAAAGTCTATAATTTATGATGTGTTCGCCTAACAGAATGCATTCAGTTTAATTGAAAAATATTTGAGGTGACTTGAATGAACATCAGACGTTCCTTGAACTATATGTGCGCGTTTTTTTTTTCATTTTGTCATGGCCATTTTTTTATGATTGCATCATCCATTATATCGGCCAACCGTCTATCATCCAGTCAATATGGCGGCGACTTTCAGTGAATAGGCAACGATTATTTGCATGTGTTTGGGGTAAAATAGATTTAATGCTTTTTCGCTTCGCATTGTGATGCACTTTGCGATAGAGAGATAGAGAGAGAGAGAGCCCAAGCAAAAATAGAGATGAAGTTATAAATCGGAAGTGGATATATGAATAATCCTGGCATCTCACAAGCGTAACACATGCAAGCATCGCCTAATGAAATAGCTCATAAATCATCTGGGGCTGGATGAGAGATTCCAATATCGATTCGAAGAATATGCGAACGACTCATGTGTTTATCAACACAAAAAACAGTGGTCAGAATTATATTGGCACATGCGAGAGTGAAAAATATATGTGTATGATTGCATCGACGGCTGAATACGAACAAAAAAGTGGGCATTAGCATATGAACGAATGTTTATGAACTTCGATATATGTTTGTTTACAATGGATCCGTTCGAGGCCGATGCTACAAAAATAAATGGATGAGTGCTCGCATCAAATTCGCCGAACATGAAGAACAGCAAATACATGAACACACGCTCATTTTCACACAAACCCATTCGAATCGGGAGCAAGAGAGCGAACGAACGACCATTGACTTTATTTGATTTTGTGATATATGATTGAGACCCCATAAACTGGGTTTATGGTGCATTTGCACGGGAATTTTCATCAATTATTTACACTGGACTTGATTTATATATATTTTGGATTTCGGCCACTTTTCACCTTGGCTTCACCCAAATTTCTCCTCATATGTTGCTTTTTGGCACGTCTGTGTTGGGCTGCGTCAAAAAATAAATATAACACGATATGGACATTTCAATAAATCAACTTTATTTCAATAAAATATTTTCAACATTTTCGTAATGTTCGCCGTTTGGGCCGCCAAATGTTCAGCTTCATTAGATTAGCATCGCGCAGTCGGTTTTCATCGAAAATGCCAAATTGAACGTGAAATCAACGGATTTTTTTTGTCATGGATTTTGGATTTTTGGTGAATTTGAACATCATCTCGATTTAATACCGCAAAAATAAGTCGAACATCACCGCTGTGGACAATAATCCATTATTCCTGTCGACTGAAAGAGATCATTCCAAAGTTTGAACAATGGCGAGAGGAAGAGAGAGGAGAGAAAAACCACCACTCAGTCTACAATACAGTTCAGCTCCGCCGAGCTGCATGATTTATGAGTTTGATGTTTGCATTTCGTTTTACGTTTAAATATCATTTATAAAATGGCAACCGAAAACGCATCTGTATTGTATGTGAACGTTGCCACGGATTTTACACTGATGCAAACATCATTCTTGATCAGATTAATGAATAAACATATATCCAAAATCAGGCCATAAAATATATCAGCCGCACAAAGTTGGGCACGGCTCGGATCGGCACGGTGCTACACCACTGAAAAATAAATGAAAAATAATTACGATATCAACGGCATAAATTCGAAATCTAATCCGAACACAAAATATTGACGATGGCAAATGCAGTTGTGAAATATATTGGCCACAAGCACACCGTATCACACGGATATTCCAGCAGCGTGAATATAAACAAACGCTGAAATGTTTAATTAAACCATTCAACCGAAACGGTCGTTGTCCCTGATTCAATTGAATATTAAACACGCTTCAATTGGGCAGATTTTCAGCTTGTGTGTGTGTGTGTACGAACGTTTGGAAAAGGCTGAGGTCAGCTGTACGCCCAGTTGCCTAGCAAATGTACACATTGTACAAATGAAGTGCTGACCACCGTATGCGATATTGTTGATAATAATCAATGCAAACATTGTACAACATTTCAATAAAATGATAATCAATCCGATTTTATTTGACATTTTCATTACCAACGACTCGACATAATATTTTTAATGGTTGGTTTAGTGCATGATTGATAGCAATGACGAATCAGTTTTTTTTTTCTGCAGTCCATGGAAATTGAGTATTTAGAATGAAATTATAATAGTTGCGCTAAAACACAATAGGATTTGTATTGAATATTGACGATGGAGAGAAAAAATTCAGGATTCATTTTAGCTTATTGTGTAAGCTGAAAAACGGTGTATTTCGATTTTAAATGAAGATTGATAGCAAATTAATCGGATTAAAGTGAAATAAAAAATGTGTTTTTTTTTTCAAACAGAATAGAAAAATGTTCTGTGGATTTGAAATGTTAGGTTCGAAAAACTGTTTGATTTAGAGTCAGTCAACTTGCTTAATGTGAAAATTCACTGAAATTCCCATCATTCAATATTTACTCGACTCGCACCGGATACGACTGAAATTCAAACAAATAGACAAGAAACTCGTCTAATGGGTATAAATACCATTCGACCAGATATCGAATGGAAGCGCAGACTTGAACCATTTTACACTGAATTTCTGACGAACGAATTTAAAGCAAAAGAAAAAAAACAAAAGTCTTGAATCAACGTTGAACGGTTCGGTTCGACTATGAACATGTTTGCATGGTTGAGTGTGTGCGTAGGTATTTCTTTGACAATAATACTGCCTATATGATTAAGTCAACAGTAACATTCTTCCACCATACGAACGCACAGGTAAAGGTGTGTATATGTATGTGTGTGTCGACACTCTGCTTTCTTTACCAGGCAAATGGAACGACAAAACGATTCGAACCAAAAGAGAGAATAACAACAATAACACGAGATCACTTAGCTGCACACGCATACATGCACGAACGACAGATCGCTGCAAATAGAATAAACGGATAAAGACAAACACACAGGCACACAACGATGGAGCGCATTCTTTAGTACACCTTCTCTTTTTAACCGCAACGATCGTGGCCAGCATCAAGTCATGGCATTTTACCAGCGGGGTTATCGTCCTCTCGCTTGCACACTGTGGAATTTCGTCTTCATTTTTGTTGCCGTTCGAATGCTGTACTGTCTCACTGCTCAACAGTTTCCTTCAACTTCTAAGTAATTCGGTCAATTTGGAATTTCTTCTACAAATTCTGGTAAGTATTTCCATTGGAATATCCATTTTTTTCTATTTCTAGTAGACAAAACATCGATTTGTTCTTTACATTTGTGTTTATGTTGGTTGAGATAAATCTTTGAAGTTTTGTATGAAAATATAATATAATAGGGACCTCGTTTACACTAAAATTTTTATACATATTTCCAATCACCTTTTCATATGCATCGTTTGACACATTCCGTGTAGTAATTATTGATCAGTTCATTCGTTCCCACGATGAAAATGCAAATTTATTGATTTTACATACATTTTGTTTCAATTGCAGATCGTTTTAATACATTTTACCAATCAGATGTGGTTTTAATAGAAAAATGTCAACGACACAGTGCAATTGTTATAGTTGAAAAGTTCAACACTAAGATTGGTATTGATATTGAGTGAGCGAAAAAAAAGTGTGCCATCACCTTGAAAATGTGTGCAATTCAGAAGAACATGAAACAGATTGAATTAACTGCACCGTAAAATGAACAGAAACAAGCAGTTTCAATAATTGTATCTTATTTTCGAGAGAGAGAGAGAGAGAGAGAGAGAGAGAGAGAAGAAAAGGAGAAAAATCACTCTGATGTGTCATTCGGTGTGCAAAATATAGTCCAAACCAAATTCCAAGTGAATATCGCAAATCCGTTGCGATACGAGTCAAACAAAAGAAGAAGAAACAACAGGGCAAAATGACGGAATTTTTGTCCTTATGCGATGTTTTATTCAATGTGGTGTCACTGGCTGGCTATTTTTGTGATGTTGTTTTCGATGTTGTCCTAAGCTATGCATTGTTTGAACGGGGCCATTTCTTGTACATGGCCTTTGTAATAGCCCTAGTGATGGTGTCTCTAATCATTTCACAGGTAATTAAATGCCATAAAATCGAATATTCAAAAGAAAAACGCCCCAAATAAAATTGCCGTTTCCTTTCAGATTCTGTCATTGCGATGGTACATGCAAAAGGTCGAAATGAGAAGTCGAGATTTAGTGCCAGTGAACGGTGCACACGGCAATAACGGTGATCAGAAGAAATCAATGGACATAACGACCAATTCGTCGTCAACTGAGTCAAGTGATCAAACACTTCAGTCGAAAATCGAACGTCATTGTGTGATTGCGTTGCATTGCTGCCAATTGGGTGTTTTGTGGCGCTATGCAAAGCTTTTTGTGCCAGTTAATTTGCGACATGTGAAGCATGAAGTGCGCGATTTGTGTATGCTACGTTTGGTGCACGCATTTTGTGAAGCGGCTCCAATGTTGCTTCTCCAGCTCTACATACTGGTGACGATTCAAAAGGAAGAAGCCAATCTTCTGAAGCCCGAAATACCATTGCAATCGATCGGCAACGGCCATGTGGCTCCAGTTATTGTACAACAACCGTCCGACTCTCAGCAGCACCAGTTGCAAACATTCAAAGATTTGAACATTGTGTCGTGTACATTGTCTCTGTTCAGTGTTTGTTGGGCGCTGGCCAGTTTCAGTAAAAATGTTCGCATTCAGAATGTGCATCGGCTTGTGCTCACCTGGTTGGGTGTAATCTTTCAATTTTTATGGCGCCTGGGTACGGTTATATCGCGCGTTGCATCGCTCACTGTGTACGCCTCCGTTTACAAGCAATGGGTGATTTTGGTCATTGCATTGCATTGGATATCAATGTTTTTGTGGCTTATCTCACCGAAAAATGTATTTCACGGTGAACGCATCACACGCTTACGTAAAATCACATTGGCCGGTTTAATTGCATTCGTTTACGTATTTGCCTACATCAATTTACAAGAAGTGAACCACCGCCAGAAGATGTTCATTTTTTATTTTGTCATGTTTGCGGAGAATTCATTGCTGGTATTTCTGTGGCTTATCGGCATTTGGATTGATAAACCGGAAAATTGGTACATGACACCCATCTGGATATTCGCATCGTTTTTGGCCGGTCTTCTCTTCATGTTCCTGTACTATCGGTGCGTAAACACTTTTTTTTCTTCTTGTCACGTATTTCTCTTTCGCACACACTGACACAGTCGTTAATTATAAAATTGTTGGTTTGTCTCCACACACACACACACACAAAACAGATACTTTCATGTGAGACGATTGGGATACGAAGCAGGCGGTCGATTACCATCTGATATTCACACAAAGTATTCATGTGCCGATGGCACGAGCTGCATTTCATTCGACGACAATCTGAATACATGTCAAAAGTATCCGTCACAAATTCCAGGCGTGTTTAATTGCCGTTTTTCCAATCCCGTCGGAAAGTAAGTTGAATCAGCGTGAAACAAGCAATTTGTTCGAAGCAGTCTTTGTTAAAATGATTTGTTTTTCTCTTTTTTGTAATTTCAGTGGTGCGGCACGTCGCAAGAAGAAGAAGCCAACAACTTTTGTGCCACCACCCAATCTAAATATGGAGCAATCACTTTCGAATGGATTAGAAAATCAAATAACAAACACTGGCCTAATGTCCATTCCATTTTGGCGTCGACCCGTTGCACGCTCACACACTTATGGATCGTAAGTGGCAATTTTCACTTTATACCAATGGGGGAAAAAACTAAATGCTTATTATTTCATTCAAAATTACAGCGAAAACGAAGGTAGTGCTGGCTCTCGTGTGGATATCTATCAAAAATTGCAAGAGAAAAAGCAAAAACAATTGGCCGAATTGAAAATCATCGAAGAGGAAATTAAACAAGGTAAACTGGGTGGCCCAGTTGGAAATATTAAACTACATACGGATGATAGTCGGGCATTGTTACCGCGTCAACCAATTCCACATGTTAAGAAGCACATCAATATTGATCCACATGAATGGCGAACATCCAGTCCCGAATTATGCATTAGTGCATCAATGGGTAGCATACTGAACGATTTGAATGTAATGCCATCACCGAATATCAACGAAATCAACAATCTTAACAAATACACACGAAACTATGATCCCTTGTACAATGATTTCGTATTGAATACAACGAACATGCCGGCGCTGAACAAAAAGAACTTCATTTCTATGGAGAATAATCAACGGAACATGGGAAACATGTCACCGATTTCGTCGCAAATTTCTGGCACCGAAAACCATCGTCCGATTATGCCACGATCGAAAATACCACACAATGTGCCACGCAATCCATTCGCCGAACCGTATCGCTCGAACTTCTCCAATGTTTTTGCCGAAAGTTTCAATAACACCAACGAATTGCATCAAGTAACTCAAAGTCCTACTCGACTGGCGTCGGCATCGAATAGCAATAATGATGACAGCAATGACAGTAATAAGAAAAGTAATGTCGGCGAAAATGAAAACAATGCAAAACAAAAACAGCAACAACAGCAACAGCAGCAGCAACGATTGCATTTACAGCGTCAAATGCAACGAGCCAAAACGCCCGAAATCCTGTTGGCACCGCATTATCTTGATAACTCGAGTGCATTTTATGATTGGATGGATCGAGAACAACAGCCAACATATCGTTCGGAAAATAAACAGCATCAATGTCACATTGCCAATGAAAATCTCGACGATCCGAATGAAAATGTGTTGGACCAAAATGAGTATCGAATCCCATCGGATATTGACAGCCAGGTATGAGCAAATGCATTCATTCTGCAATTTTATGCTTTGACTTCGAATTGGAAAAGTTTAATGAATACTTTTCTCTCTCTCTCTCTCTCTCTCTCTCTCTCTCTCTCTCTCTCTCTCTTTCTTTCTCCCGATTGATTGATTTAGGTCTCTTTGCCGCGTTCGTACACGTTGCCCAGAGAATTCAAGTATTATCGCCGGAATAAGGGTCGAAAGTTCATTAAAAACGAACGCTTTATCATGAGCACCAATTCATCGGACGGTGATGTGGATAGTGCAGAGGACAATGAATCGGGAAGGTGTTCGAATATCTCAGACGGTTCGCAACAGCAACAACAACGGCAAAATTGCCATCGATTGCAATCGCCAACGGTGGGCAAAAATTCACCGCTGCAGACACAATCATCGAATCAAGTGTCAAATGCAAGGAATCAATTTCCGATAAGCATATCGGCCACCACATCACCCGTAACTGTTACGAATATACACAGTGGCCCGTCCCAAACCAATCCTCTTATGAACAATCTGAATTTGACAAACGATGCGTCAAACGCGAGCGCCGGAAATTGTACTCGGTCCGCCTCAGCCTCACCAAATATTGCACTCAACGTACCAAACTATTTCAACCGCATACCAAACGGCCATTACTTACAGCAAGCGGGAAGGAATCGTATGATCCTTAACGGTAGCCCATCGATTGATTGTAATATGATGAGCGGTACATTCGATCTAATCAGCGGTGTTGAAAACACTGCAGCAATTGCTGCTGCGATGAATCGGCGAATGCGATTACGTGGTTATGGCAATCAAAAGAATGGCATGGTACGGCACGAAACGAAGCTGTGAAGCACAACACAATACACACAAATTGACATCCAATCTATACACACTTCACATTCAGATGTTCAATACAAACTGTGGTCGAGATTTTTTTTTCTTTAGTTTTTCATTTTTCAACAGCTATTTAATTTATAGACGACATTTTTTTTTATTTAAAAACCCCATGATTTTAATCTTAGGATTTTATACGACTTTTTTTTATTCGAATTATATGCAATGTGTAAATAGTTTTTAGACTAATATATCATCCGGATATTTAACACGAATAAATATTAAAATATTTTCAAATAAAACCACATTTTTTATTGACTCATTTTAACGAGCGATTTGCGGCAGCAATTAAAAATAGCATAACAAAAGAAGAAATGATGTAGAAGAAAAGGCAAAAAATTCTGCATGCAGTCCAATTGAAAGCGTCATTTGTGCGCCTCTGTTGAGGGAGTCATGTCACAGATTAAAGAAGATAATGTGATCATCAAACTGAATAGCTTTATTAACCTCCACAATGTGAAAATGCAGAAAAAAAGAACTGTCCATGTCACCAAGGCATCACTGGTATCGCTCTTTGCTTGAATGGGCGCCAATTTGATTAAATGCCCTCAAATATGCCATAAAAGTTGGAAATTTTCACATCGAATTTTTGACCACAGCACCGAACTCCACAGCAAACTGCCTGCAGTTAAAAGATATAAAAAAAGAATAAACCATGCGATTATCATTTTGCTCGGATAAGAGTAATATATTGAGAGGATGGGGAGAGAAAAAAAATTTCTAAATGTTTTTTTTTCTTCGTCAAGTTGTTCGCCAATTGCATCACCGACGAGAGCAAGCTGCAGTTTTTATTTTCTCTCCATTTTCTCTCTGCGAAGCGGGTCCCTTTTATTCCATACATTCGCTTGAAACAAGTGTCGAGCAGCTTAAGCTTGAGCTCAATTTTTCGCACTATTCAGCACGCTCGCTTGACTTTGTTCGACTTGGTATTCATTCGGTTTTTTTTTCTTCGTCCATGGTTTTTGAGATCCCCAGCGAGAATGTGTGTACATGTATTTACTATAGAGCATGCGGTCGTGTTGATAATATCAAAAGCACGTATTTTGCTAGTGAGAACAAAATGAGTGCGAAAGAAAAACCTTCGAAAGCAGCGAAATGGGAGAAAAAAATGAAACGGAATTTTAACGTCATAATCGTTATTCTCGAGTGCATGTAGTGGGCACAAGTATATATATGTTTGAATGTGTGTGTATTTGTGTGCTGGCAAAAGAAGGCAAAAATTAAAACGAAAAACCGAATGATGTTTTTCTCATGTTCAAATTGAACCATTTCACTTTAAATGGTTTACATTTTTTTTCGCCTCTCTCTCCCTCTCTCTCTCTCTCTCTCTGCTCGTATTCTCAATTCGAAAGCTCCTTTTTCTTGCTGTCTCAATGCAGCCATGTTGCTGGTATTCATTCATTCATTTGTGCCATCTCGTTCCCAAATGAATTTTGCTGCGAGCAACGTTACTACTGTTACTGATATGTCATCATCGTGTACGTCTATGCACCCAGTTCATGGAAATATTTATTCGGTTGACAGTAGGGAAAATGGTCACGAAGGAGTGCACCACCACCAGTAGCAATAGCAGAAGCAGCAATAACAGCAGCAGCAACCAGCAACCGAAAACAGTGGCGAAAAAATATAGGATAAATTTTCGAAAGGAAAAAAATTGGAACACGATAATTTGTTGTAAAATGGGCGGATGGTGAAAATCGTAGCTCACATTTCTCGATTTTTTCTTGTGCCCATGGAAATGTTGGATACCAGTTTTTCCGTTTTTTTTTCTCGTATTATTAAAATGCCGTAGTCGGAAATCATTTGTATTGCAGACCGGTGATTTATCGAACGACCACAGTCATTCGTATGATGCCACGGGGAACAAGGAACTGGCGAGAGAGAAAAAATGCCACCAAAACACAATGATAATTTACTTCGAAAATTGGTGATGTTCTTTGGTCACGACAGATTTAAATGCAAAAATCGATTCCATCAGTCGAAAGAAAAATTCATGGAATTCATTTAACAAGCGAACATTTCGACGTATTATGATAGCGATGTATTTGATAGCGACGTGCTCCAAATCTCTACATTCATATTTGTTATCGATTTTCAAAACTCAAATGAAATTCTAAAAGCATTTCCATTACTTTGGCACTCAAGCATTGAGGAAGTAATTTTTCGTATCTTATTCAAAATTCTGGATTTCGATAAAGGTGACCAACAATTTCAACGATGCCAAAGTCTTGGATCAATAAGTAAAGGGCGAATTACTGTTAACCCAATGGAAATATGGTGAACATTTTTTGAAATTGAAATTCGAATTAAATATGTGTTCTTGTAATGGTTCCAGTATCAAGCGTGTGTGGGTGGGTGGGTGGTTGGATTGAATATGAATTTACCGAACACTTGGCATTTACTTTTTGCGGTGTGATATGAATTTTAGATTTTCTATTTGAAATGTAAGCATTCAGGGGTTTCAGTTGGTCCACATAAATTGCGTGCTTCAGCGAATTGAAGTGTACTCGCTTGAACGTGGCCAACATATTTCATCTGACAAATTCATGGAGAAACACTTTTTTTCACTGCAAGTCTGCTGTTTATTTTTCTAGGCCATGTAATGCATCACATAAAATCATGTGCATTACAAGCATATTTTACACATAGACACAGCTCTACTTCTGCTATAGGCCGAATATATAAAGAGGTCAGCCCGAATTTACTTTCATATAGTTTAAGAGTGAACATCCGCTAGTAATAATTGATTATACTATACATTGAATGACTTTTGCATCGAAAGAAATACTTCGATTAAAATTCATTGAAATCAAAAGCAAATAATGAAATTCACTGACAGTTTATCACTGAAGAATTCTTCGATTAAAATGGAAATGCTAAATGAATAAACTCATCAATTCCTTAAAAGAAATATAGTTTTCGTGGCCAAAAAGGTTAATGGCTTTCTAAAAGTAACTTTTGTACAGCACTATGTTGAAATGAATAACATAGTACTAATTCAAACTCCATAAAATGAACTTATATTCATTTCACCTGTCCATGGCTGCAAAAATGACACAAATTGATATGAAAAGTTGGAATAGGCAGCCAACAAGCCAATAGCAGTGAGCAATGTTTAAAATATTCATAAATGTTGGGCTCACTTAAAATGAAGCACATTTCTACATGTGCCTGTCTGCACCAACATCAACCAAAAACCTGCTGTAACTAAAGCGAAACTGTTACTGAAAGCTCAATGGGACGGGCTGTGTGCCACATCGCACGGTCCATTTTTCAGAAAACATTCTTGCCATAGATAGTTCAAGTGCATTTTTAATAGTGTACAGCTAATAAAAACCGTTGGCCGAAAGCAAAACAACCCGAAAACCGGCATTTATGCGAACAAGTCGAATCGTATTTTCTTTTGAATTCAATTGAAACGAAATGAATGCTAAATTATTTACCTTTGTACTGTAAGTTTGCTTATCACATGCCATACTATACACCCAAAATCCCGTTGCTAACGTTACCAAAATGTTTATTTCCTTTCGACAATTGAACTAAAAATGGACTTGTAACATTTTTTATTTCTCTTCATTTTTGGGCGGTGAATTTTCACACTTGTTCAAACTCGAAATTTTCATTTTGGATTACAATTCCTTTGGCCACCATTTCGTATTTCATATGGCCAATTTCAATGTGAATTGCATAACAGCTGACATGTTTTCTTTTGAATAATCTACGCAATGGGCGACCCAAAGACAAACAACGACCGAAACGAATTCGGGTTTTTATAGCGCATTTAGTTGAAATATTGATGTAATTTTCAACCAAACTTGCTGAAACAGTGGAAACACTGTGTTCGGCGTAGATTCATTTTGCTTTACTTCAATATTTGGTTGCGTCATGCAGTATTGATTTTCAATGTTTATGAGATCCTTTAATCAAATCTCGCATCAAGAGTTTTCCATAAGACGATGATTGAAGCAAGTAGGTAACAAGTGAGTATTTCCTAGTGAAATATTGAGGGGTATCGTTCAATCATAATTGCATGAGATGCAATTTGTATCCAATTAAACTGAGGATTAAATTGAATATGCATGTCAATGTAATCAATGCAACTTGGAATATGCATATATCAACGATTATAATGTCTTCTCCTAGAATTCTTGGAAATATCTGCGATAATACGCTATCAAATGTTATTACATCGTAATATGGGCAGTAAGAACCACTTGATACGATGAGTTTGATCCAGCTAATGAATACGATTTCAATCATTGGCAATTCTGTGAAGTGACTACAAATTATTCACATTAATCAACATTAATATTGATTTAATTTTTTTTTTCACCAAGATGCAAAATTATTCCGGAATTTTGTAGACATTTTATCCAAATGTGATTTCTCCAAATCCAAATTGATCGAATTCGAAAATTGATGCAACACTTTCCAATGGAAAATTTCCATACAGGATATGCAATCCACGTGAAAAATGGAAAATACAGAAATGAGAGAGAATTCAACCTTTGAAACTAACCCTTCAAAGATTCAGCCTGACATTCAGTAAGAACGAAAAAGATAACACGAAAAAAAAATCCAAGAAATTTTGAAATGAACGTCATGAAGGTTTAAATAAATCAAAATTGCAACTGTTCCACGAAATAGAATGCATGAATGTCAAAATGCTTACGAAATTTCGAAATGCATACCAATAAGGAGGTGTGCAAAACTATAGGAAGACAAATGCCATGCCGTTTGACAACTCAAATTCAAAGAATTTTTGACATCATATTGGAATATGGTTTTATGGTTGAGACACAAGTTTGTTTTCAATGCAATTTGGAATGCAGAAGAATGCCACATCTGGCAACATATCTGCGATGATATTTCAAGTATATATACAATTATTTAATAATAATTTGCCGTGCGCATTCATAAATGCATACTCAGTTGGAAAATGAGCCCAAATTGAATTCAAAAGCGAGTATATTTGGAGAAATTAGCTTGGTGTTATTGTGATATACTGAGTGCATTGAAGCTATTTTGATGTCATGGTATCGCACTCCATTGTTTGCCGTTTTTACTCTCGTTTGAACATAGAACAGCTAGAATATTTTATGGAATGTCATTGCATGCAACTTTTCTCTCTCTCTCTCTCTCTCTCTCTCTCTCTCTCTCTCTCTCTGTGTGTGTGTGTGTGTGTGTGTGTTTGTGTCTGTCTTTTCGCTCTAATAAAGGAATATCGTTTGACGCAAACGAGTAAAGCAATGCGACAAACACACAGATGGACGAAAAATCCCGTTTCCATGCACAACTGATTTAATAAGAAAACTTTTGGATTCCAGCTATCAAACTTGACTTTTGCATTTCAAACGAAAATATTCTGCATCCATTTGTGATTGTCTATCCCGTTATTAAGATGATTTAACACACGAGAATTCCTTTTGTACCCATTTTCACATGCTATTTTGGAATATGGATCGCAACAAAACAATAGACATGCAGAAATTATTGGTCAATCTATGCGAAGTTCCAACAATTTGGAATACAAGCCGGAGCATGTCAAATTCTCTCGGACTATGCATTTCCATTGCGGTGGTATACATTTCACATGCTTGATTCCAAACTACCGAAACGTTGTAAATTTATTAGTTTAGAGTTTCCTAACGTGGACAATCCATTCGAAAATGTTTTTCCGACAATTTCAAACTAAACACTACTTGCCATTTTGGGCTAATGTTCGTTTTCTAAATTGATTTAGAAGAAATATGGGTACCACTGACTTTTGCGTAAACACAATTGCATGTGAATATCCGAATAATTCAGCTTTATCGATTGGTTGGTTGTATCATGTTGAACTTTGTGCCGAGTCACTCAAGTCCAATTCTATATTTGGGAATAAAATATAGTACAGAGAAAAGGAGGTGAGCTAGGGGGAGATACGAAACTTAAATGAGTGAAATTATAACATTATTCAACGATAATAGGAAAAATAGGAGAAATTAGTGAATTTGGTTTGCCAATGTAAACGCTTATGGA
>NW_022595244.1:10568077-10683590 GCF_009176505.1 Sitodiplosis mosellana | reverse complement strand
CTCAACTCTTTGACGTATGACAGACACGTACGTACGCTCGTGCGTACAACAACCAAACCCCATTCCCTCATTCCCTCTCCGGCGATACACAACGATACAACACTCGATGCGAAATGGTTCCGTTCAACTAAATAAACACAAAATTTCATTTTGTAATTTGCTTTTGAGCGCGGGCTGTCTCCAAATGTGTGCCGTATCTCATGTAAATAATAATTGAAGCATGTTCGAATCCAACATATACATACAACTTGAGAGTGTAAAATGCCGAAACGGGAATGAGAGACAGAGAAGAAAAAGAAGAGAAAAAAATGAATGGAAAGCATCCAAAATTCTGCTTTCCGCTTAACTGTCACTTGTTTTTCTCCTTGGAACCGAAATCATATTGACAATGATGTATAGCGTTTCGCATTTGATTTATTCATTTGTTTATTTTTATTTCAATGTTTTGCACAGATCTCCTACTTTTTCAATCACGGCTTACGCGTGTTGCTCCTCCAAAAGTGCCCGTATTTTTCATTCATTTTATCAACCTGGAAATGGAAACGATGCGGCATTGTTGATTCGTCCAAGGCATGTTTCTTCACTATAGATTTATCAATTATTCAAATGAATGATGGTAATGAGAAGTATTCCAATGTTGTTTTCTGTTCATACATCTGTCTTCAATGCATCGATTGCATTTCCACCACAATCATTGAATATTTCCGCTTATTTCTCTCTTTTTTGCAAGTGAATTCATGTTATTTACTCAAATGCAGGGGGTTTGTAGATTGAAACACAAGCACACTAGCGCCGCAGTTTGCCCTACAATATCATATACGGCAAACTACAGAACTATTCATTCAGTATATATCATGTAGCTCAACTGTCAATCTGCAATCCCCCTGCTCAAATGACCTCCAGCTAATGGAAATGCACGCAAAAATGAAAGCAACCGAAGTACTGATACACAACATTCAAAGAGAAAATATTGAAACAAATTGAGAAATACATTTTTTTTAAATGAATTTGTAGTATCTGTCCGGATAATTAAAATTGATTCGAATTTCAACTGAATGAAAATGAAGCTTTGCACTCAATACGTTATTGCAGCCAATTTTCGGTAGGCAACTTTTTTCCACTTTGATTGCACACTGTACAGTGGAATATTTTTCAATTTTCTTTTATTTTGACGGTGAACGCATTCGGATTGGGACAACAAAAAATTTAACATTTTTTTTCATTCATTTTTTTTTTATTTTCAATTCATCTATCTATCTGTCTGACACGTAATGATTCAACGCTTTTTCGACTGATTTAATGCAAGTAATCCGAAAATGGTTATACTAGGACTAGTCGAAAAAGTGCTTTTTTTATTCTATGGCCATGTGTTTTTGTGTGGAAAAATGGATATTAGTCAACACATGTATTTAACATTTTCAGCTATTGATATGTTGTGAAATAAAAATTAAAAACTTTATTCATCAATACGAAGATAAATACTGCACAAAAATCACATAAAGCTCAATATTTACAGACGAAATAAATTAAAACTGAATTGTGTGTTGATTTATCTATACAAATATCTCCATGAAGTTCTAGCAGCAGTGTTTAGCCATTAAATGTATTTTATCTGCTCGTTTTTCGGAGTGTAAAAACTGATTTTACATCATCAAATCAGTTCCATTACTTTTATTTGGTGCATCATTTCTCATTTGCTGGTTTTTATCATCATTTTTTTTCTTCAAAGGAACTACTTGTTCCATGTTGCAATTGTAGTGAGCAACATATTTTTTATTGGGTTTCCCTAGCGAGCTACTTTTGCACTTCATAACCAACACCTCTATGAATATATCCGAATGAATTTCATGTAGTTCAAAAAAACTAAACTAAATAGATACGAGAAACCGATGTTGCACTCATTTCTACGAAGAGCAGTGAATGAATTCATGAAAATCTAATTGGAGCGCTTCGTCGTTTCAAATGTAACAAAATCTTGTTTCTTCATTCGCTGGAACCACAAAAATGTGCTGTGGACTTTAGCCTTGTACATGTACGGCCACACATACTGGTATACAGGTGAGCATATTCTCTTTAGACTGGGTGAAGTTATATGCAGACAACATGTGTGTATTTTTTTTCCAATAATAGCCCAATGCTCCCTGGATAGTCATTTTTGGTTGAGAATTCATATCCACCAGTTCGAGTAGGTAACTAAACAATGTTGCTCATCGATAACTAAACATTGTTGGGCTATCTACAGAAATCTTTTAACACATCAATGTACAATCGTAGACAATTCGAATTATTTCGTTTTTAGTAGGAGATTTTGAATCGATTGCTGCTAAAACATTCGCATAGAAGATTCACAACGAAATGGTGCATTGTACATCTGAAGTTGAAGACTTTGCTGAACTGTTTAGATGCATCTTATGTGTGTGGTTTGTACTACAAACGCTGTAGTGTACCGTGAGTGTTTGAATGTCGATTTTATACACTGTTGAAAGTGCTCAGTGTGTTTTTTTCGTCTGTTTACGTGCATTACTGAACATCGAAATATCGAAAACTCAACACGCCAATCATTTTATCAAGTGCATTCCATCGCATTTCATCTTGCCATCCATTTGATTGGCGAAAGACTATTGTTTCGTTTTTTTTCATTCGGGGTTCCCATATGAATCGAACACTCTTTGGTGCATCGACCAAAAATTCAAAAATGCAGAACAAAGAATTTGTTTCGCCTGAAGCAAAATGAAAAATTGACAGAGAGAGAGAGAGAGAGAGAGAGAGAGAGAGAGAGAGAGAGAAAGAGGAAAAAAATGTGTATAATAGATGTTTGCCAAATGAAAATGCTTTCGTCTGGAAATTCGTGAATGAATTGGAGAGAAAAGAAAAACGAGATGAAAATGAAATAATATCGCTGGGGAATGACATAGAATCATTTGTATTGTTTGTTCCGTGCAAGTGAGGAAGAGAGTACGGAACGCTTTCTGCGACGAAGAGTAAAAAAAGAACACCATCGCAGTGACGAGAGCAAACTAATGGAACGAAATTATATTCATTGATACGCGATCGATTGGTTTTTTTTTCGTTGCCACATTCGCAAGTAAAAGATTGCAGAGATTCTGTTTCCATTATTGTCGTGCTTTCCTCTCCATTGGTATGTACTCTTTCCGTTCATCCACCAACACCATAGTAACTAGCGCTGATTCTACGTCGGTCCTTTATCATTCAGTCGTTCATCTATTTTGATAACAGCGCGCGCTACGGACATTGATGTGTGATAAAATGAATCGGTAGTGAGTTAGCAGCAGTTGGTTTTTTTTTTATTTTGTGCCATCAATGGCACGCAGATAGAGTTAGTACATCTAAATAACACCATAAATAATATGTAACTTATTTGCTATTGGTATTCAAAGAATGGGTGCCTTGCTGTATGCAATTTGTATGTGTGCATGAGCGACGCTCATCGAGCTCAAATGTTTCACATTTTGCTATTCCACTCGCGCTGGTCTTTTGTTTTTTTCTTTCTTCTTTTGAAACCGTGCATCGTAATAAGTACCAAGTGATAGATTAAATGCGAGTGCATAGACAGCGTCACTGTCGATCGTATAAGGAATGCAAGATGGGCGAACAGTTGGAAACGGACTTGAAAATGGAGCCAACGATAAACGATGGAAATCTACATTTCGGACATGTTAAGCGTATTAGCGAAATTGGGCCACGGTGCACACACGCGAATTACGATGACGCTTACCAGACCGAAAAAGAGATTCACATTCACATTTTGATTCGTTATCTCTTCACTCGCAATGAACAGACACGTTTCGCTGGTAAATACTGATTCAAAGCAGCTGTATATACATATTCACATGGAGGAAAATGGAGAGAGAAAAAAGTAGTAAAAGAAGATTGTTTGCTGAAGGCTGCTTTGATTTTCCCTATACTCCTTCGCTACTTGTGGATAATATGAATGCAACGACGTTTATTCACTGCTGATGACGGAACCTTAGTATCGGATTGAAGCGAATCGATGTACAAATATAAGGCATCCACCAATTGAAAGATGTAATGAAAAGCAGCACTAGAATGTATAGCTTGAGCAAGATTATGTGATTGAAGAGATGCGCCGCGAGCAAAAAGACGGAAAGAAGAATTAAAATCGATCGATTCGCTTCGGCCAATTGTATGATTGATTTTGATAAAGTATTCTCCTCAAACAAACTGAGACTTGTAGCTGTCTTCGTGTCTACCAACAGTAATAGCTATAGTTCTAAATATGAAAAAAACCATCGCTTGAGGAATGCTTACGGATTACTCTTCTGGCTCGACTCCCATCTTGATCGGCATAGAATCAAGTGATTACATCAGCCGAGTCTCTGACTTTGACATTCTTCTCTCGACATAGTTAAACATTGTGGAATGGTATATTTTACAGCACGGTATATTTCCTCGTAAATGTTATTTTCTGCGAACTATTATCGTCTTCTGTTCGTGTTTCTGTTTTCATTTTTCGTGCCATTCTATCGATTTATAATCGAATGACATGCCAATTACATCAATAACAATAAAATTGTTTAAACTTCCAATGAAATTTGCAATTGCATAGCAAAAGTGGATTATTAGTTCCATCAAATCTGTTTTCATACTCTATTATGGCATTTACTTGTTTTCAATCATAAATGTGGAGAATAATCGATTTTTTATTTCGTGCTGTGCAGTACATTTCTTTATTATTTGGTGTCATAAAAAGCGATTGATAGCATTTACAAACAGATTATATGATATTTGCATGGATTTATAGAGGGTTCGTGTTTTATTTCAATAATATTTCCTGAATAATTCCATCAAACCTTCGACTGTATCGATTGTTAATGCGTTGCATGTGAAACCATGTCATTTCGACGGAAAAAATTACAAAGACCACCACCAAATGAATGCAATACACGACAAGAGGAGTGTAAAATTCATTCAAAGAGATCTGTTTGAACATATATTGATTTTTAAATCCATCTTCGGCGGCTTTATCCCGACGTTTTATCCAAAACGATTCCAATGAATCAATAAATTGAAACAACCCATTTTCAATCATTGATGTTGTTGCTGCGTTAAATTGGTCGATGATTTTTTAAGATACATAAAAATCACTGGCTAAATAAAAATGACCACGCAATGGATTAAAACAACAATAAATTGTGCATTTAAAATGCTTCAATTCAATTACCCAAAGCTTCTTTGATTAGGAATTAGGTTGTTTTTTTTCGGCCATTCAGTAAGGTTCTGTAGATATCAATAGCCATAGTAGTCAGAAACAATGAGAGCATAGTTTCCCAAATTCTTACTTCGAAGCATATCCGATATCTCCATCACGACGGTCACATTTTGTCTGCCGAGCTTATGGCTGAAAATTACAGAGTGGCATGTGTGCCATGACTATTTTCAAAAACAGCAACATTTTCCTTTACCTGAGCATTTCCTCTGTTTGTTGTTTAAGTTTCTTCAAATTGATGGCTAGGTAAATTGTAATGTTTTGATTCGATAGTTCTTCAAACGTATTAATCCGATGAAAATTATCAAGTACAACTGAGTACATGGAAAAGTCAGCCAAATACAGTGAAACCAAAAAGAAGGCGGCGACCAAGGCAATGGCAAAGAAAATTTTCTCTGAACGGTGCTTACAGTGAATATTACCACGCAATTTCTCCGCCGAATACCAGCCAGTCGACGCAACAAATATAAAATAATTGCAGATATGATTAAAAAAAGATATAAAAATAGAGTTTTATCTGCGTTCCAAGAATAAAATGTTGCCGAATCAGGCTTATCGGCAGCAGCGTACACAAAAATAACGTATAAGTGGAAAGGTTTGTATGAATTGATCGGTAACGCACTTTGTCCACTTCTTTTATCAAAAGATAATAACATTTCGCTGAGGAAAAGTTGAACGGATTTTGTGTTTCTGCAATTTCAAGAATTGTTTGAAATCAAAAGGATTTTTTCAATTTTTTTTTCAAATCAAAATAGACTTTGTGAATCCAGAAATCATTTCGAATCGGGATGAAAATTCGCCATAATTAGACTTTGGAAGTCGGCGTATTACTTTATGCTGTACACTAAATCCTGTGCTTTTTCAATAAAACTCATATTCAATCGTGTGTAGTATAGATTTCCTTTGATCGCTCCCGTCTTTACGAGTATATTAGATGGATTAAAAAACTCCTTTTTTGAAGCTTTTACGCAAATGAATTGGCACCATGGCATTTTTTTGGTGTTTCGATAAAATATACGATGTTACTGTATCATGCAAAGAATCATGGATTAATATAACCGAGCTGCTATTTAAATACCCAACAAGTTTTGCACTCTTCAACAAAATCGGTTCAATATTCGTTTCCTCTGTGGTTGAAAACACGAGTATATGATAGAATATGACCAGTGGCTTTGAATCCGATTCTTCGCATGGCAGGGAAATTAATTGAGAAATGTGATCGGTCCTTTGGTTTTGGTCAGAAGAATATGGTCTGGATGTAGAAATATCGAAAGTCATCATCGGAATTTCAAGTGGACAAGCTGATTTGATCCCAGTATATAGGCGATCGTCAAACGCTTCTGGTTAATAAAGGATGTGGGCTATCCGAAAATTACCACTCGCGAACAGTTGACAAATTAACAACGACCAATTCAAAAAGTGTGGTTGAGATTTAGGAAAAATAATCGGATTCAAACTCATTTTCTTTCAGATTTTCTAAAACACACCTCAAATTATTGAATATTTATGCGAACTGAAATTCAATTGCTGGTCATGTCATCACGGTACTATGTATGAAAACTGTTTGCGTGAGGAACATAATAAAATAATTCAAAGATTTTTACAACTGATACAGATTATTTACTGCCATCAGATTCCTTGCATAGATTATAAAATTCTTGCTGTGATGAAAAACAAATATTGAATTTCGTGCTGTGCGACGGAGTAAATTTATTTGGTGCCAATAGTTTAAATTCATACACAAACTTTTTTTGGTCATTTTTTGTTTTAAAACCAGATCAATTATTATTGATAAATATCAATAAACCAGTTTGTAGAGAGCTAACAGCTGTTGAGACACATAGAAGTCACTTTCTTAATAAAAATACTTACCGATCTTACTCTTCAATGAAAATGTCCAAATATAAATGTCAATCAGTTTACCTATAGGGGATAATGCCATAGATGGCATTATTAAAAACAGTTCAAACAATTTTCTCAGGATTCTCGTGATTTCAAGTAGCAAAACCGATTTTCTGAACTTTGAGTTTATATGAACGAACTTTCTCGAATGATGCGTCATCATGTTGGAATATACATTTCATCATTTGCCCGTAGAGCTAAAATTTAGTTGGCAACAAACCGTAAACAATAAAATAATGAGCAATTTGAAATGTGTGTGTGTGTTTTTTGTTTAAATTCTGGATTACATCATGAAATTGAAAAACAAGATATTGTTTTTTATTCCGATTTTCGTTGGTGTGCTCCGTCGAGATAAAGCCATGTCTTTGCATTCGAAATGAATTTTTGATTAACTGAATGTGGAAGCATATAAGTTTTTCCGAATGTTTACAGAGCGATATGATTCACAGCAGTATTTCATATCACTTTTTGCACACATCATTCGCCTCGAGTGTTATGAACGATGCGACAAGTATATTTGTTATGCGAGTACTACTTTAGTATACAATAATATATTTATATATAATAATCATTATTTAGATATGGTTCAATTTGTAAACAAAAACAAAACTACTTAGTTTTTTGTTTTTTCTTCCTCCCTTGCATTGTTGTTGAGTAGAAACGCCCAATGGAGCGTAGCACTAGTGTAAACAAATACATTTGGCAAACTTGACAGTTTTCAACTATTTTTCCTGTCTTGTCAAGACAAATATCGTTTGCGAATTATCTTATTATCACCCTCCGTTCGGGTGCGCACAAACAAATAAACATGTGCGTTGCTGATTCGTTATAGCTGCTGGCAACTAAATATTCTACTTGAAATGAACTACCAAACAATGCCAAAAATGAATTCGACGAAGACATCGATCAATTGAGAAAAGCGTCGAGCAAAAGGAAGAAAAAGAAAATCCGTCGTGTAAGAGCTAATAGCATTGCACGCGGAACATGATCAATATTTCAAGCACGTATTATATAAAAAATCCAGCAAAGACCTCGCTTGTGTTGAGCGCGAGGCTCAAAATCCACTAAACTAAATAAAATAATAAATAATAACGATTTATGTGAAAAACGATACAGAACATCTTCAGCTTTGTTTTTCTTTTTTTTGCACAAAACAAATCGAAATATAGTTGCTATGTGACGACAGTTGATATTTCCCGAAAAACAATCCGGATTTCGGGAAGACAATTCAGTTTTCAAGCAACTTTTCCTATCTTCTTAAGTCAGTTGGTTGTTTCCATTGAATTATCATTTGATTAAAGTCATTGAAATAGCAAACAATTTTGCTAGCAATAAGAGCATTTCCAAGACAACAAAAAGTGAGTCATGTCATCTCAATTCACACCCTCGACTTGAAAATAAAGTTTTCGAATATCATCATTCGAAACAGAATTCTCCCGAAAAACTGTGCGGCTTCGAGTGAAAAAAGCACGCTCAAATAAGGATAATGTACTTGCATTTGACAGATTCCAGTAATTGTTTGAAGCGATTGTGTTTGCGCGCATAGCGCTTGGGAGTTCCATAAAAACGTTCTCATGAATAAAATATGCGATATCTTACCAAGCGGATGTTTACGCGTCACGATTAATCAGATGTTGTTGTTGTTGTTATTTTTTCCAGTCTTCTTCATCTCCGTTTGGTGTTACAGATTTTCGTCTGCAGATTAGACGTTCCATTAAAATGAGCTAAAACAAGTTGATACTATTCATTCATACTCGCGCAAGATGAACGTCACACAAAATTGGATGGAAAATTATTTTATCACAAGCATATATGCAAGGGAAAGCGACCATGCAAACACGATTCAACTGGTAATCGTAAGCTGTACACAGCAAGGGGCGCACATGAAAAATGCTGTGGATTAATTATACGGATTATGTGCAACAAATACCGCGACAAAAACGAATTGAATCATTAATGATTCGTCATTATGATAAATTCATTACTATGAACTGTACACAAAAACAACCGTATCCATGCGACACACGAGGATTTTGTAAATCTCCCATTGCGAACAGTGAACGTCGGTGCACAGTGCACACACATACTATCGATGGTGGAGCGCAGATGGGATGGTGTATCATGAAAGATCGATTAAATCGTTTAACATTCGCGTTGGTTTGGCAAAAAAGAAAATTAATTGCTTAACCGGAAATGAGCGAAAATGATCGCGTATTAAGCCACCGAGACTGTGGATCAGATGCCAGTGCTTTGTGTATCAAGCAGTTGATAATAATCTCAATATCCTTATCTTATTTCAAATCTCCTCTGTCTTTATCTTATTTTGCGGTAGTTTTGCTGGCAACAAGATCGTGTGCTATTTGTTATCATCCACTTTATAAAAACGTTTAAATTCATTAGGGGTTTATATATCGTTCGTCGCTGTTATGATAGAAATGACGACGACGATGCTTTGAATTAGAGCGCATAAATTGTATATCGTGCTTTGTCGCCTTTCATTCCTTGATACCGCGCTTTTTATGCGACCTTAATTTCATCTTCATACTTCTTCGTCCAATTTATTTCGATGATTCTTTAAGACTCGTCTTGTCTTCCGGTTATCATTCGTTAGTTCTTCTGTGTTTATTTTTCCTGTTTTTGACTGGCTGTTTTTCTGTCTAGTGTAAAGATCTCTAATCTTTATAATTACAAAGTGTTTGCAAACTCATTACATTTTCCATGGAAAATGATTTATTAAAAAAATTGATCACTCTATGATTAGTAAGATCTAGTTGGCATGGTTTACGAATCACTGGTAATTAGCAGTGATAATCCCTGAATTAAGCGACATACACTTTCACATCAACACACACATTCAGTTGAATGGCATTGATGAAAGAAGATTCTGCAGAAATGTGTCGTCTTATTCTTGGTAAAAGATGAATCGAAATCAAAAGGCACACATCTGTTGAAATTCAATTCCTTATAGAATTTGTTGCGCAGTTTGAAATCCAAACATGTTTCCATCATCACAGTGTGTGTTTGTTGTGTCCGAATGGATATTATGAAAACCACTTAACCAAAACAAATTATCGAAGAAACGCAAATATTTGCACAACGAATGTTCGCATATCTGCACCCGATTTCGGGCGAAGCTTCTATCTGAAATCGATTCACTTCAAAGCGAAGAAAAGAAAATTCGTTTCATTCAAACTCACATTTTGCACACATTAAATAGTACGCAAAAGGACAATTTCGAATTTAAAGACAAACAAAAAGCGCTCCGACGTGTGTGTGTGTGCGTGTGTGTAAAAGGCGTTGGCATCGCAATATTTATGGTATTTACCGACGAAAGTAAATAAATGGACAAAACTTTGTCGAGAGTGAATTTAATTCGAAGCACAAATAGTACAAGGCTGCATAGAGAAAATTCCATGCAAACCTCATGAACTTAGGCTTAATAAATGGGCTGTCAGTTTTGAATATATATGCCGTCTGACTAGTAGTCTATAAGAACTTACTATTATAAAATGTTCACAACATGAACACCGCAACAGTGTACCAATATAAAGAATTAACAGACCATTTCAACGTTTTATCTTTCATGCGAAAACAACGGGACAAACAATGAACTCCTTACAAATCTCTTATTCAATAGTTAGCTGCAAAATATTTATTGTGGAAACATAGCGACTTTACTCTTATTTACTCTTTTCGCCAGTTCCAATGACTAGTCTTGATGTGGATCACAACACCAAAATAATGGCCCCTGAACAAAAATAGCTCTATACTTTGATAGCTTCGCAAAGGATATATCACCTCGGTGTTGTCATCAATTTGTGGAATAAAATGCAGATTCTGTCAAAGCGGATATCAGACTGTGGAAAAATACATTTAATGATTGTTGACTGTGAACAAATCCCCGGGTTAAATATACGAAACATGATCGCATCATTGTAACTGGAAAATCAGTTCGATTTTCTGGTAAACAACAACGACCAACCGAACAAAAAAATGGAGAGAAATAAAATTGCATCCAATTCCATCCAATGTAAAAGAAAATCATCAAGAACTTTTCGGAGTCTAGACATAATATCCGATAAAGAATTTAGAACCAACAATTTTTTTTCTCTCTGTTCTATTTCGCTGATGAAATATGGTTGATCAAAGTGAGCAGTCATTTAAACTTTAAATCGGCTCTCAGCGGAAAATCTCATAAATATTTGATTTCAACCGATAGACGAAATTGATTGAAATTGAAAGGTGCGGAGAATTCATGGTTACTTGATATTTGAAGTGGATGTAGAGTGAAGAAAAAAGTAAGGCAATCGAATACAAGCATAACATTAACTTCATTCGATGACGTAAATGGATTTTCGCCTACTCAATGTGCGAGATCCAGTAACGATGTGACGAAATTTGCAGCGGCACAAAAACGTTGTTCAAAGAAATCAGTCAATCAAACGATCGTAAAAGCAAGACCGAAACAGTAACAAGGCATGCAGATTAAATCTCAATGATAAAATGTGTGTCACATTTGGTAAAACAATGGCGGTATTCGGAGCAAAAGAGGCGATACAAGAAAATGTTCATTGTTCCACATCCGATGGCATGAAGGTTTGTGATGTGCACAACAATGGGGAAGAAATCAGCATATAAATAAGCTTGTGCCGACAATGATACGTAACGCAGCATACTACACAAATCAAATATTTTGCTCGCACCATTTACCGTGAGCCAATAAAAATCTTCTATGCGAAGCAACACAAGAGCGAAAGTGATGGAGAGAGTGAGACTAGGGAAAAAAGACGGAAATATGCTACGGTCGGACAAGTCCTTATTATTCACATTAAAATGTTGCATATGCGTATGTATTGTGTGTGTGTGTGTATGGTACGCTATGGTAATGGATATCCATGCAAACGTCTTGTGCTATTAAAACATAACATATCGGCACTGAATGCGGCAAAGTGCAGATCGGAAAAGAAAAATCTACAGCACCAAAGCTCATATATGTGAAATTGAGCATATTTAATAAGATTATTGTTCCTTCCGTTATTCCATTGTTTCCGATTTATTTCTCGCACTCGCGTAAATGGTATCTTCATTTTTTTCGGTTGGCAGGAATGGATTTTTTTTTGTAAACACGCTAATAAACACAGACACACACACAATGTGGAATATCAAACAATGAACAAATAGATGTTTACACATGATTCACTTTAGCCCATCCTCTGATCGCTTTAGTATATTTTCCACTGACAACAAAAATTGAAGAAGAAAAGCACAGGAACGACTGGGAAAAATATATAATTTTAAGCCCACAGAAATTCCATTACATGTGCCCATAAATCTTGGCTTGGCAACGTAACACCTTAGCGCAAGTGAATGTTCACATTGAATTCAATCTTTCTAAAATTATCGGCCGCATTTGCTCAGTTCATGTTCAAGGCGAACTCCTTTTTGAACAGTGGAGCGCAAGCTTATTTTTTGTTCCGCACCCAAAATATTTCAATTTAGACGAAACAAATCGTTAACGCCACAACACAAACTCGCAGGAGCAATAACACTTTAGATGACCAACGCTTTTGCGAAAATGAATTCCCGCTAGCGGAAGCGTGTATGCCGAATTTTAATCAGACGACAAACAATCAATGCTATTCGTTAGCTGGTTTGATATTCAGTTATGCATAGTTGAAATTATTTCATTCGAGAAAAATACAGATAAATAGAATTATGCTGCACAACACATGCTCATCAAGCATCCTTCTGCTGTAATTATCATTTTTTTCTTCTTTGTTGTCACATTTTTGAAGTGCATACATCGTTCACCTTTCCATTACAGGTAACAGTGGGAGGGATGCTTTTCACATCGTTCCGCAATCATGTGTGTTTGTGTGTTCGCGATTATAAATGTTATTGTTATTGCGTTTTCTTACCCAGAACGAACAGATAAAATCACATTCTGAAAATTTATTTTTCTAAATATTCTCTGGTTTGATTGGAAATCTGAAGAACAAAAGCCATTTTTCACGGGAATCAGTCACAAATTCTCTCTGCAACATGAACACAACGAAACTCATTGCGCGAATTAAATCGGTGAATGAAAAACTGTTGGTTGGGTTTAATTGTGTTGAAATTTAATTTACACATGGATTTTGTTGACTTTTTTTCGGTGCACATTCAATCTTTTTTTTGTTTGAAAAGGACCCGAAAAGCTTGCAATGTTTCTTTTTTCTTGAAAAATCTGAACATCAATGCTTGTGTGAATGGGTCGTATGATATCAAATGTAAATGGATTTAGATTTACTGCTTATCGTTATCATGACAACTTAAAGGGATCGGTAAACTTCGATTTTGATGCTGATGGCAGTTGCCGCTCACACTTTTTCCACAGACATTCGGTGGTAGACTAAATGAATCGGTCGTTGTCTTTTTGTGCATTTTGGTATCGCTTGCGGTTTTGAGCTCAATTTTTTTACGGTTGTTTGCTTTTTTAGCTTAGCAACGAGGTTCATCAACCAACATCAAGCACGTTTTCAAGCTATAAAATCAAACATGCGTACGTGGGATGGGTTCGGTTTTTTCCCATCTTGCGTTTAGCTCAGCCATTTTTCTGACAACCTGCTCCGCCATTTTCAATCTGATTCCATCGATTTCCTTAAAGTCAAAAGTGTTCACTAGATCCCATCGGAAATAAAATGTAAACCTTGATTTTTTTTTCGGGCTATTGGCAATTGATGCAGGTTGCGAATAAAACACCCACAATTTTTTCCCTGATCAAGATACAAAAATGGCAAACAATTTTTTTTCGCAATCAATTTGTTTTTATAAGCACACAGTTTTATCATTCGATATGCCATTAAGCTTGACATAAAACTTAATTGATTTCTGGGATACGTTTTATAATCAATCATTAAGTGCCGCATAACCAGTGTGATTGATATCTTTTCAAGCACCGTTTTACTTGGTGCACAAACAGCAGGTTTTTCGTTCGTGTTTGAATTTTCAACAAATAATAAATTGATTAAAATGAATTGATCTCTATAATACCTTGGTCATTATGAAGTTGAGCAAGCAAGCGTACCGCCAGATGTCACAAAGCAATTAAAAAATCTCTCAAAGGCCGCTGCATTTGTTATATAATTATGTTGTTGATTAATGAACTTGAAACTTGGTTACTGACAAAGCGGTTTCAACCATCAAAGCTAACCGTAAATGAGTCTGTACCAGACGACGTACCGGCAAAAGACGTCGATGTCTGTTGATAGAGATACAAAACAAGTATGAATAATATTTGCAAAACCCGTGGAATGCAACGACTTGTGAGAATGTTAAACAACCAAACGGTTCGAATCATGCAAAAGCATTCCGAATGCATAGCTCTTTGGCGAAAATCAAGTTACCAAGAATTTGACACACAGGCATTCATAAACTTTTTCTAATTCGGCACAACTTTGGCTGGCGTGCTTTTGTGTGCGAATTTTTCTCTTCACGCAAGTTTTTTTTCTGTTCACATTCTTCTGGCAAAGTGTCGCAATTGTATCGCAGTTGCGAAGGAATTTTCGTTTTTAGATTGGTTTGATTAACTATGAATTCTCGTCAAAGCGAGAATAAAAGTCGTCGCATATTCGAATCAGTGTCATTTTTCAGTGGATGTTTTAAATGGAAATGGTGACAGAGATGTTCATTATTATTATAACGAGAGATAACGTGTTACTCTGACGTGTTATTTTGCATAGAATTCTTTCTTTCGAGTCTTTGCTTGTAGATGGAAAAATGAATCAGGTAAAGAAGAATGTTTATCATGGAAAATTCCATAAAGCTTTCACAAACACGGTGCGATATGCAAATCACTTGACAAAGGCAAATATATATGTCTGGCCTTGTTATGTCGGAGGCTATTTGCAATGTTGAGAGCGAATGATTTTGCTTAAGAAAAATAACGGAAGATTCGTCTTTTGCGTAACGACTGCATCAACGAGTTTCCCACACAGTAAGAATGTGATTATCAAGGTAAACCAGAGAATCATTTCAGCATAGATATTCAATGCGCTTGAATGTAGAGCGCTCGTTCACTCACAGCGACGTTCGCAGTCACTGCATTCAGTTACTGAGATCTCATCAGAAAATTGAATATCTGTGCTGAAATGATTCTCTGAGATAAACGCTATGAAAAATTAAAAGTCGGTGGATATTGGATACAGGGTTTTCGTCTGGTGACGCGAAATTGAGAAATTTCAAATTTACACGGCAAAAACCGTGTCTCACAGCATTGCTTGGCATTCGATTATTTGTGCAATCATTGGGTTCTTTAGGCAGCCGACATGTTATGGCTTACTGAAAACGATACCGACACTCACGTAAACAATTGCACGCTTTTAGTGGGTTAGACGCTCATGATTGAGGCATGCGAAACGTTTCCAAAATATCAACTACCCACCCCGAACAATGGGTTTGTCGATCACACAAGCGGCTGTCTAAGTGATGTGACACATTGCGTTTTTCGAGTGGTGACGATGACGGCGGTGGCGGCGGTGACGACGACGACGACGTTGGTATATCAAAAAATCAAGCACAGCTTCCATGACCTAAAATAAGCATGTAGCAAAAGCGATACGTAAGCAGAAAAAAGCGAGCATTTCCATACAGTCAAGGCACAATGACATGAGCACAATTTCGGAGAAAACGGCATATCAAAAGCATAAATAAAGCAGTACGAATCAAGCAATGAGGCCGAAAACAAAAGTTGAGCACACACACACAAAAAATAAATCGCCAAAGTTCTTTTCTGTAAAAACGCGATTTTTACCCGGCCAGACGTTAGTTCCAACAGCAGCAGTAGTAGCAGCAGCGATACATAAACATAACAATCTATCTTATAACCGTTGCTGTACTCAAATGCCACTGGAACGCATTGCAAAGTTTTCAACTACACAGGATATTTATACGAAATGTCTCCAGCGAAGACGAGAAAAAAAAGACTTTTGAAAGAGATTTTATGTGTGTTTGTGTTGGCAGTGGTGCGATGATGGTTTTCGCATCGTTTTGATCGTATTTTGCTTTTTACGACGCACAAAAACTTCCATAACAACCTTCATCATTGATGACTGAACAAGGTAGCAAGAAATGGTGGAGAGAAAAAACCCAACAAAGATTGTCTGAAAACCGAAAAATTGCAATATCAAGTAGTTTTCAACGTGTTCTTTTGCTCGCTTCATGTCTCGGTGTGTACATATTTTTTTCCCCATTGATAGCATAGCACACGGGGAAATAATTCGGCACATATTTTACTACATGCCATCGCAGCAGACCTACATGCTGTTCTGCGGAGACTGTTGTTTTGTCACATGAACAAACAAAGGGAACGAGACAAAAAAGTGTATCAACACGTGGAATTGCTTTATGAAATTTATTTAAGTGGCACATATCGCAAATGCCATGTGAGCATTTCATAGATAAAATGGTGTTTTTTTTAGGTTTCGTTATCGATGCGCTTCAGTCCCAGTGGAGAAATTCACTGTGTACTGTGAGATATTTTAATTGGGTACAAACATACAAAATCGGCCAAAAATGCCCTTCTTTGTTCAACAACTTATCACTTTTCTCAACAACCGTTTCCGTACTGAGCTCTCCGCTGGGAGAATCAACAACAATAACAGCAAAATGTGCAAATGATCGATTGACCGAAAATTGTGTGTCAAAGTTCCAGTTGAAACTTTGAGCGTTGGACTTTGGACTTTCTTTTCTTTGTTAAGGAAAAAAAGTAAGTCGATATTTTTCTTTTAATCTCGAGATGAGGAAGAAGAAGAAAAAGAACAAAAAAATGAACAACCACAAAAAGTCATTCCAATAAACTTACCTCTGACATACTTTGACTCTTGATACAATGGCATTCGATGTGAATACAACGGTTTGAAATGAAAATCCGGAAAGAAACAAAGCTCTCGGTTACTTTACGATGTGCACGGAAGTGCATCGTAAAAGCAAACTAGAAGCAGTGGAATGGGAAAAATTCCGATGTCGCCTTCATAACACTTTTATTACTTCAGACAAGCATCACAAATCACGGCATTAGGAAGTATAAAAATGTTATTTTTTTCTGTGTTGTGTCTTTGCAACGCAAATAAAATCGACAGTTGTGGCTACGGTATAAAAATTCGGTGAATGTGTTTAGCGTGCAGTAAGTGCCAGGGGGTGTTGTGTTAGACACTGACTTCCGACATTGTTTGAACTCAGTAAATAATTTATTCAGAAATTGACCCACCAAGTAAAATAAATTGAGATGCTTTGATTCATTTGTTGTTTTATTCGCGCAAAGAGAATGGATGTTACTAACATTCAAAGTCGTAGTGCTTTTTCTTTTGCTTCGATTGTAGCTCCATTGTAGCTCAATTGTTCTATTTGCAAAGTTTTATTTCAAATTGTAAATTTTTTCTCTGTGCCATCTATTCGGTATTTTTATTTAGTCGTAAATCCCCGTATTTACCTCTTACATCTCGATTCAGTGCCCCAATTCACTTTTTGTGCACTTTGCTCTCTTTTTTACACAAATTATACCAATTCGTCGGTGGCTACTGGAATAGCGCCATCTTTTGCATCATAGTGAAACTAAACTACGGTGTTTGGATATATTTCGGACGATTGCCTGTAATAACATGCACATTCACGGCGACAATAAAAATACCTTAGCATGTCATTATTTTCTTTGTTTATCAACAATTCGTGCATCTGTTTTCGCAAATGACTCATTTTAAACTGTAAACAGAAGAATGTCTTTGTTGTAGCAATTTTGCAACGAAAACAAAGTTGAAGTCAAAGACAAGTTAGATCGAATTGATATTAACATAATGGGAAATACTAATTTATTTTTCAGGTGACACCATTAAAATTTAATGCAGAATAAATTGATCGAGCATGAAGAGATGATAGTCTAGTTTTAGATTACGCAGAGTGAAGGAAAAATAACGAACTGCAGTCAGCAAATTTGTCCATTGAATATTCAACAATCAATTAAATGATATAAGGATAGAGACTCTGTCACAGAGTGCATTCAAGTCCCATTATATTCCGAAATGCACTTGAATAAAACACAATTTCGTTTATTGGTTTGTTATGTATTCGAATAATAACTTATATATTCTAATGTCCCGTGGTAATTGATGCATGTTTATTGCAAATATTCTATTTATTTTTATCATGGAAGCTCAAAAACTATACAAATAAATAATATATGATTCATTTTCAATAGATCAAGATTATGAAAATGTAGTTTAAATGGGGAATTGTCTGAAAATGTCGAATAAAAACAATAATTTAAGTACCAAAACAAATGTGAAATGTTGACCGTTGCAATTGAATGTATATCAAATCATTGAATCAATCATAAATATGTATCGTCCCTTAATTCTCATTAAAACAATTCATTAACTCTTTCTCCCACATAACATAAGGGATGCTAAATTTGCACATTCTCTAGTAATAATACAATTTTATAATTGCTACGTAATATATAATACTCATAAAATTTGTTCGAAATAAACACACTTGTCCAATACATGTCTACAAATTACAAACGAACGAATTCCACGTTCATTTTGTCAATTGAAATGTGTTGTCTGTATGAAGTCTTATCTACAATATGTGTCTTTCAAAGCCATCAGTTTTTTTTTATTTTGTTGTTGTTGATGATTTTACATTCTACGCCTCTGCTAATCAAAGAGAGATATCAACTAGTCTTTTTTTTACTTTTCATCTACTCCGTTTCACACATAGTGCACGCTATGTGTCTCACTTTCGAGTTAAATATTACGTTTTTCATCGTTATAATAGCATTTGATGGAAACAAACGGAATTCCCAGTTCGAATTCGTTGACAGGCCAATAACGGAGATCGGGTATACGATTTGTATATTCCTCCTTGACGGCATAGTATGCGAATAGGACACAAGCCGTGTATGACGAGATGAAAATCAACACATGCCACAATGCGTGCAAGTATGGGAATTTTTCGCCGAGCACAGTATCACAGAAGAATTTATCAAGTAACCAGCACACAATGGCCAATGCCATTACCAGCGCACTGCGCAATCCAAGCCGGTAGACACGCTGCGAACGCTCTCTGACGAAAATGAAAAATTCAAAGAAAACGAAATATTAAAATGTCATTATCATTATAAGTATTTTCAATGAGAAAGAGGAAGAGAAAGAGAGAAAGAGAAACGTAATTATTTTTTGTAATAGTACGTACTGTTTGATAGCTGAGTACAGTAGCATGAATGTTGGAATCACCAGCAGCATTAGTGCAAATGCATTGACCGCCGGTTCCCAAAATGTTAACATTGTACAAACGGCAGCACACATACCCATCACTGTGCCGAATATTTTCCTTCATTTAGAGAAAAAGAGAAAAAAAAATCAATTGAAAAATTCAAGTTTTTATTTATGAAGGAAAACCAAATCAATTTTTAACTATGAAAAAATGAAATAAGAAGAAATAAATTCCATTTAAATTACCGGTTTCCGTTGAAACATCGTGGAAAGAATTTTTTTGGGAAAAATAGTGAAAAAGCGGCGGCACACACCCACAAAATAGCTACTTCGTCAAGCAATTGACCGATAAGACTTAGTGTTGCGTGGAAATATGCGGAGCTCAGGCCAACTACAATCATAAGTACCCAAACCAAATGGATGCCAGGATTGATGAAATGGCCATAGTCTCGGAATAAATGAATCAAAAGCGGTGGCAACAACAAAAACAAGAAATTACTCAGCTGAAAAACAAAGAGCAAACAAATATGAACATTTAATATTTGGATTCATAGCTGTAAATAGTGTGTTTGTACAATCGGTCTGATGGATCGATGATAAGCATAAACTACAAATAAACCGAGAATAAACAGCGATAGTTTTTGTTATTTATTCTCTTTGATTTTATCGGACGAATATAATTGCCGTGACTGTGGAGTTTATTGAAATTTCGAAACGGATCCGTGAAAAACGACTATGATTGAGTCTATATAAAGTATGGACAAAAGTATCCCTAATAACCAATAATAACAGTCAGAATGATTCTATTTTTATTCGACGCTTGCGTTAAATCGTAAAGCTTGTTACGTGTTTTCGTGTGTTTTCTTTTTGTATTAGTCGGTATAAGCGCTTATTAGTCTTATCTCTCGTTTCAACATGAACAGCTAAACTATTAAGTCGAATTGAAGCCCGTTAAATGAATTGCGTTTCATTTCGTCCCCCTTTGTTGATTTCATTGTTTAATTCCTTTGTGTGTATCCCGTTTAATTTATTCATTTTCAGATGTACACGCTGTACACAACTTGATGAGAAAACTCACTACTTGATACGAATAAACTAGATTTGTATGACGTTTAATTTGAAACTGTTCTTTTTGTTCGGTTATTACTCACTGTGTTTACGAATTCAGCAATGTTTGCTGAGACTTGATAGTTGCCTTCACACCAATCAATTGGTGATGAGCCTGGTTTTAATGCACTCAACTGTTTTTCCCACATCATTGGCTACTATAAATAGATTCAATTAATTAATTAATTAATTTTACTACAATTTTGATTTTGTAAAAAGAAAATCCCAGAGAAAAAAAGTCCAATTGAAACTACAAAGATTTTCGACGGCATAGAAAATAAATAGTTCTTCAAATTGAAATTACAAAGCACCTTTCTTTCGTAGTTTGAATATTGATCGTTGAACTTTGACTTTTCTTTGGCCGATTTGAAAATAGAACCGAGAATAATTGCCCCTCAAATGCCAGCAATATTAGTCAAACATTTGGTAAAACGATAAAATCTGATTTTTGCGGTTTTTCTTCGATTTTTTCCCTTTGATTCACGAAAGTTTTTTCTTTCTTCTGATTCACGAAATCGGACGAATGGACGTTGTCGGAAAACTGACTCGTACAGCTGCTGGCAAAGTCTTGATATTTAAAATTCATTTGCAATTGCATGTAACACAACTATATATCAATGTTTAAGAATGCGATAGAAAAACATCTAACGCTCAAATACAGAGAGTAAGGCGATAAGTGTTCGACAAATGAACGAGGTCAAATTTCATCGGTTCAAATCACTTAAGAATACTGTACTGATGGCGTGATTGAAATGGGAATAAAATATTGATAGCAATTTGGGAAAAAGTTTTCTATTGGTTTAATAATGTGAACGAAAGCCGAAAATCTGGTTGACAGTTTCAATACGGTTACACAACAACCTGTCTATTGCCAAATTGTGTAACTTGCATTCAAATTTGAAAACTAGTGCACTTACATTTACGGCGTTGTCTTTTTTTGTGTGTAAATTTCTTTCTCTCTTTCAAATCAATTGCAAAATCGATAGGATTTTACCATCCTATCATTTTGATGTAGAAATGGAAAACAATTTTTGTGGATGATAATGTTTACAATCAATTTGTCACTTTTCACTCGAATCTATCGTAAAATTTGTTTTGTTATTTTCTTGTCTTTGTTTTGACACAATAAAATAATTTTACATCAAAAATTACACACAACACGTTCGAATGCAACAAACTACTAAGAACAACTGAACAAAGACCCGAGATATATTCACGCGAAACGATACTTGTAATTTGTTTGTGTTTTCAACCTTTGCTTCATAGTTTAATTCGTTTTTCTTCTTTCATTAATATTTCGTGTGCTTGTTTTGTTGACGATTTGTCGCGTTTTGTTTCTTTTTCACTGCAGTGCAGCAGTAGTGGCAAGTCACAGCTGAAATTTCTTATTGGTATTGTTTGTGTACGAATGTGTGCATGGATTTGTATTCGTGATTGTGTGCGCGACGTAAGTACCACCGTACGTCGTTTCGTTGCCAACAAAGTCATGTTCAAGTATTGGTGTATTGTTTGTTATTGTACATGAACACGAACTGTCAATGTGCTCTTCGTTGCTCGCACACAATACATCCCAGTGTGATTCTGTAGTATCGATGTTGTCTCTCTGTCTGAAGCTCTGCTTTCGCAGCATTTGGGCCGTTGATAAACAAAGAAAGCAGTATGAAACAACTCTATAGTTGAGCGGAAATGTGTTGATCATAAGTAAAATATAGGACAAACTAAATATGCGTATGAGAAAAAATATCATGCGAGATGTGTTTCAGTTATCTCTCCGGAAAAAAATCCCAACGACTCATTTGAACGATAACGACAGTGACAGTGTCGATAATACGTAATTTGATACGTAAAAGCATGTGACACCGAGGTTTGATGTTTCGTAAAGCGGCTAAATTGTTTTACACTTCATATTGCTGCCATATGAAACACATCTAGTATTCATCTGGCAGCAATATGAAGTGGTGTCAAAAGTAACCTTACCATTTCACAAACTTGAAATAAAATAGTTTCTCTTTTGTTTAAAGACATTTGCGCCGTTTTCAATAAGTATTTGAACGACATCCTCCTGATCCTGAATGTTTATTATTAATTCACACTCAACACTTTACACATTATATTTAAAGCAGTAAAAAATTTGTGAGTAAAATCGTGTACGTAAAAATTAACATTTTAAAGTGTTACATTGGGACAACCGATTCCATAATACGCAGTGATTGTTTGTTTGAAAATAAAACAGAACAAAAAATTATGAGTGGAGGCAAAAGGCCGAGACTCGATATGCAAGTGGTCTCTTCATCAGGAGCCGATGAGGAGCCATCAGCCATTGTGAGAAACTTGATTACAACGTTTTTAACAATGAACGATGATTGTCTGGAGGCCGTACTCGATTGGTTGGACTGGGACGATTTGGCATCCATCAGTAAAACATGCAAACGACTTCACGTTTTGGCACAAGAATTTTTCCAGCGAAAATACCCGGCGGCGCACATTAATATTTGGAATTTGGGTGGAGGTGTTGTGCTCATTCCGCGAACACCATGGGCCAGAACATTCAGTCATCTAATCAAAGATGCTCGCGTTTCCGGTGAAGACATCAACATATATCGCCGTTTGTCGCAAAGTGTGCACAAAAAGCTTCGTGCTTTGAACATTTCATCGCGATCATTGACGGAGGAGAACATCGATTGTATCGTGGATCAGTTGTATCACGTCGAAACAATGACATTGGACGATTGCATGGTGACAAACGAACTGCACTACACTGTTTTGCAATATTGCAAAAACATGAAGCGGTTACACCTAAAAGGGTTTATATTCGAAGACCTCGAAAAGAAAGGCTTAAAATATCAATGGCTACAACATACTTATCAGCATTTGGAATTGCTACAATTGGACGATATAAAAAAAGAGCAGCACAACAATTTGATCGAGTTCCTACGACGGAATAAAACCATCAAAGCATTTCTATCGCGCGACATGCATTGGTCAGCCGTTGTTAAAGTGGTCACCGAAGCCGAAGCAAAGCTTGACGATCTATTATTAGGTTTGAAAGAATCTGGGTCACGAATTGTGGCAAGAATGACGAAAAAATTTGATAATTATTATGGCACCGATACGTTTCGATTGTTAAAATTTCGAATGATTGAAATGTGTGACCGGTTGAATGAACTACATGAAAAAGGGAATCTCAAGCGATTATATCTGAAAACTTGGCATGCTTCCATTACATCTGATTTTGCCGATGTATTTAAATCGTTACGCGCATTGCACGGCATTGACTTGAGCTCCGAATCAATTGATGACAAGGATGTTGCCACCACCATTGCATCATTTAGCCAGCTGAAGTGTTTAAATTTATACTTGATCACAAAAGTCGAATATGCCGAAATAATATCCAAAGGACTTGTGAATCTGGAAGAACTTCAGACGCTAATTGATTCATACAAAACAATGTATCCATTTATACGCAACTCGCCGAAACTTCAACGAATGTACTTTATATGTGTTCGAACCAACGAGACGAACATTAATCTAGCAAAACTGAATAAAGAACGTTCTAAACTACCCGGAGCTAAAAAATTAACGTTATACATAGACCATCACAAATATTTACCATTGAAAAAGGCATTGGGACAGTTAAAATATCCATTAATTGAAATTGAAATTGCTGAAACACAATTTAAAACAAATCCTTCATTTTGAATAGCTTTTTTTATATACATTTTACTGATAACAAAATTACATTTTTTCCCTTTCGTATATATATAGTCTTTCTGTCCATGAAGCATTTCGATAGTTCAACACATTTATTGTATACGTCCGTTCATGTTTCTTTCTTTCGTAATAAAATAGAATGAAGAAAAAATTTTAAGTTTTTTTTCGTATTATTTTTGTTTTAAATACCATGATGTCAAAAATTTCAACCCGAGTCAGCAGCGATAAGGTAATGAGGCAAATGAGATTACTTTATCCATAATCTCTCCGATTTAGGCTATTTCAGATCTTGATTCCATCATCCGGTAAAGCCGGATGCGCGTCAACCTTGCATGCTTTGTGGATATTTTGAACCAAACACTAAATCCAAAGCACTTTTTCTCTCAGCAACGAGCTAAGCAAAAGAAAAGTTAAACACAGATTTGTGTTTGTGGTTAATATTTTCTATGGAATTTATTAAAAATTCGATTAAATTATCGCATATCAATTGTGTAAATAATAGATCGGTTTTAAGTAAGTAAATAAGTTCTGAGAATGCGTGTTCTTAAAACCGTTCTCGTCGATCATTTTTTTTCTGTCTCTCTGTGTGTATGTGTGGTCGGTTGATAGGTTGGTCGAAAAACAAAGAAATAATCACCAAAAGTGATTTGTGTGTATGTATTTTTTTTTCATTGAAAGTCTTACTTATTTCTATAAATTTAAAGAGATGTTGTTTTACAAACTATAATTCGAGTAAAAAATACACCTAAGAACTAGGACAATGTCGTGGCAGAAAATTTGTTATTTTGATTTGAATATTGAAAATTGTTTCACTATTTTCAAATGTTCAGCACTTTTGATCGTTGATTCAATAACGAAACAAACAAGGACATACAATGCAAAAAAAACAGGAAATTATTCTTTAGATGGGCGGCAGCGGCGTTGCCGCTTTGTAACTGGTCTAAACATTTAACACTCGTTTCTCTCTCTCTCTTTCTCTCAATCTCTTAACAGTATACGTGAAGCGAAATGATGATGTCGTGTGTTGTGTGTGTGATGCAAAATAAAATAAAATGCAAATGATTGAGAAAAAACAACGTTCATTGATTGGGTGGGGAGCGAGTGACAATGGTTTTATTTCTTCTTGCGATCCTGTGAACATTTCGGACAAAACCATTTGCCTTTCGGTTTTGTAGTTAAGCCAACACATGCGAAGTGGAACCATTCGATCGGGCACTGAAAATGAAAACAATACGCGATGAAGTGATTTTTTCCCTCTTCTGAGATCAAACTGTTACTAACCTCTGTGTTATCGCATCCAATCATTTCACCATACGATACTTGTTGGCACACACAATAAGTCGGTTCATTGGGATCGACTGGCATATCGAGAACATCACTTGGATGCGGTGTTGTGTGGCCGGTTGTTTCCGTTTTCGGCTCTTCTGTTTCGGTTGTTTTCTACATTTTCACAAAAACACAATAGCAACAAGCAACGAATTAGAATCATTTTTTTCGGATTAATTTGCGGACACGTGTGTGCGAAGCAAGTGTGAGCAAAGCATGAATATTAACGATATCATATGGAATGTGAGCGATTATTTGATGGAATTAACAAATGGATTTGTGTTGCATGGCTATTTGAATGTTAGCAAATGACAATGCAGATAAGAAAAAAAATGTCAAACTTGAAACGATTAGAATGAATCATGAATATGATGAATAAAAACATCTGGAGCCAATAAATACTTGGGTCATTCATATGAATCGTCAATAACTCAACAAACTGAAAATTTGCTAAAATACTTGAAAAAATCAAAACGTAAACGTGTTGTTGTTTTGTTTATGTGTTTAGAAAAGATTGTTGTGATATATAGTAAATGATGATGATGATGATTTACCTTTTGAGTTTTGCGAGTCTCTTTCTCTTGAATTACCTTCTGCTTTTTCGTACTCTTCGGCGTTTTAACAATGGTTTCTGTTCGTGCCTCATCTTCGGAGGACAGTGCACTGGCTGCTGCTCGCTTTTTCTTACTAACAGGCGTCTTGACATCTTTGATACGTTTACGGCCCCCTACAAAACAAACATATTTGAATGGATAAATGAAGAAAATCACATTGGAATGCATCGAATGTTTGGTTTACGTTTTGGTGGTTCTGCATCTGGTTTGACTGTTTTAGCTACGGCCAATGTTTTATCTTGAATTTCACCCTCAAAACGCGCTAAATCGGAATCCAAGCGTCGAATGTGTTTATCCACCAATTCGTATGTTTGAATCGCCAACTGCACCTTATCGTCACCGTATTCTTTTGCTTTGTTGAACATATCCTGAATGGCTTTCAATTTCTCTTTGCGCACGTCCTCTGGAATGGACTCTTTGTCTTTCACCAATGTTTTCATAAATTCATCGGCTTTCTCATCGATGTTCTTCATTAGCGTTTGTGCACGTGAATCCAATTCTCGCATTAGCGTAAAATTACGTTGTAATTCATTTGGCAGATGCTCCAAACCTTGAAAAATAGCAACAACAACAATAAAATACCCCAATTTCATGGCCATTAGAATGCGGTTTCAATTCATTTTGCATAGAATGTTATGATAGGTTTTCATTCTTAGATGCATCAAACACCAAACAAAGCAACTTAACAGAGACAAATAAAAATTGCACCACAGCGACAACAACAACAACAACAACAAAATTGCATACCATCCAAATAATGCTCAAGGTACAGTGCAGAAGTCATTGCATTCAATTTTACACAAACGATGAATACAATTCGGTTTTTCGTGAAACAATATCGTTTCAACAAAACATCAATGCCACAATTGGCCCTATATTCAAGTGTGTTCTTTTATTTCGAAAAACGAAAGACACAAGCGAATAGAAATTCAGTTTTATTTATGGAATACTTTCGCTCCAACACACAAAACAATGGTACAAAGTGAAAATACATGAAACTGTCAAAGAAATGCTTCGATTTTCATTATTTATTTACTATTTCGCTTTTTTTCGGCGAAGCTTGCAAATCGTTGGCAACACTGCACATTCAATGCGAGTTTTTGAATTTGGGAGATTCAAAAATGTGCAACAATTTCATATCCATATTTTCGACGATTCAATGCCATTTTATCTCATTAAAATTGAATTTAATAGAAAATATTATTTTTGATACGGTTTTTGTTCATATGATTTGTCGAAAAGTACTTAAATTTATGTCATTCGTTTCAAGTTTACGGGTTTTTTCTTTCTTTCTCTTTCGCTCTCCCTCACATCCGAAGTATCGCATGAAGTTGGCTCAAGTGTCAACACTGTTATTTTATTACGTATGTCAAATGAATCTAGCAAATTCCCGACGTGAGCATAGCTTCACGCTGAATGTGGACGATTTTTTTTTGTGGCGGATTCTGATTTCATCATACTCATTCGTGCTGTCATTGCTTTCAGTCTGATGCAAGCAATTTCACAAGTCGTGCGTATGGGAAGTGTAAAATCATCATACACAGGCAGAAGTGAATAATTAACGAAAATTTTCATCGCTTTGCTTTGTCTAAATCGATTCGTGATTCGTCATTGACACAAGCCAATCTATGTTCGAGTTGTAAGGCGAACGGTTTTGATTTCAGTTAAACATTTGCATTACAATAATTGGCGAAATAGTGGACAAGTGAGTGTGTGAGAGAGAGGCAGAGAGGAGCAAGGCAGCAAAAAAACAACCAACGTGTGGTGATAAAAACGTCTACGTAATTAGCAAAGTGCGGAAGAGAAACGTCGAAATCGTACGGGAATGACATCAAATTGGGAATATGAAATAAATATGTACGCAATTTTTTCAACAACAACCGAAGGAAACAAAGTCGAAAATGTGTTTTTAGTGTCAAAATCTTGACGGAAACTTACTTGGGCCATGCATTGAACCAACGCAGACCAACACTAAAACGTTGTTAAAAGTTTGTTACGGAATAAAATACAACAAAAAACCGTATTTGTTTCGGTGTTAAAGAATTTCAAGGCTCTTTAACAAAGAAGGATAAGAAGAAGAAGAAGAACGAGAAAAATAAAAGGCGATTTGTTACGAGTAGGAGGAAAAGAGAAGAAAAATTCGCAGAAATCAGAAGAGTTTAAACAGCTGAACATCAAAATTTAAAGAAAAAAACCAGAAATTATTCATCAGAGACGCATTCTATCCATCCAGTTAGCCAGATCAACCAAACAGCTAAAAAAAATTCCAAGTTCAACCCATGCAGTTCAACAGTTCATTTTGATAAAGGGGCAACAAATCAGAACCAATTTCATCATTATGACTATGGATTATTCAACAACTACATCAGCAATATCCAAGCCATTCGCATCGGCTACGCAACCTTTGGATCGTGATATCAAACAACAATACAAGTATGTATTTTTATCTGAGTGGTTTTTTTTTTCTCGGGTGACATTCGATCGATTTACTGATACAAACCGTTTATTTCGGGCGAAATGTTTAGACAAAATGTATCGGTATTTGTTTACTTACGCGAGAATTCAAAGCGATGACTTCGCTCGGTATCGTTCACAACGGGTGTGTGTGACGCACATTGTCACCACACGTCTTTTCAAATTGAAAAACATCTATCGTGGCGATTATTTTTTTTCTATTCATTTGCATCACAACTCTGCGGTTAGCTTAGTAAATAGGATTTTCTTCACGCGAAGAAGAAGTAAAAAATAGAAAATGTGTTAGACGATCACATCAATAGAATAGAAAATGAATAGTCGCTAAAGTCACCAGAGTAAACAACTAGCCTGAGCGAAAATCGTCACTTTCATATTGTTGCTATTTCGTTCAATGTGATTTGAAAATTGCGGACGAATGATTCAATTTAGAAACCGCTTTGTGGCGAACAAATCTGAATTTCCTTTAATTAGACCACAATATTTCGGCTACCATCCGAAAAAATCCCGTACAAATTGATTTGATACGAATCGAGCGTCCATGCGATGCAGAGAAAACTAATCACGTATGCATAATTTTAATGATTTCGATTTGATTAGAGAGGAAAATGTGTGTGTCTCAAGATATTTATCGTCGTCCTTAAACACACTCAGCATCGCACTAAAAAAACCAAAAAAATACGGTGTGTATGTTGACCAATCATACGTAGCAGATGTCAAAACGTAAACGATATTTTGTTATTTTTTTTTCGTTTTGCGTGTGCTAACCTCATTCAACCAGTTTAATCTGGATTATTTTATTGACTTTTTTCCCGCGAGAGAGAGATTATGTGTTCGTGTGTGTGTGTTGATAAAACAGAGCTTGCGTGTTTCGCAACGCATCTGATGCCGCCGCCGTCATTGTCGGCGGTTTTTCGTTCCGTGTACTAATTGAAAATGGTTTTCGCTTGTTTTCAGATGCGTCTACAATTTGTTGAAACAGTTCGAACAGGAAAAGCAGAAGATTAACTCAATTGATGGCATTTTTGATGTTCGCATTGAAAGTCTGCGCAACTCGATCGTTGACCAGAGCACCGCGCTAATCTATCAAACGGAGTTTGAAGTCATCGGTCGAAAGTGTCGTGAGATTCTTTGGTTCAAAGGTTACTATGATTTGATTTCGCTCGCCAAGCGCTTGTGGAAGAAAAACCAGGCAAACAGCAAACGAGCCGAAGAGCAAATCAGCAACCTGATCATCGAAGGCATTTCACACTTTAAACTAATTATCGTCAATTTGGAGCGCAAATTTAGTTTGGACTTGCGTGATGTGGTGGACTTTTCGTTTCTGGATACGTGCGAAAAGAACTTGTACACGGCGGTGGCAAGCCAAAACAGCATTTGCCACAATGAAAATCGATCCCAAGACGAGGTCACCAAGTATGCCATGGAAACAATACATGCTCTGCTCATTTCGCTCGGCGATTTGCATCGTTATTTCATCGACTTTGATTTCACCATGCCGAAAATTTCCAAGGTAAGACTCTAATTTTCTGTTTCTTCTTTTTCACTTTGTAGACTAATCGACAATTTTCTTTGGTTTATTTTCTACAGGATTTTGCTGCCAACTACTATTTCGAAGCGTTCAAGCTGAACCCAAAAACGGGAATGGCACAAAATCAACTGGGAACTCTATTGGCCGGAACCAATTACAATTTGGATTCCATCTATCACTATTTGTATTCGTTGACGTGTCCGGTGCCGTTTGAAGTGAGCGACAGTCGTGTAACGATTCAATTCCAAAGCAACGCTAGTTATTTGGAAAAAACCGAAGGGGCAAATGAGAAATGCGACACGATTGGACTACGTGATTTCATTGCACGCTATCTGTTGGTCATCGATGTGTTTTTCTACGATAAGGAAATCAACGATTTCAACTCGCTTTGCCACTGCATGCTGCTCGATTTTCGCAAAATGCTGCAATCGAACCGAATCGATTTGTCCGGCGATATGCTCTACAAAATGATTGCGATGTTTTTCTTCTGTTTGATCAAACTAAAGACGAACGGTTCGAATAAAATACACAGTTTGAATGCATTCTTGGTTGCGCTATGCTCGGAACTTGTCAGTGCTTGCATGATGAAATTGAATAAGTTTATTGCCGGCCGTGAAACTCAAAATGCGAAATTTCAAGCGAAATACTACAAACATTTTGAGGAATTTGAGCAAACGGTTCGTGACGCACGCGATAAACATAAACGCTACATGGAATCCATCGCATCATCCGCTTCGCATACCAATGACGAAAGCAACGATGCAGCCAGTGTTAAAGGTCATATGAACGGCGGCAAATTGATGATAAACAAACTGTCGGATGAGTCGTTTGGTTTGAAAAATGGACGCAAGTTCAGTTTGAATGGGCATGATGATATGGCAACGAACAGCAGTGGCCGTGAACGTGAATCAGATGCTGGCAAATCAACAACGCCAATGTCGTCGCAAACGCGAAATCAAAAACGCCGTGGCAATCTACGACGTCGACGCCGTCGCATCGTTTCCGAGCATTCAAACAGCGATTTATCGTATTTTGAAGACAGCGAATGCGATATGGATACTGACTTCAGTACAGCCGACGAAGATAGTGCTGATGAAAATGGTGGATCATGGTATTCATCTGAGAGTGAAGAAGAAGAGGAGAAGGGAGTAAATGGTTTGGAGGTGAGTATGATTATAAAATCCAATTTAATCCGGCAATTAACAATTGTTTTTGCTTAACAGAGGCCAGTGAATGGTGGGGTGAATCACAACAACCAACCGGGTTCAAACGTCAACCACAACGACGACGATGACGACGATGATGAAGATGTGATCATTGAAGACGAGCAAATCATCTATCCTTCGAATGGAACCGAAGAGAAGCCAAAGAGTTTAAATGGACAAAATAGCTACGAGAACAGCATTTTTGGTGACTTTATGAGCACTTTCAAGCAGCTTCAGATTTTCGATGAGGAAAACAAGAATGGCCAAAACAATTTCACATTCGATCAGGCCAATCCATTCGATTTTAAATTCAATTTGATTGAGCATGTTGAAAATACATTGGGTAAAGAAGAATCGGGTTCGAATGCAGCTACAGCTCCGGAGAAACTACGTTTCAAGCAAAAGTACAACAAAATTGACCCAAATATCATCGTGGATTTCTTCGAGCATGAGAACACAATGGTTGCACTGAAATTGATGTTTGATTGGTTACGCGGGAATAGCGCCATAATTGTCAATTGCTTCACCACCAATCCAGAGTTCATCGACAAAATCTTTGATCTATTGAATGCTATGAACATTGATATTTTCACGCGAAAGGTCTACTTCGAGCGATTTTACATTGAAACGGAAAATGTGCGCGAGAATTTGCGTTCACTCTTCGATATTCGTCAAACGATCCCATTGAAAGAGGATGTTCTGCTGAAGGAATTCTCCGTATTTGATGTGTGCCAACGTCACATGGACTGGACTCTACCGCTCAAACTGAAAATAACCGAAAACGAGGAGACCATTCTACGCATTTTCCTATTCGTTGATTTTGGATTTTCACTATGTAAAATGAAAAAGTTTGACTACAACTTTTGCTCGCGTAGCCGCAACTTCATCAAAGTGGTGTCGACGAAACAGCGCTCAGTGAAGCGTACACGCAAACGAGGTCGTCGCAATCGACGAGGACGTGTACGTAATAGAAGCCGCAATCGACATTCCAGTGGAACTGAGATGAGTGTTTTGTCACGGAATGGAGAACAAGCTGGCCGAAGCAGCACTGACGATATTGATCAGGCTGAGGATGAGAAGAAGACCAGCCTGAAAAAAGGATACTTGAAAAATCGTCAACAAAACAATCAAGTTGCTGCATCGGCCGCAAATGGCGAGAAAAGCAGCCCTAATTCAGCCACCGATAAACATCAACTGATGGGCAAACTGTGGTTAAAACATGAAATCGAAGTGCTCGAGGCGAAAATGTCGAAGAACAATGCCATTCTGAGTCCGTATTTGGTTGTCGATTCCAAAGTACTTTCCAACCATTTGGACACTGTCAAGAAGCTGGTTAAGGCCAAGAAATTCGTTGTTCTAATACCAAGCGCAGGTAAGGAGGTTAAAATTAACGTGTTCCACGGGGAGTTAGCACGTTATAAGGTTTTGGACTTCCATCGAAAGAGATGGTGAATACAAGTTGTATATGTCCATCTTTCTTCTTCCTTGAAATCAAATTAAAATCTTTATAATGTACGTCTTGTTAACTCCCTGTGACGTGTTGAATTTCAAATCAAACACATACATTGTCAACTCTATTAAAATTTTATTGGTAATTTTCTCAGTCCTCGCTGAACTGGATGATCTGAAGAAAACATCGGACGTTGTTCGTAACACGATTCGTTGGTTGGAACGAGAATTTACTGGCGGTAGCCGATTCATTCGATTGCAACGTAACAATGAAACGAAACCGTTGACTTTGATCAAGGTTCCGAAGAAATTAGGTAATTTTTCTACTACTTTTTATAACTTTTTACTTTTATTTAATGAAATCTATTCCAATTTTAGATCGCGAAGCATCAACATTCATGCACACCGTTCAATTTTGCAATCACATCAATGAAACGCACACTGGAAACGGTGAAAATATATTGGATGAATCGATGGCAAAGCCGAACGTGGTAACTTTCCTTACGGGCGAAAAATTGGTCAACAAGAAATTGAGCAACATCAGCTATTGCGGTATTCTGGATGCGATCGGTATCAATTATGAACAAATCAACGAGTTTTACGCGAAATATAAAAAGAAATGAGCGACACGTTGAAAGCTTGTTAAAGCGGATTTTGGATAAAACTGAGCAAATAAAACTGCGTGACAGGGTTCAAATTCAAAGGAAATTATATATCAGTAAGGGATAACGTTCGAGTTCATTCTCAAATGCTTCAAAAACAAGAACAACAATAACAACAACAGCAGCAAAAAAAAAATTCACACGATGTGTGCGGTGTCAGGTTATTTGAAACAAAAACAAAAAAACGATTCATCGGTTTTGGGGGAAAGAATCTGTCACACACATGACGCATACAATTTCATTGGCATTAAAGAGAATATCGATACGGAATCAATTCGATGGAAGTTTCAGTTAATTCACGAACATGGAACTCGTTGCAATGCAGCCGCCGTTGCGAATTCAACACAAGTAAACATAAAAAAATAACAAAACCATCGTAATCATACTATATAAAAAAACAAAAGAAAAATCCACCAAAATAGCTACCAGAAAAACAAGACGATCGTGGTAGTAAAAAGAATGGTGTATTTCACGGGAAACACTGTTTCATGGAATTCTATCGTGACTTGAGGTGGTGATTTTAGAGCGTTTTTTTCTTCATTTTCAGTCTCTGCAGTTGACCTATATAACAAATATTCTTCTAAATGTTTTAAAATAAAATTTTGATTTTGCTTCCCTTTAAACAAAACAAAATAAAAACGTGTAAATCATTTAGGCCTTGTCATTCATTGTACTGGATCTATGTTTAACAATAATAAAATATCCAAACACATCATTAGCCTTGCTGTATTTCTTTCTTCTTCTCTCGGTTTCATTGGCAAATAGATTTTTTTACAGCGTACGTATCACGTCCTGACTAAGCAAATATAGTAAAACGTATACAATATCGAGCCTAAACCATCTAAACTGTTGTAAACAACAAAATATGATACGCACGTGTTGTATCGGTGTTTGTGTGGCTCTAATTCCAAACATGACTAGAGCTGTCACACACGAACACACATGTGTGCCTTATTTGATTGTGTGTTAAAGTGTCAGTTGTGTCAATGTTTGTCGAAACGTCAGTGTTCGTTTAAACAATTTGTGTTCGGTACTTTGTAAATTGTTTTATGTCTGAATCCGTCTGACCTCAATTTTTCCATTTGTTCTCTGGATTTTCTGTAGACAAATAATTGTCTTTTTATTTTCCAATGAAATTATCAAATGCTTATAACTTCACACCACTCGTGTCATTTTTGTGATAAGACAATTGATGAAAACACTTCATAGGCTTCTGAAATATTTGTGGTCAGTCAGTTTGCACAAAAGATAACAATTTTTTTTTGTTCAAATAGCGAGTCGACAGATCAATTGCAGGTACACACTAATCGAATTCAGTTCTATTTTTCTTTTCTTTTTTTCTCTTTTATTGGAAAGAATTCCACAAAATTGCAATGAATTGTCTTCCATATTTCTGCACTGGCCCAATTGTAAAGGGTTTTGGCCGAGGCTCCAAAGAATTAGGATGCCCAACAGGTGAGGGATCTTATCGACACTTTTGAAGATCAAAAAATTATTGTAGAAAAATTCACTTCAAACCATTTTTTTCTCATCCGTAGCCAATGTTCCATTGGAGGTCGTGCAACAATTACCAGATGAACTACAAACGGGAGTTTATTTCGGTTGGGCAAGCATTGAAAACGGTGACGTTCATAAAGCTGTACTTAGCATCGGCTGGAACCCATTTTATAACAACAAAGAAAAGTCTATGGTTTGTGATTACAATTTGTATTTATTTTTTGCAAAAAAAATAACAAACATTTTTTTTATTGCATCAAGTGATGAAATTATTTTGGCCTTATCTCATTTTATCAACATAAACATACACATGACGCCAAAATAACAATCTCTAGTGGGAAATATTTTGAATTCCTGATTTGTTTGTACGGATTACAATGATTAACGGTTTTTTGTCATCTTTTTTTCTATTTTTGCTTTGATTTACAGGAAGCACATATAATCCATAAGTTTGATGAAGACTTCTATGGAAAGCAGATGAAGTTATGTATTTGTGGCTACCTAAGACCTGAAACAAATTTCGACTCATTGGATGCGTTGAAAGCAGCCATTAATGAAGATATCAAAAATGCCAAGAGCCAATTGGACACCGAACAATTTACCAACTACAAGTTCAACGATTATTTCAAACAATGATATGTAAATTTGAGTGATTTGTTGTACTTAATTATTTACAATGTTAATTAGCCATTTTTAATGTATCAGACAAATTGTTTGGCAAATTAAATGCACATATTTGTAACAATGATTGCAATGATTGCATTTACAATATAAGTTTACTTACTCTTTTTGATTTGATATTTGCCTATTCATTTGGTTTTGAGTCACGTAATTTACGTGTTAGTATTGTATATTATATATATTTAAAAAAAACGTAAATCTTGAGCTTGTTTGGACAAACCGAAAAACAATGAAAGTATCAAAATATATCCCATTAAAAAAAAAAAAATCATGGCTAACTCGAACCAATTTCCAAATTATGTTGAATTTTTTGGAAAAACCCAATTATTTAGGCCGAGAAACCTGGGCAGCTATCCAAAGTACCCAAACACTGAATCACTTGAAGAGTACTGTAAAAACCTAAGGGTTTCACGCAAACTCGAAGGCCGAAGATTTTACTAAATAGCTGGAAATAAAACCATTTTATGTGTAAACTATAGATATTGCTTCTTTTTATTCATAAACTCGTATTTTTTAGAATTTTTTTAATCTAAAAATTCTGGAAGTGGGTTTTGGTGGATCCTCAGGATTGTTCAAAACCGCTCCTGGTTCTGGAAGTGGATCCTCAGGATGGACCAGGGCATTGTCAAACCCAGTCTGATCCATCCTGAAGATCCACCAAAACCCACTTCCAGAACATAATTTTCAAGGTGAATGTTGAAATATTTCGAAATAAAACGGATTTTGGTGAATCCCCGAGAATTTTGGAGAAAAGAGAGAAATATTGAAATTTTAGATGAATTTTAAGTTGCGTGAAACCCCTAGGTAAAAACTGATCAACTCTCCGATCTCGTCGCACCATATCATTCGGCCGTATTTAGTCAGGAACGAAATGCATTTACTAATGATTCCTGCAAGCTGACTTTTTGCGACATAGTACTCGGTAGTACTATCCAGATGACCAAGATTAAATTCAATAAATCTGTTTTTTTAAGTTTCTTTCTTGAAGAAAGATGAACGCGCTTCTAATACAAACCAAAAATGGCGTATCTTGGTTATTGAGATTACAAAGCTTACATCCGACTCAAACGCTAGTGAAGAACATATCTAAAGATAAAATGAAAATTTCAGAAGAAAAAAATTGTGGCGTTCGTTACATCTCTTTTGGATATTAAAATTATGATTTATTCATTATGTTTATTGTATCCGAACATTTGCACCGCAAAACCGATGGCATTTGTAACCGAATAATCTTGGGTTAGTATGCTTCTGGAAAGGTCTCCAGACCACCTAACCATTGCATCGATCGAGCGATCGTATAAAAAGAAATAACTTCACCGATTTCATCGCACCATGTCATTCGACCGTATTTTGTCAAGAATGAGACGCTTTTATCATTGACCTCCTGTAAGTCACCGCTTGTCAAATTCGACATCTTTTCTTGTAAGAAGCGATAACCTGGATCTGACGACAATTGCTTGCGTTGCGACTTTAAAGCTGTTTGACCATCGCATCGTTGGCACTTACAAGTGATGTGATATTGGCGCAATGTTTCATGTCGTTTTTGTTTTGGTTCCAACAAAAGAACCATTGAACGTCGCAGAGTTTCACCGCTCTTGATCGGTCGAATTGTGTAATAAACAAATTTGTTGTGTACCGTAATTGAATGTACATTTGGCGCACACGAATGGCCGAAATACTTTAGTATCGATCCGGTCATGGTGTGAGTCATTTTTGGTTCACGATCTGACTGCGTTTTGGCGCCTCTTTCCACTATTGTAGTTCCCTGCAAATTGTATTCGGTGACTAGGGCATGTTGACCGATGAGATGCATGAGAAAACGACGCTTGTACTCGGTGTCGAACATTGCGCCAATTTTTGGAATGTCCAAAAGCACTTTATACACAGGATAGACTTGCAGTACACCAAGATAGTGTAATGATTGTGCGGAACCATCGTATGTTGATTTGAGAAATGAACGGTAGTTCAGTTTCGGATCCGTTAAATTTGCTGGTACATCGGTCGGATCATCCATTTTAATTTGTTCAACGAAATGTATCAGCTCATCAACGTTCGGGAACATATTGATGGCTTGCAAAACGCTGCGTAGGTATTCCATATTTTCGACGCGTTTCAAATTCACACCACACTCGTACTCGTGAATTGAATCGCTTCGGCAATCATCAGAGCAAAACATGGCGATTGTACAGTTCGGACATGCTGTCAAGTTGGTGTCAGGTTTCAGGCAAACTGTACATTTCGAACCGTACCTCATATGCAAGCACGTAGTGAATGCTTCTTCGATGGCAATTGTTTGACCCACAGCAATGTCTTCTTTGGCGATTACCGAACATATTCCATCCTCATCTTGCTGCAAATTTACCACATTGGCCAAACATGGGAATGTTTCGTTCGGTTCGAAGTTCAACTTTGGCTCGTATGCACCCGATTGCTCGTTGCCCTCCGTTCCGATACACTCCATGCAATCGGCTCGTCGCTTTTCCAATTTTGACATCAAATTCTTTGGGTATCCACATTCAATGGCCATGTCGATATCAATCAGACACTCGTTGTACTTTTTCATCTTCAGAAAGCAACTGGACCGATTTGCATATGCCAAACTGATGTGCGGTGATTTTGGTTTGGCGAAACACAAGCTCTCGTTGTACATTTCCATTGCATCGGCCCATTTTCCTCGACCAAATAATTCGTTTCCTTTCATACGCTTTTGCAGTGCGACCGAATCGTTTTTGTTGTGTGTCGATGACGTGATGTTGGTTCGAAAAATGTCAACCACTTCGACTCTATTTTGATTTCCCGCACTTGGCAGATTGATTCCAATTCCTTTCGGACCCGATGAACAAATATCCACATACGGTGCATCACACCGCCCCGACTCCTTTTTCCACAGCATGACGAAATCTTTTGATTGTTTGTGCAAAAAACTGCGCTCTGAAAATAAAATGAAACAAAAGTGTTGTTGAAACAAATGACAGAACTGTCGGAAAACGAGTATCAACTGAATATATATTAACGGTTTTACTCGAAATTAATAACGTACAAAAGATCAAAACTATCAGTTTCGTGACAGAATAATTCAAATGTCCGGCAATGAATTGAATAAAATGTGCTGCAAAAGAATCTTCTTTTCAAATGATGAACACACTTCAATTGCAAACTAATGAAATGGCGTGGCGTGGTTAACTGTGATGAATTTTCAGTTTTGGTTATGTCCGAATTTTTTTTTGATGCTTATGTGTGTGTGTGTTCACTAGGGTGTTTTTGATATCAGTCGAATGAAAAGTGCCTATTTTTGATATAAAGAGCACCGAATTCTGCGTACATTGATGACATTAACACAACACATCGATTGCTATTCACACTTCCCGAAGCAAAAAATATGTGTAACAAATACTTTCATCTCCATTTCGTCGATGTTAGTTTCACATCAATTCTTTAAATTCAGATCATCGAACAGGAAGTCAACTCATTCCTAATATACGCTTCATTTCATGAAATAAACAAATGTTCAACGGAACGAACATATTATTTGTTTATTTTTCCAGTCCAGCGTTGTGCTGCATGCGTACATTCTATATTTAGGACGAACACGATGCCGCCGGTTCGTTGCAAACACATACAATAAACCGTTTCACGAAAAAAAAATTCCATGCGAAACACCAAAACACAGATGTGATTCAGTTGACCACAGTATGAATTCAATGTGTTGTTTTGGCAAGGAACAATGGCAGTTCACAGTTTTAACGCTGCTACTGTGTCGATTGCACGAAAAATGGATTTAGCCACTGTGGTTTCTGTTTCCGTATTCATTTTTAATGAAAGATCAGCAAAACTAGTGATAATCGTTTGTTCTTTTTCCACCGTAAGACAGTGAGTGTATACAATGGGACGATTTTGTGTGCTAAAAAAGCAAAGACATGTTTGCGGCGAATTTTGTTCATGTTACCGTTGTGATACAAAACTAACTGGACATTTGCAAAGTGGCACTGCTAACATTTTGACACAACGAAATTAGCGGATCATTTGACAGACTCGGTGACATCGATGAGTCGATGTGAATTTCATCATACGACCGCAACGAAACACAACGAAGCGAATCGAATTCAGTCAGACGAGTTGCATTGCCTGCTGATGTAAGACGTGACTTTGATACACTTTTCAAATTACAATTTCTCTTTCTGTTTCTTCGGTGTTTTCAATTGTTTTTTTCTTTTCTGAATTGCATTTTCAAGTGGATATATCTTTTTCATATTTTCTATAATTGTTTTTTGTTGTTTTTTTCTTCTTTTTTTGATTTCATTTCAGCCAAAATGCCGAAGAGAAAGGGTACACCACTTCGCGGTAACCAGCGGAAAAAGAAGAAAATAGTCAGCAAAACGGGTATTGAAGGAGAAATCGGCATTCTAGCGATAAAAATGACATTGAAGGCTATCGTTCGACCACAATATTATCAACAAGTGAAAGATTGGTTCACCCAAAAGTCGATTGAATGCACCAAAATCTGCGCGTTAGCTTCGCTGCTCTTCCTGTACAAAGTTAAGAGTGCCAACGAAAGTAATAATGCGGACTTCTTCAGTGGTGATGGCAACAAGGAAATTAAGGATTGTTTTTATGCAGTTTTACAAAAAAACAAAGAGAAGGAAGAAATGGTTCCAGATTTTCGTGATTTCGTGGAGAATATGGAGGCCGAAAACCGATTCAGTTGGCCGGGTAATAGCTTCTTCGGAAACCAGATGCAATACCTCTACAAGCAATACACCACGAATTTGCGCAACAATTTGGAGATGCATGCCGAAAGACGCCTGTACCAATATCTCATAATGCGTGCGTGGCAATTTAACGCTGTTTCAACTGGCCCCACATTACGCAACGATGATATCAAGCGTGCCGTGCAATGGACCATCGATCGGTATGATCCCATCAAAACAACCGACCGACATTGGGAAGTAAAGTGGGAGAAGCGCCAATTGCTTCTCGATATGATTGCGGAAATTGGCGGGCCAGAAGATAATGATGTCGCAATATACACAACATCGGAAGGAACATGGTTCAAATCAATCAACATGTGGTTGACTATGCAAATGGAGGTGGACAATTTCCACATTTGGGCTGAGGAAAATGGCATTGAAATTCCGAAGATCAAAAATCTCAAAGTCATTCCGATTCATCAGTTCATGCGACAGCACGTGAAAATGGAGACGGACGTTCTCATTCGAATGATGTCCGAAATGCGATTCAGATTACATGGTCTAATAATCAAGTACGAAATTGTGGAGGACCCCATGACGCAGTGTTGGGATGAGATTTTCGATATGCCAAAGATACATCGCCTGTTGAAATCAAACAAACGTTTCCGGCCCTACATTGCCTCGAATGGTCAAGCGGTATCCATTATGTACGAAGTACCGAAGAGTCACCTGGATCGTTTAGTAGACGATGAAATCGTGCGGAAACGGTATCGTGATGGTGTGTACGTATACGAGATTGGGATTGATCCCGGCATGCGTACCTGGAACGCGACAGTCAGACGGAATATCAAAACTGGCAAAGAGGTGAGTTGCATTTTAGTTTCAATTTGTGTTTGTGTTGTCTCAAATCGTGTGATTGAGTGCATTATTTCATTTTTTATCATTTTCCCACAGATCAACTTCACGGTCAGCTCGAAGAGGTACCATTATCTGGCCAGGCAGGGTGTTCGGGATAGGAAGGCAAAGCGATGGACAAGGCGATTTGTGGCCGAAGAACAGCATGACCGTGAACGCTATCAACGGATGCCATCGCCAAAAGGTGAAAATTGGGGGTCTTACATCGCACATCGTTTGACAATGCTGAAGAAAGGAATTGAGACGTATACAACAGAAAAATACGCCCGTCTGCAATTTGACAAATACATCCAATCAAACCGTGCAACCGATAAGATTGCTAATTTACTGGTAAGAATAGATGTTTTCATATTGGCATATTTCGTTAGTTGGGCGATTGTTTTGAATGAATAATGTGTTCTTTGTATTTTCAACAGACAAATCGCAAACCATCCATCATTCACATGGGAGCCGTTGATATGCCGGCGAATTCTCCGATCCGAATCAAGAAACATGTTCGTTGTCCAGGCAACCGTAAGTTGGCAAAGAGCTTCAGAAAGATTCCGAACACCGTCGTGCGACAAGTCAACGAGAACAGAACATCACAGCTTTGCGGTAGATGTTTCACCCCGTTCGACATAGCAACACAACGTGATCGAATGAAAGTATGCGAATGGTGCCTGCCAGATAACGATGATTGGCCACCAAATTTGCAGTTACCAACGAAAATCGTGTCGAAGAAGAGCAAGCGCACGCTGATAGCGGATCGACAACGAATGCGTGAAGCAGTGGAACAGGATCCAAATCAAGCTGAACGTTTTGTGTCTAAGGTGATTTCATACCAGAAAAACTGGCAACAAAGCGCAGCAATCGATGAGGACGCGGACCCTGCCGAGCAAGAGGATGCAGCAGAGTCACATGATCGTCGCATTTTGAAGACTTGTTGGCATCGAGACATCACTGCTGCGAAGCTGATCTTATACAAAGGTAAGTCATTGTGATTGAATTGGAATTGGATTCGGAATTAAAATTTAGAATGAAAGTGAATGAAAGTGAGAAAATATCGTACTAATAACTTATTTTTGTGTTTTTTTTTCTTTTCAGGCCACTGTCACCTCTTCGGAATTCAGCTGCACTTCATGTTCACAATTGAACGAATCAGATAGAATAAGAAATAAGAAATGTCAATTAGAATAGAATTTTTTCAAACAACATTTTTGTAATAGCGTATTACATACTGCTGGAGTCGACTTTGTGACCCAGAACTTGAAATGAGTCAGAAGAGCGTATATATGTGTTGATCGTTCCATGTCTAGTGGACTTTACGTGCTATATGCGTTATTTCCCATACACTCATTGAGAGATTGAGCACGGGGGGTTGATATCATTAAATGGGTGTCTGTTTAGTTTAAAGAGGAAACTTCCTGCACTGTTTGATGACAATAACACATACACAGCAATTGATAGTCAGACTTTACAACAGTTTTTTGTTTCGGGAAGTGTGAATAGCAATCGATGTGTTGTGTTAATGCCATCAATGTACGCAGAATTTGGTGCTCTTTATATCAAAAATAGGCACTTTTCATTTGACTGATATCAAAAACACCCTAGTGTTCACCGTGTCGGACTTGTATACGATTCAAACATGGAACAGTAAGAGTGAGAGAAAAAACAATGCTTAGCATTGCTTACCCTTCATCTCATTGAATGTGACTGTGTTGAAGTAGTTTCAGATGATTTTATACAATATACATACCTTTACTCAACAGCAATGCGTTCCATTGCGGATGACATTCGATGTCCGTTATGTCTAAATTTATTCGCATCAAATGAGCAAATATAATAGCGAATTCACATTTGAATGTGTTGATACTTCAAAGTCTCGTTCCAACTGCAGTGTCGATTAGAAATATCTCAAGATTGAAAAAATTCCAAAGAAAATAAGCGTTGCTACTTCAATTTCCAAGCGATTCATTCACTACAAACATTTACATTAAAAATTGCTTATTGAACATCACATAACCGCGTTGACATTTGTTTCAAATATTCACAGGTTTTGTACAAAATAATATATGATAACAGCAGAATTTTTTTTATCTTCATTGATTCCAATAAAATCTATACAATTCAATTCTATTCTATTAAGAAAACGAAGAACTTATTATTTATCGACATTCTCCATTGGAACGCCAGCATATTGATATTCATCGCGAACGGTATCTTTGCGTCGTTTGCCAAAGCATGCTGCAAAGAACGTATCTCCCTTGCCAAATGATTCACCGTCAGCAATTGTTTCGGGCATGGGTTGGTTATTAGTTTCTGGCAAGAACAATACCCAAGAACCTGATAACAGAGTGATTACACCGAATGTTACAGCCGGAATCGTTGGATCGAATGAATCCAACAGTGTTATAAGCGGTGTCAAAGCGCCCGACAAACGAGCAGCCATTGAACCCAAGCCCATGGCCGAATTTCGAACAACAGTTGGGAAAAGTTCGGCCGAATAATTATAAATAACAGCAAATGACCCGGCAATCATGAACTTGCCCACCATAACCTACAAAACAAACGAAACAAAGAAAACGGAGATGTAAATCAGCACGAATAATTACTGTAAGGGCTTGAAAAAAATATTATGAAATATAAATTATTACAATGCTTGTGGCTAGTGTAGTTCCTTGTTGTATGTAGGCAGCAACGATGCAGCACACGCCACCAACTAACATCAATGCGCTGGTAATCGAGCGTCTGCCCAACAAATCCAATGTGAACACAAGGGCAATATAGCTAGGCAGTTCGACGAGACCCATGATGAATAGAATCAAATATGGATTTCCATTGAGTTTGCCGGAGCTCAAACTCAATCCATAATAAGCAAGAGCATTGGCAAACCAACATAAACACACGTTCAATGTTTTCATGCGAAGATTTGGCGTTTTAAACAAATCGCTCACGCCAACCGATTCGGATGTGCTGTCATCGGTGTTGGTCGACATATACTTGGCTTTGGATAGATAATATTGTTCATCCAATGGAATTCCGTTTTTATTCCATTTAACTCCTTTGGCAACGATTTTAACAGCCTCCTCCCGACGTCCTTGAGCCCATAACCATCTTGGTGATTCATCCATCAGCCAATAATGAAATAGCAGCAAACAGCTATGTAACCCATAAATAACTTGTAACCATTTGCGGTCTGGAATTATGGCTCCCCAAGCAGCCACCAACATGATACCACCGGCAAAAGCAGCTTGAAACGAAATTCCACATGCCGTACGTTTACTCGCTCCAACCAACTCCATCGTTAGCACAAAACCTGTTTGAGAGCAGAGAATAAATGTTTTTGCTTATTAAACTGCTTTTAAATGGATATAAAATTTATGTCTCTCTCATTATTAAGGTTAATAGGATGTATTTCTTTCGAAAATACATAAAAATCAAATCGATCAAGTTTTTACAGTAATCAAAACGATAAAAACATAATGAATGATTTGAGTGGAAAGTGAATTAATTAGAAATTAACCTGTGATATAACTTCCAGCGCTTCCAAAAATACCGTATAAGTAACGAACCACCAAAAAGGGGATATAGCTTGGGATGAATGCAACGCCAACGCCCAAGATCAATTGCAAAACGGCTGACCAGCAGAAAATTGCTTTGCGACCGACCTTATCTGCTAAACCACCCAAAGTAATGGCACCCGTGAACGTTCCAAGCATATAGAGCGATTGAGCAATAGAAATCATCCAACGTTTATCACACACGAAATCCCATTCAATCGTTCGAGAACTTTGGTAATACGTTCGATCATAGACATACGATCCGCACGGCATACTTATATTATTTGCTCCGTACATTTGGCATGAACTCAACCCTCCATCAGCATCTTGAGGAATTGCCGATTTAATTTCCGTAGAATTCCACAGTGCGTATGTTGTATTTGTGTCAATGCCTTCAATGAAGCAGCGATGTTCCGGAGTTGCCCCAACGGTGACGAGTGATAACATGTGCATACCAGCCGTAAAAGCCGATAAAATGTGTAAGAAAAACTGAAATCCTTGAAATCTCCCAAATTCACCTGCGAAAAGAAAAACAACAATTCAAGAGAAATCATTATCATCCGATACAAAAATATTATCTAAATGCAGTTGCTACTAGCGAGTCGGTAGGTAAACAATTTTATTGATCTCAATCGCTTAATTTGCATTTGATTGATCATAATTGATTGGGCTTGTATCCGTCGATGATCATAAAATTGCTCGGAAAATCACTATGTTTACATCTTTCATCGCAGTGAGAGGTTTAATGAAACGAGTAAATAGACGAGTGTTCAAACAGCGACACCGATGTTGCCTTGTTTGCATCAGAAAGATTGACATGCACTGATAAATCTCATGGCCAAATAAAAATAACTGTATTAAGCCATACACTTAAAAACGAATCGTTGGCCCCGCCGTAATAAAATGGAGCTGACCCATTTGTTTACCGAAATAAAGCCATAATCTCTGTTTAATTACTTTTTTTTCTAGGCGGATTAAGTTTCATCATGCAGAAATGTCAGCAAATCGACAGATCTGTGTTTGCGTTAGCACATCAATGCTAAACCATCTGTAGTCTATATTTAATGCCAAAAGTGATAATTTAATCTTACTACCTTTTTTTCGAATTATAGTCGGTCGATTTAGAAAATATCCGAAATCATTTTTGCATCATTTGACAAATGAATATAATTAGCCATGACTGTGTACCAGTCACAAATGGTTCAATTGAAAATTTTCGCTCGAAAATTACTCAAAAATAACAACCAAATTACCATTTTGTTCTGTTTATTTTCCAAAATGTTATACAGTATTGCTGTAAGTGGATGATAATTATTATTATCATTTGCTTGCATTTGTTTTGTTTTTTGAGAGTTCAAAGTACTGATTTGAGAAACACACTCACAGCATAGACGAATCAAAGCGTTTTTTATATATATATGGCCAAGATAATGGGTCTATATCAGATAAAAAAGCGAATTTGATAAAATACTCATCTGCAAAAAAAATAAAAGTGCGTTTCGTACAAATGAAAGTAATGTTGCATATTTTGAGCGCGTAATCTGCTCAAGAATAATAAAATGCAATCTACGGAAAATATTGCTGTGCGCCCATCTTCAGTAAATGCATGTGAAATTTACGTTATTTATAAAAACACACATTTTGATGGCAACAAATCTTTTTAAAATCGTTAAATTCAAGTGCTCGTATTTTCTCTCTCTTGCATTGTGATTGGCAATAGCCGTGCTGTTAACATGCGACCAAAGTGTCGCCATACAATATTTATTCCAGCTGAGCTACCGGCTCACAAAAATTTAGTACTCTTAGCAACATCGCTAAAATGTTTTTCACTGACGAGCCGTTCATTCAAAATCTATAAAAAAAATATGTCTGGCTTCGCACGTCAAGGGTATTGAAATTATTTTTCATTGAATTTGAGCTTGACAATACTTTCGTACTACGGCATTCAATCTTGAATGATCGATCCGATTAGGATGTGTCAAATTACAACATCAATCTAGATCGATCAGATGCAGCTTTTGCACATTACGACGAACTATGACGTTAGTTTGATCTAATTGCAAACGTCGCCGATGAAATTTCAATTGGAATTTACTCCTATAAATACGTTTATCATAGTGATGTACCCCGGCTGTGAATACCTTGTATGGAATACACGTGTTAATTCAATTACAATTGCTAAAACATGCAAAAATCACTCACACAAACACATAGCTACGTTGTGTTCAATACAGTCTCTGTAAAAACGCTCATTAGCGATACAGCACATTATTGTGGAGTTACACATAGTTCATTCAAATTGTTACTTTTTTTTTGTTCAAACTAAGCTGAACTTGATAATTTGCTTCGTTTATCAGTAAACGATTTACCAATTTTCTACTCTACTTTTTTCCAACTTTGTGCTGTGGTCACGAGAACTCCCCCTATCGTAAATTCCGACAAAAACATTATCAATTTTTTGGCATTGACCAATCGGCTCGGGGAAACGGCATGACTTTGAATGAATTTATGTCTATTTTTTTCGGTTGATTCAATATAAAGTTTTAAGGTAAGACTGTTTTGGAAGAGTGACGTATTACAAATATTTATAGGTTTTGGAAATGGAACATTGAATGTGCGGTGTTTTGACAGCTTAAAATAAACTGTAAAATCATAACTTTCAATATATTCCTTATTTACATTGCATTGTGCTGAATAATGAATATTTAAAATTGACATTTATCTCCCTTTCTGGCGATGGAGGTCTGAACGGTCGGTCGTTCAATGGCAATATACGCATTTAATAGGTGATTGTGCCGCTTCAAACAAAAGAAAAATACTACGCGTCATTGTGCGAAAAAGAATTTTTCCGCTTTTGTTTTCGAATAAATGAAACAAGGTCTCGGCGCATGCTCATCACTGTAAATCGGCGTTTCGTTTTCTTCATTTGTAGAGATAGAGCGAGAGAGATGCGTTGTTTTCCACAGACGATTGCCGATTTTACCCACAACAAAAGAGCTGTAGCGATGGAGCAGAATTGAGAAAAATTATCTGTTGACGGCAAAAATAACAACCGTAGAGAGGTTTTGTGATGGCCCCAAAAAAAAAACAATAGCAATACGTTTAACGTATTTCAAATTGATCTTAAACGCGACAAAGTATATAATGAGCATGTAACCATTGAAAACGCAGAAAAATTTGAAATTTTTAATACTGCCTATTTGTTTATCCCACATTGTAAAATATTGCTAATGCGATTCTTCTGTCTTTCAATTAGGCAAAGTATTATGATGCAATAAATTCACTTTCTCATTCAAAACCGTCTAAAAAAAGAAAGGAAAAACAAACGACTGAATAGTTCCATACACAAGTATTGCTAATTTAATCGATTCAACTCATTGTTATCAACTTGTTGAAAACATTTCCGCAACTTGGTTCACTCGTTTCCATTTGAATTTTAAGCGATGACAATTTAGAGATTAAGAATGTTACTTACCGAGCTGTCCCATCAGCTCCTCTAGCGTATGATCGAGTCCCATATTGATAACCTCTGTTTAAATTGACCTCTTCAATCGAATGCAATTACCTAAAACGTCATTGAACTGACGAAATTATGCTGTGATTTTTTTTTAAATCGTTAATCACACTGTTCAGTTTCGATTGCACAAGCAAAGTACGGATTTTAATAAAAGCAATTCAAAAATCGTTCCAGTTTTTAATTTGTAAGGTTAATGAGTTTCCGTTATCCGATATTGAATACCTACAACAACACCAACAATCACAACACGGAATTGAAATACAAAAATTGGGAACACCAAATAATGTCTGCTATAAAGAGTAGATTTAAGTGATAAGTCATGAGTTTGTGACCGATCGATGCAACTTAATAGAAACTACACGTGACAAAAGTCCAACTAAAATCATTCACACGATAATGAAAAGTTATTCAAAATTATTCCAGATAATGAGTTTTCACTTTGTACACTATTCGCTTTTTGTCTGGTATGTGGCGACTGTTTGGTTTCGCTAGCAAAAATGTTTGTTGCGTTGAAATTGGTTTTTGTGCGGTGTGCGGTATGTGGTATGTGCTTTTGGTTATTAAAAACTGAAAAAAAAAATCTCCGCTAAATTGTTTCGAGGACAACGTTGTTTCAACGCCGTTGCTCACAACGAAGTGCACCTACCGATGGTAGGGAATGAATTTTATAAACTGTAACCGATACACGTCAGAAACACCGATTCCAAATTGTGCCGATTCGTCCACTTTTACAATGTAGTCGGACGTATACTGATGCGATGGTAACGCCAGTTGCCACAATGTGCGTCACCACCATACTTTCACTTACAAACACTGCGTTTGCACAAAAAGACTTGTGGTATGTTCTTTGCAGCTTTGTTGTTTTTTTTTTTCATTTTGTCGTCATACACACACAATTCACGCAAAACAATTATCGTGCATTTTTCTGATAAGATACACAAGATGTCGGTGATGATGATTTTGCCGCGTCGGTTCTCAAATTTCTTGACAATTCTCTGTATACTGAAGGTGTTAAATCCTCTAGACAGACAGTGAATGCTACGCTTGCATTTTAAATCATTTTTTTCCCTTTCAAATTCAAAACCGTACCACAATCACATAAACCGGTGAATGATAATCAAGTCACAACAAATTGCGAACGTAACCATGAAAATTATGTACACCGCATGAAAATGACGAAAAACGAAAAAATTGTGTCACGCACTTGAGTCGATGTGATTGCATCAGAATATACAGTAGCGAAAATATGGTTGCGCGCAAGCAATTTTTCTAAAAACAAACTTACAGGATCGAAACTGAGTAAATATTTATCGCATAACGAATACCAACCGCAGAGCGAAGCACATGTGGTCAAATATAGCTTATATGGAATAGCAATACACGGACGTCGTATCGCTTATATTGTGCACACAATATATCATATCTCGGTGCCAGTCAACATGCTTACAAGCCATGAGCGCTCTTACGCAGAAGTTCACTGCGAACGGCTCGCAAGCATTGCCACACTTTGAGTCGTTATCACACACGAAGAGAGAGAGAGAGAGAGATAGATAGATAGATAGAAAACTAACGGTTTTGCTTGCCGCATGTTTCTGTGACTATCAACCACTTTCAACTACTATTCACATTCGTACGCCAGAAGTTAGACTTTCCGCATATTCTAGTTTTCCACACGATTTCAACACATTCTATCCTCGGAATTAATTTTTTTTCTTTTCACTTGGAATTGATATGGTTGGATACAATAGAATATGATACGTGCAAAAAAATGAATGACTTTATTTGTTGTCGCCAGTATTTAGTTTCAAGTTCATGTAAGTTTTTCTCAGAAATTACCGTATGTCCAACGAATTATTTGCACTTACTATTTGCTCGATTTCGGGACGATCACATCGCTTCTCACCGTGTGCCAAAATGCGAATGCAATTTCATTAATGAGTTTGCAGTTGTTTTCTCGTTTATTTGATGAATATAATGATAATAATTGACGTGTAAATATCGAATATAGCAATTTTCTTCTTAAACTAATATATGGTAAAATACGTATCTAAATATCGTACTCGTTTCACGCTGTGATTGATTAGACCAATACATTTAAATATAAATGTGTGTGTGTAAATTTTAGGCAATGTCCAAGACAAATTCGTATACAATAACATTTAATTTACCTAACTAGAAAATAAGACACATCTGTTTAAACAATACATCGAATCGCTCGTTTCGCCATTTGTAAATTTGACTAAATTTAAAAAATAGAAAAAAAAAATAAGTTTCCGTATAAACAAATTTCACGAGACACTTAACACTTAAAGGCGAAAATGAGTAATCCTTTCTCGATATAATTTCTTCTTCTTCTTCCATAACTTTTTATGTAATAGAAACAACAACAACAAAAAACAATTTAAGGTGGTTGCTGCGATGCAAAAAACAAATCGTTTCATCGAATCACATGACTCTTTTTAAAGCTTGGTGTCTTGGCCATCGATTTGGAATTCTGAAATGACAATTGAAATACCCAAAGATATAATTTATGAACACAATTTTAGGAATTTGGAAAACAAAAACATATAATTGAAATAGCCATAAAGTATAAAACCAACTAACACCCAATTTGTAAAAATACTTCCTCTTTGAAATTGGTTTTATCATAAAACTACGAATAAATTAAGAATATTTGCAAGACTACATACAATTATAATGGTATAATATGGGATTTTGCTACTGTATCATATCGCAGAGATGTGATAATGAAGAATGTTGATGTTTTGATTAATCAATCACAATGTTCTCTTTACGATTCAAGAAGTTCATGGATTTCATTCATATCGAAATTCAAACGAATTTCCAGGTTGAATTTTACAGTGTAAAATAATGGATCATTTGAAAATGTATCGTTAGTTTTCTTTGCTGAAATCGTTTCATTCCTTAGCACATCTCTGGTTTTTTTCCATCACCTTTGTGAAGTATATATTTCATTTTCATGTTATTTTTGTTCTACATTAGGGTTTTGCTATTCGTTTAGTTGTGTGTTTGGGTTCAATATTTACAGCAAGCAATTAGGCAAATGCAAATGTATTTCCTCGAAAACTCAAACCATCAGCCACTGCATACACAGGTAAAATTTACTAATCGTTCACAATTGCTTAGGTGTAAAGGTTAGCGAAAAGTGCAAAGTGCATTAAATTCTTCGAAATATTGGAATCATAGTACAGCTAACGTGCCGTCCAAATAAATGTTGTCTTTGAGATAAGCTATGTACATCTTATAATGTTTAAAAATACAAACAAATACATTCAAATCATTTCCCGTTAAAATTTGAAAATAAATAAAATCAAAATTTAAAAAATTTAAATCATTAAGCATAAAAATGGTAATAACCATAGCAAAAAGCAAAATATCGACCAAAATTGCCCGTCGATTTATCAGTTGTTAAAGACTAGAGCACAAAACCTAATACACTTTTTTAGTGTATCAATATTTACAAAGAAATTTAATTCTCAATCGATCGAATAAAAGTAGATAATGAACAAATTCCTATCAATCAGCTAATGGGATCTACAACAAAGCTAAAATGCTATATAGATAAAATGGCATTATGAATGACATCAAGCAAATCTTTAATACACATAAACACCGAAAAAATAAATAAATTAAAATACACTATAGGTGTATCTACGTTTAGGTGGCATTGGCAGTGAGTCGTTTGACATATAAGCTTCTTCCGTCAAAAATTCAGAAAAATTTAAGCCATATAGTAGCGGTGAATGGATACCTGTAGTTTCGGGTGTAAGCACCGCTTTCGGTTGACCGTTCAACATTTTTTGGAATGTATAAGTGTTGCAGTTTTTCTCTTTAATATCGATTGCAATATCTTGAAGAAAAGAAAAGTTACAAAAAAATGATTTCCATGTTTTTATTTGTCTAATGAAATGTCCTTTCTACTTTTATCCTACCTTCGGTCCATGCTGGTTTATTAAGTAGCTTGTGGATTTGATCTTCGGCTTGTTTATCACATACTTCGGCCCGTCGTTCGTCGCGTATGAAGTGAATGAATGTCATTAATGAAGCACCGATCAATGCTGGAATGCCGGCCACAATGAATGATGTGCGATATGATTTGGTTTCGTCGTACAAGAAGCCGGCAATTGGTGCGCCTGCAGTAATCGGTATCGAACACAAACCAAGCAAAAATCCAATCGCCTGAGTCGCTCCCTTAGCACCACACAAATCTGCAAACAAGACAAACGAATATTTTGATTAAATGAGATTAGTTTTGCGTTTAGTCAAGCTTTTAGCGATCACATTACCATAGGCAACAGGTCCCAATACAGAGATGAAGCAACCGTCGACAACACCCATACCAAGTGCAATCACCAGAACCAAATTGAACGAATCGACGAACGGAATGGCGATGGTGAACAAGCCCATTAATATGAACGACATTTGCTGTAAGAAAATGCGATTGACGCATTTATAATCGGCAATGTAACCGAAGAACAATCGCCCCAAACCAGATGTTAGGCCAATACACATAATTGGCAAATTTTTATCACTATCTGGAAATGTCTTTTCAACGTAGTTCGGCACATGAACGTACGGGACGAAGTATCCAAGAAGTGCGATTGGCATTGATAGGGCCCAAACAATGTATCGCTTACGCTTAAAATTGTCGACATGAACAAGTGATTTCAAATGCATTTTTGCGGTACTCATCGATGATTGGCCGGGCTTACGTTTTGGCGGCGGTGGTGGCAAAAGTCTGGGCTTATAAACTAAAGAACATAGAATGACAACAATTGTACTTGTCCCAAGAACAATACATGTTGTCTGCAATCCATAATTGTCGAGCAACCATTGTAATACTTTTGGTAAAATTATGGTGAAAATACTCGATCCAGATGTAACAAAACCACTGACTAGTCCCAAATAGCGCTTAAAATAGTGTCCCAAAATTGCGATGGTTGGAGTGTATGCTAGTGCAGCGCCAAGTCCAAACATAACTCCGTACGTTAAATACAGCAAATAAATGTTGTGATACAGCTGTGATGAAAGTATCATTCCGACGGTCATAAGTACGCCCCCAATGAATGTGGTGGTTTTAAGTCCAATCTTATCGGTTAAAATTCCTGAAACCGGCGATAGGAGGAACGTTGTTCCAATCGTCAATGAACCGACCAAAGCTGTGATAAAAGGAAAAAAAAACCTATGAGATAAACATAGAAATATAAATCAGAACGGCTTACATGACTAATCCATTATATGAAATATGATAGCGCTTTGAATGACCGGTCAAACAAAACAAAATGCATTGCTCGTTATTTCTGTGTGTTCTTCTTGCTTGGAAAGTCACATTCGATGAATAAACTACACTACATTAACAATTCATTTTCGAAATCAAGTTTTTTTCTTCTTCTTCTGTTCGCGATTACTCCAGTTTCGAGCGGACATTGATGTATCGATTCGTATCGTTATAACACAAATGGCACCTCAACTAGTGGATAATATGTTGAAATTTTCCTATATTTCCTAGGATTTCAATGAACCGAAACCAACAAAGTGTTTGCATAGTTAGAAGAAAAAGCATTCCTATTTTTGTGACGACTTCATTCCAATTTTTTTTTGCTCTTCACTTCTATGGTATTATATGTCGCGGAACTTATGGTGAACGCTTTAAAGTGTACTCTGACATCGGAGCGTGATCAATCATATCATTCGTTGGCATGACCGTTTCATAGCCACTATTTGGGGCCTATAAACGCTATGTGTGTATAGTGCATGGTCAATTGATCCCATTTCGATGCTTCATTTTGTGCTGAGATATGCTCAATTTAATTAGGCGCCAAACACTAACCACTAACTACCATATCAATAGCTCATTTTTCAAAACAGATTAAAGGCAGCGAATTGAATCAACGTCAACAAATTGACTAGCTACTATAAATTCTTACGATGCGTCAAATAAAATATTCCTTCGACATTTTAATCAATTAAACTGCAATCGCAGTCAAACAGGAATTTTCCATTCGGCGAATAACAATCGTTGCGCTCAAAGAGAGTAGTAGATGTCAAATTTAATGTAACTTGAGTATAAATCAACATAATTTGCACACCGAATTAAGGAGAAAAGAAAAAACATGTTGATTTGTTGTGTTTATGTGTATAGAAAAGATTGGTGTATCACAGAACACGATATATTGCTGTACTCTTTTTACGTTAACGCAGTTGTATGTGTTACTGTTAACGTAACGTGAACAGAACGTGCACTCCGACGGCTACTTTTCCATGAGATACTCGTATTTATACGCGAACGCTATAAAAAAAAAACATTTCTACTTTTTATGGTCGAACGATAACAGCAAAAAAGAGTCAATACTATTTGTTTTCACTTAATAAATCATTGAAGAACAAATCAACAGCATTAACAGAGTTACTACCTGAAACTTTGTCTCTTGTAAAGCACCTCTGGTGGTTTTATTTGATTTAGTGTTTGACACAGTGTTTGCAAAAACACCCGTTTCTATTTCATTTGCATGAGTTGCTACTTCATTTTGTATGATAATAATGTTGAAATTGTTGATAGACAATGGGGGAGCTTCATTAATTTTACGTCAATAACAATTTTCCATTACTTATTATTTTGGGCAACAATTTCTCTAGTTATCACATTTGATTTGACTTTGATAAACTCGTTGAATGATAATTGCGTTGTCTTTCCAAAACAAGCCGGTTCCGAGAATATATATGGTACGCATAAAATTCTGTGCGTCACTCGATGGATTAAATGACAGCGTCCCTGTCTTTACCCTTTGCCTCGTCGCTGATAAATTTCAGTCAAAATGAACTACGTCTCAGCCAAAGATGCAAATTAAACTGCATTTTTTTCGCGGGCTTCGACGTGTGACTTACGAAAGAAAGAAATTTCTTGTTTTCACACATTTTAATTAAATCATTTATCTCCACACAGCAATGTGTCACAAGCAATGATTATAATCATCACAATGATTGCACATCTGAAATGTTATAAAATGAGCACATGCCAATTTGGATTCGCTTCATACTGTGTAGGTGATCGGTGAGTATGAATAGTTATCAGCAAACGAGATTTTTGTAGATTAAATACAACAGGGAATATAAACAGAACGGGAGAGTGTATGCATCAAAGTACACCTGTATGAGATAACGGCTTTTTTCGGGCGTTTTTTTCACTCTCAATACTGAAATAAAACAAATGCCGGAAATGGAATACGTTTTTCTCATCATTTTTTTTGCTTGTTTAACTTCAACAGTTTGATCTGTTCTGAAAAATTGTCTGTTTTCGAATTTAAATGCTGATCTAACCAATTCAATTCATCTAGCCTATTTCTACGACTTCAGATACTTGTGATCTCAATGGCAATGAGCTGCTCAAATCTCAACAGCCCGAGTTGAATTTAATTGATAATAATATTTACAAATAAAGCATATATAAATGGCAGCGATTCGTGCCGTTGCCAATGCCACACGATAATCTTTGGGCTCTCGCAACGAGATGCATTCTTGGTTCTCATGATTGAATTATCTAAGTAGGTGTGGATTTATAATGATGAGTACCAAATAAGAATTAAGCCCGCTAAGCGAAATGATAAATCCAAAATTCACCGTTATAGCCTCATTTAGAACAATCATTTCAAGGATCACAGTTTGAGATTAGTGCAATTTTTATTGGTAATTCATCTGAAATCGAAACAGGGCTTATTTTAACCGGTAGTTCTACCGGATTCCGGTAGTTCTAAATCCTAATCCGGTAGTTCTCAACGAGAATTGCGGTAGTTGAAAATTTACATATAATTGAAACGTTTTTCTGTACATTTTGCTTCTAACGATGCTAAAAACAGATTTTAAGCCGGTATTATTTAGAAGCAATATTATATCGTTTCTATGCATTTTGACGAGTATTATTTTAGATAACGGAGACCGCAAAAATAAACATGAATTAAAAGTGCTGCATCTGCTGGAAAGAAATCGAAGCGATTTATTAAAAAAATATGAAATGGTGATTTTTTCCGAAAAGGTTCTACTTTGCAATGCTCAGTAGAATACGAAAAAATAATGCGATATTGGAAGTAGCAAATCATTCGTGTTAATTTTTTTGCAATGCACGTGAAATTGATAGTTTAATCGTGAGCTGAGAATAAAATTCGTATTATTACAGTAAATTTGTTTTTTAAAAACCTAACATCGTCGCTTCAATAGGTTTCTAACAAACGTAACATGAAATTTTTGAATTTGGAATGTGCTTTTTTTTGTTTTTTTTTTTTTGCGAAAATGATAAGAGATAACGAATTGTTATGCTCAATAAAGTTATAGAATTAGTTAGACTCCAAAGCTTTGCTGAACACACTAATTCACTATCTCTTATCATTTTCGCAAGAAAAACGCATTTAAAATTCATATTTTTCATGATCGATCATGAGCTATTTAAATGTATATGCCCATATAGGCCAAAGTAAATTTTTCTAAAAAAAATGTGTGCCTTGCCTATAGTTTGCCGCATTTTCATCTTTTTTTATTTTTCCGGTAGTTCTAAAAATTCCTTAAAATATGCCCTGAATCGAAAATCAAGGTTAGTTACTCCAAGCAGTAAATAGTTGGCTGGTTACAAAAAACAGTCTAGGCAAAATACCAAAAGATATATCATATGAGGCTGTGAGAATGACATAGGAGGTTCATGGTTCACTTTTGCGTATTCAGAACTCATGATTCATTTTTGCGAATTTTTTTTCTTGATGCGTTTCAGAATATTTATTCCTGTATTGCCATTTTCATTCTCACAGCCTCATATGTCACCACGAGATAAAGTTTTGTTGTCAAACTTAAATGCAACAGAATCAATGGGATGATTCCATTAGTTTTTGATCGTGAGCGCGCAGTGCAAATGCTCTTGGCATAGTACGAATAAATTAAATGATTGCCAGATTAAAGACCGATTCGAGCCCATTTACAAGCAATAAACATCTATTTGGCAATGTTTCTTTCATCGCCTGTCGCGTTCTGTGTGTTAATCGCACGCACTGAAACACAATCAAACTCCATTTAATTGACTGACGATATATCAACAATAAAACCAAATTGAGCTCGAGAACAGACGCGCGACAGAATCATCATAACAAATGTGTCGTTTTTGATAAACCGTTGGATTTGCTTCAATTTGCGTACGGGAACGACACTGTGTGTGTGTGTGCTCTTATCACTACTGGCAATGTACACAATTCACGGAAATGAACACTTCTGAACCTTTCGCTATTTGAACCATTGAATGAAGTCGAAAGTAAGAGAAATTGAACATTGAAAACAACACACAACACGTTCAGTTAAATGAATTTCGTTGGGAAAAATTGGCTTTATCTTCAACCGATAAGAAAAAGGTTGGGCCAAACCGTAGATACATCAACACGTTATTATCAGCTAATAAAATTCAAAAGTCTCATAATTTTCATTTTTTTTGTGTAATTTCTTTGCAAAACACTTGAAATCCGTTATTCCGAGTGTCATTTTGCGCGACTTGAAAAGAAAAACCTACAAATAGCGTTGTAAGTTTGAACGCATCCTCTCTCTACGCTACGACATGATGTCGTGATCTAAATATAGCTGACAAATGATTTCGGGCTTAACGACCGCAAAAATTCGGTCGTCTTTTTTCTCTTTTAATTTAACGTTTGTCAATGTGAATTGAAACGAACATCAACTTTAATTGCGAAAATGAAATAACCTATACGAACTCTCTATGGGTGAACTTACATGCTTTGCTGGCCGCCTCCGGATCCCCAGTTTCGACTAAATACTCAAATACTTTTATGTAAACGGTGCCATACGTATTGACAATGCCGAATATGATGGAGTTACAAAAGAATGCACTGATCATAACGCACCAAGCACGTGCGCCACCATCAGGCGGCGGTTCACATGACGGCGTCTCGCTGATATTTAAATCAGCAATAATTTTTGTGCTACCATTTTTTAGATTAATCAAATTAGTGCCGTTGACGTCGCCGTTGGAGCAATTTTTTAATTTAGTACAAATAGCATTGTGATTCGGTTGATTAGCTGTACCGGTTACAGCAGCAACAATGCATCCATTTGGTTCGCTATTTTGTTGCGATAGTAACTGCTGTTCGGCCATCGTTGATGAATCACTTGTTGTGTGTTGTTCGCAACGAAAAATGTAGAGTAGAAATAGAGTATAGTTTGGCTAATTTTACATCAATGTCATGACCAAATGTGTGTCGCCGTGTAATTCCCTAAATCGGCGTTTGCTCTCTGTCGTCGCGTACTCTGTGTGTGGTCTAACCTCATGCAATCAACGTTAAATTGTATCAAATTGATTTTACAGACACTTTGATTAAGTTATTTGATAATAAATCATGCAGCCCAAAGGTTATTGAAATAATAAGCACACACTTCAATCTAACTGCATTGAGAGAGAGATAACAAAAACAAATGATCACTTTGGTCAGAGTTTGCTGCGATAAAAATATTTTTAAAAAAATGTGCACGAATTATCTTCTTGGAACTTCAATACACATAATAGCAAAAGATTTGATTGAACACAAAAGTGTCTAATAACTTCTATGATGGTGCATATTTCTGGATAAATGGTAACAAACTAGTTGATTGCTCGACGGTTGTCATGCGAATACCGAGGCATAACCACCAAAACAGAATTATATCAGGGAAAACCGTTCGGCGGTTGTAATTGCCTGCGAAAAGCAAAAACTCTCGTCGAGAGAAACGTAACGCGACGACTAAAGCAAGTGATCGGACAAGAGACGCTGGGGTGTGCACGGTGTAGAGAAAAAATTGAAGTGTCTATCTCTTTCTATTTTTTTTTTTCGTAGTAGTCGTCGCTACACATCTACTGGCACACACCGTAACACACTTGGATTGAAACGTGTGTATCGCAAAATACTCACGCGCAAGTTGCAACACTCACTCAGCAACGGACGCCGACAACAACAAATGATAACACTACTCACACTAAAATCAACTGATGTACACATATTTGGACAGAGGAAATGAAAAATCGTATCGAATTCTATTTATACTAACGCGTAATTATATTGAGCGCACAAGAGAGCGCCGTTAGGTCTTTGTCGAATCTACTGAATACACATGCACACTCATCAGTCACCACATTGATTTTTTCTGTTACTCAATTGCTCGATTCTTGAGGTCGAACCGGCAATACACAATTGGCACTCGCATTCGAGAAGAAGAAAAAAATGCTCAAAATAGCAATTTTACTTTCCAAACGGGAGTGATACATTTTTCGGCAAGTATTGCGTCTACGTATCGAAATGCCACGCTAATCATTTGCGTGTAATATAATCGCTTCGAATTACTTACAGTCATCGAAATGCAATTTAATTGACATAAATTATCACACGCCTAACAAAGTAATTATCGAATTGTATGCGATCAAGTACACTGGATTTAGCTTATAAGCAAATATTTTAATCACCTCAGCAAATTGAGTGCAGTGTTTATAATCATAATGTTCGTTTTGTTTATGGTTTTATTTCATCGTGTATTAACCGCAGTTGCGGTGATTGCCTTCTTCTACTTTACACATTTCTTTTCTGCCACATTATCCAGTATACACTTAGCGCCGTTGCTATCTGGCTATCTATAGAATGGAATATTATTAGTGAGTCTAGAATACAGAGGGTGTGAGTCGATGCAAATTGTCTCGATAGCAGACGGTCCTTGATCATCACCATAAGCAAGTATCGCAAGCGAAGACAACCTCATAAGATTTCTTGGTTTGTGACTTCGTCTGAACGCTGTCGCATATATCGACATGTTATGACTCGGTGTGCCGCAGATGAGTAACTTTTTTTTCATTTTGGCTGATGAAATTTTATTGTTGTGTTTCGATAGACGCCAAGCGTATCAAAAACTTACAAAAACTAACACAGTGTGTTGAAGACACACGCGATAATTGAACACAAACGCACACACATGAAGAGTGGAATTTGAATAAATACATAGAAGCAGAAAAATTGTGCGGTTGATATTTGAATATGCACGAACATGCGAGTGTGCGACGAATATTTTGTTTCTGCTTTCGATTCGTCTATTTTTTTTTATATATATGCATGCACGTGCTATCGATTTTTTTGCTTTTGAGTTGCAATTTCATCTGCGTCGCCGTCTTTCGTTTGGTTCTTACACTTTTGGCATTTCTCAGCACATATTTTTGTTTCGATTGTGTTGTGAATTGTGTAAAAAATGTGTTGAGCAACCAAAAAATGATGTATCGATTTCGTTTGATTTGTTCATTGCAAAACAGTTAAGTTTCGATAGAAAGCGTTCAAAGTGCGTTCTGGGTGATTGATTTATTAAAGTGATCTGAACTCATTTGAGAATTGCGGAAAAAGCAATTAATAATATCAATTGATTAAGATGTGAATTTTTTTTTACTCATTATACTGATTTGGACTGTTGTCGTCGTCGTCGACGCATAGATTATGAATGATTCGATACAAAAGTGTCATTGAAGACAAACAATCAGAAATAATAAATGCAATTCGCTTATAGATCCACTTGGTTGCGCCTTTCGACAGTGTCCCAAATAAATTTCAGTTGAATTTTAATCAATCGCGAACATCCATTTGTGATACAATTGTTTTTTTCATTGTTGTGGCCGTAACGGAAAAGAGGACGGAGTAACTGATTAACGATTCTAATTTCTATTTGGAATTGTGTACGTCATGTACATGACAAAAAGCAGTTTTACGCTAAGCTACGTAGCAAAAGCAGTTCAAGCGAACTAGTATGACCGACCTTTATGGGGTTCTCGATAATTTTCCCATAAGCGCATTCTGAAAATGTCACTGAAAAGGAAAAAACAACTCAATCAAGGCTCAATTTTCGTTGAAGAAAAAAACTGCAAACAATTGCAACGGCAATGTTTCATGTGACTCCCTCGTTAAATGACGTCGCATAACCAAGAATTACTGGAAACTACTTTTCTATTTGTTCATCTAATTCAATGTATACATTCTAAACATAGTTGCTAATTTGCTGAAGACTTAATCATTATTGTCGAGCAAATAATGCTCCGCTTTGGCACTAATTTGCGAATTAATTGTTGTTTTATTAGAGTGAAAACACGGATAATTAGAGCAATTATTTATTAATTTATCCAATCGATTTATGCAAATTTGTCTTTCAATCATGTAATTAAAACGAGCAAAAATTGATTTATCGCGAAAAAAATGCCAAAACACTTTATTTTTAGCTACATAGCTTAACTATTTCGATCACAAACTTATTCGGAGGCATTTGATAAATGCCAATGGAATGTACAGACTCGCTTTCAACTGGCGCTCGGGAAATAGAGATCAAGCCGTAGGGTTGAATGGAATATTGGAACCATACATTGATTATCTCTACCACGTTTGTTCAACACCTCACGAATTACCACCGTTAAAATGTCGACAAAATGTTTTCTGCGGGAGGAAAAATGCAGAAAAAAGAATTAGTACCTATAGAGTCATGTTTAAGATGAAGTATTTCATGAGTTTTTTTTGTTAAGGAAAAAATGAAAAAAGTGAATTTTCTTACTGATCAGCAAACTGCCGTAGTTTATCGCATAGCGTCTGTATGAACCAGGATCCATCCTGGGTGTGACGAATCGATGTGAATCCCGGAACCGTTGACACACAAGTCAAAAAGTCACTATATACCGGAAATGTATTCGATGGACCGTCATGGCTGAGATAATCAATCTAAAATGCAAGATAAAATCAATGAAAATCCATACACACATCAGAAGCAAAGCAAAGCAAAGCAAAAGCATTCATCCGTTACCTCTTTAGCTCTTTGCGTCTCTTCTCCTTGACACGCTTGAACCACAAGTATTTTCGGCTTTCCGATCAATCGATCCGATATGATTAGCTTTTCAATGTCCTCTATTTTAACTGGCACGCTGTTTGCACCGTAAACAATACCCTTGTACCCGTGCGACAGCACACAAATGATAACTGAATCGTATTCGATGCTTTCGTTGATAGTGTCTCGAACATCATTCAGAATCTCCGTATGCAAACGATTGGTTTTTATGCGTGTTTCATAGCCAAAGCGTCTGAAAACATACTGTAAAGCCTCAGCATCACGATCGGTACCATGACGTGTTTCCAATCGACGTTTCGGTAAAAATTCTTTGAACGCTGGATTTGTATCGAAATGGAAGCTTTTTTGGTTTATAATCAATATAATTCCAGCCGATGCCTTTCGAATTTGATAGACCGTTTTTGACTCGGGCACTGACGACAAACGTAGACTGTCGAATGGTCGTGATGTTTCTTCAACGGTTGTCGCTTGTTTGTCATCGGTTTGCATTTTGCCATTGAATTGCTTTGTGACATTCTTAACGATGTCTTTGAGTGAATCGAATTCATTCTCTTTCAGCCATTGGATGATCGGCACTAAATTGCACGGCAAATTACTAGCTTGGTCACTATTTCGGGAAAAATAAATCAGAAGATATTATTGAATTGAAAAAAAATCACTTTCATTTAAACGAAATTTTTGGATTTAAGCAAAATTCTGCATTTGCTTACTGTAACGAGCTGTTAGTTTGTCCAATGTCGATTAAATTTTCCCACAGCCAATTCATCAGATAAATTTCCAAACATTCCCCATTGTCTGAGTAAATAAAATTCCGAATACTCGGGTACTTTTGTTGCATAGAATCAATGAGTTTTTTGCTTTGTCCTACTGTCAATTGTTCGCAAACATAATAGAGCACCTTGACAATCACATGAATGTGTGACGCAGTGTAATGGTTTGTTGGGAGAAAACGTTGTTGCAATTCGGAATAGTCCAGCCCTAGTTTGTGAACGACGCATTTTACCTGAATTAAGCAAATCGCTTCGAGTAGATTATTCTTCCAATCAGCCCCAATATCCTTGGCCCATGTTCTTAAAAGGTCGGTTTCCTTCGACTTATCAAACGATAGCACCAATAGCTGTGGCAAAATTACTTTGTATTGATTTCGGTCATTAGCACACAACAAAAACATTAATGACACCTGTTGATATAAACACACAAGTGATTAGTGGAAGTTGGAAGCGTTCACATTTCAATCGTTCAGTTTTATATAACGAAAAAAAAACAAATACCTTTTCATAGAAATCCAAATCCTTCTCCAAATAAACTAAATCATCTAATTGCAAATTTCGAATTGCAATATTATTTTGAATGATTGTTTCTGTTGAAATTTCTTCACGAGCACAAGACGATGCGTCTATTGTATCCATGTTTGACGTTTTATGCTTTTACAAACCTTCGTTTGTGTATAAATCCGCCGTATAAAATACTTATCAAGTGATTCCCCGCATCCATACCAATTAACATGTTGATTTGATAACATGCGTCATAAAACCAATAAAATACATGTACAAAAAAAATCTCAAATGATATCAGCAAAAAAAATCACTTTCAAATTACCAAAGCATTGAATGCATTCACCGCGACGACGACGACACTTCATTGAATGCACTCCGTTCTTCGGTTAATGACTCGTGGAGGCGCTGCCAACCGTGCAATGCGAAACCAAGCCAGCTTGTGAGTCAGCCATTTTCAACATTTTTCATCATTTCTAAAAAGTTCTTTTGTGTGTTCGTGTGTATAGTAGTTGTGCTCCGATTAAAACGGAAAGAAAATAATTTTTCATCGGTGAATCCATAAAATAAAACGATTTTCAACGCCAATCATTCGTAAAAGTTCGTGTAATACTTTTTACCGACAACAAAAATCAAAAGTGTGAGCTTTTTTTCTTCGTTGCAACAAAATAAAAACCAAGAAGAAATCAATCAGCAAAAATGGTGGCCCGTCAAGGAAACAATCAAATGCGTCGCAATAACAACCGCAACAATATGAATGGAAATCAAAACGGTGGTGGCAATCGCCAAGGAGGTAATTTGCGCCAAAATTTTAAGAATCAAAATCAAAACCAAGGGCAAAACCGTAGTTTCGGCGGTGGTTTCAAGCAACAAGGCCCAAACAATCAAAACCAACGCAATAACCAGAACCGTAATAGCAATGGCGGTGGTGGTGGAAACAACACACCAAACTTGGGTAATTTCAACCAATTGGCCGCTGCCATGTTGCTTCAACAGCAAAATCAATTGTTGCAAAGCGCCTCGCAAATGATGGACAATCCCGGCTATTTGGACTTCAATGAACCACGCCAAAACTTTTCGCCACAGAAAAATAGCAAAAATTTGCAAAACAGTAACAACCAACAAAATGGCAACAATCGCAATAACAACCGCAACAACAACAACAGAGACAACAATGGTAACAATAATCAAGGGGGACGTCGCGGTAATAACTTGAACAACAGAAACAACAACCAAGGAGGTAATCAAGGAAATTTCAACAATCAAGGCAATTACAACAACAATCAAAGGAACAACAACCAACGTAATAACAATTTGAGTGGAAACAACCAAGGTGGTAATAACCCACGATTCCAACGAAATAACAGCAACAACAACGGCAACAATGGCAACAATGGCAACCAAAGCGGTTCAAGCATTTCTAATTTCGGTGGCTTCGGTGGCTTAGGCAACAACGGAGGCCAATTCCGCAACCAAAACCAACGCCAACTACCATTCCCAAATCAATCATCATTCGATAACAGCTTTGCTGCCAGTCTCTTCACCAACCAAGGTATGTCGAACATGGTTTACTCTCTCGAATTTTTTACATTTAAAATCCATTTTTCGTGGAAAAAATTTCCTCAAGTAATTACAACGTAAAAAGTAGTATTGAATATAATTTCAAAGAAGCAGCGATTAAGAAAAAGCAATTACTGCTCAAGAAAAAACCACTTTAAGTCGATTTTCACAAACATCAGAATTATCCTAATGGATGCATTACAATTTGGATAGGTTTTAATCGTGCTGCAGCCATTTTGGCACCACAATTGACTCCATTGTTGAATCGCCAAGGCGGTCGTCAGTTGCGCCGTTTGCAAGGGGGCAATCAATTGAATGGCAACGGTCCATTCAGAGGCAATGGTCCACGTGGCTTGCCATTGCGTCGTAAATTGGCCAACGGCAAACCCGCCGGCGGCAACTTGAAAGGTGTTCGCAACGTGAAAAACCAAAAGGGGCAAAAAAACGTAAAAGGCGGCCGTAAGGTCGGTGGAAAGGGACGTCGTAACCAAGATCGCTACCAATTGAGCAAGCCATGGGTCACTGATGAAATTAAGGCCGCGCATGAAAAGAAAGTCGAATTGGCCAATCAATTGAAGGGCAACAAAAATGACGAACTATTTGCCGAATTCAAGGTCAAACGAGATGAATTTGTTAAGCTATACGACGCTGCCCGTACTGAGTACAACAAAAACAAGGTAACTGATATTCGTTGAACTAATTTCTCAAATTTATTTCTGAACAATTTCAAAAATCACTTTAGTTAAAAACCAAAGAAAAACTGTCCGAAGCCAAGTTGTTTTGGGGTTGGATTGACTGGTAATAAATTTCGAAAAGACTCGTTCAAAACTCAGTTCAAATCATGATCTCGAATACGAACTGAAAATCATTGGGTGTTCTTCATGAGTAGTCTGTCTTTCGTTAAAATTCAATTGAATTTTCACCCGCTTGAATTTTTATTGAAAATAAAAATTCGAAACGAAATTTGGCAATTGTCGATTCGTTGAAATCGAAATTGAATTCAATTTGTGTTTAAAGAACATCCAAAACAAATTGTCCAAAACAACAAAAGACGTACAGATATGAAACCAATGAAGAAAAAAAAAACCAAAAACCTTTTCAACCACACAAGCCAGTGTGTACCAGTGTTTTTATTTAAACAGACAATTTTCATCTAAAACTCTTTCTTTCTCGAAACTGTTGATTTTCCCCCCTACAGGCCAATGAAAAGAAAACCGAATCGGAAAAAGCAAAAGAAACAAATGAAAATACAGAAAGTACAGAAAGTACAAATACAGAGACCGACGCCGCCGCCGACGATACCGCCGCCACTGAAAATGAAAATGAAAATGAAAATGCGGCAAATGACACAAGTGTTGCAGCCACCTCATAAGTCCAATAAACACAAAATGCAATTTTTTTCCCCCACACAAAGAAAAACAAGTTTGCGTTTAAGTTGTTTGGCAGAGGTGTGCGATCATGCATAGTCTCGTATCGTGTATCGCAAACAATTTTGACAGTTGACAATTCACAAGCAACCAACAATTTCAACATACACACACACACCCACAAAATGCAACAGCCAAGATAACCGTACATTTTTTCGCTTCATTTTCTGATATGTATAAATGGTGAACATTTTATTCTTATTTTATTAACGTAACCGATTTTTTTGAATGAGGGAAAACAAAACGAAACATTATTTAGTAGAAAGAGTTGAACAAAACAAAACAATTTACTTACTCTATATGCACACAAGATTGTATAAGACAAGTAAACACTCAAATTCATACAAATTATATTGTAGCTAAAGGAAAATCATAACAAAACCATGAAGAAGAAGAAAACAAAAGAAATAAAAACGCAGAACTGTTTTATTCGGAGAATTTATGAAAAGAATAAAGTTGAAAAAGTAATGCGAAGAAAAAAACGTAGCGAATATTAAAATCAGCAGTTTTAAAAATATGTTGAATCCAATATAAAATCACAAATCCACACATTTAAACTAGAGAGTCAATGTTTTTTTCGCTGCATGTTTTTATTCTGAACAACAACACACACACACAAAAATATGTAAATGTAACCCAATCTTAAATTTGGTGTACTATTATTTAAGTATGTATCTTATCTCTATCATTTTTGATCCCATCAGTTTTCGCTAGCATCATTCAACAATGCATCAAATAGAGTGTGTGCTCCATTGCCGTCAGTACAATGACTGTGTACTCGACGATGTTCTTTTTTCCCCGAATATTAAAATAAAAGATGAATTATATTCCCATGCACGCATCTATTTTCGATCTTGAATGAATGCCATATGCATTTTTTGTGGTCATCTCGAGAGAAGTTCTCTTTTTTCTCTCGCTGGAGAAGTGATGCGACCTTCAAACTTATTGCTATATTACATCTCCACAATGCACTTGCCAACATCACGGATCACAGAATAATTCCATTGAATTTTCCCAATGCGGAAAATTATTAACGCAATAAAGAAAACAAAAATTGATGAAGATGATGACAAAAATATGGTGGGCAAATTAAACGTTTCATTCAAAAACAAACACAAAACTATTTTTCATGATTAGTAGATAAAGATACATATGAACAAACAAAAAAAAGTTAAATAAAAATAAAAAAAAATTAAACGCTGAAATCGACAAGGATTTCGCTTTGATGGGGTTTTACTTTGATCTGTGGGTTGCTGCTGTTGTGAACACAAAAGCCAAAACAAAAGTCATTCGACTTTTTAGTTACGCAACCATGAAAACTCTGTCCAGTGTGCCAACAACCGGATGGTTCTCCATCCAGTATGCGTCATGGCTCTCGAACCAGCAACACACAAAACCGCCACAGACGCAAAATAACACCATTTTATCCATTTAAAATTAGTACGATATACATTGATAACGATTAGCTTAAGTTCAATTTATTCACAAATGCATATAATTTGACCATTTCAATTTCATTTATATGAGAACGAGAAAAAGGAACAAGAAAATTACATGATGATTAGACACAAAAGAATTGATGGTTATTTTTTGGTAAATGTTTCTTTTTTTTATTGAATGAGTGTTTAAAAATTCGACTCTTTTGTTTCGAACTTATTTTTTTGCGTGAAATTGTTTGAGATTTCAATTTGCAGAGATGAAATAAATAAAAACATAGATTTTATGCTAAATGAAAGAAAAAAAAATTGTATTCCTTAACTGAATCCTTTCGTTTATGATTTTGACTGGATGAAGAAAAAAATCGGAACGATACTTTCACTTCGGATTGCGATCGAAAAAAAAACAAGAGGAAAAGAGATAAAAACCTCGGTGTTGTCGTTTTTGTGGCTCTGGGGCTGATTCTCACACAAATGAACACACACATAAATACATCCAGTGTGTTGTGGTACAAGAGTCCTTGTACACGAGACATCAGCTGAAATAAAGAGATAAAAACACATGGTAGCTCTATCGAATATGTTGTTGACATCGCCACAACCACACCACACACAACAATATTCGTCTTATTTATTTATGGCTCTCCCGAGTGTAACCAAGTGGCAATACTTGACATATAGAACAAATATCCCAAGCTATTTTACCTTACTATTTTTTTCGTTTTCGTATCTAAAGAACACCTAGATCTATTTATCTTATCTTCTATCTATTTATAATGTGTAATTAATCAGCGGATCAATTACAACACACAAATATTATAATAGACAATTTTTAAACGACACACGCAATACATAACGAGAAAGAAGAAAAATAAACAGAAAGTAATTCGATCATTTATTGAATTTCAATTAGTTTTTAGGATGAGATCTATTGTAACAACATATTTTATTGTTTCCAAAATAAAAACGTTCATTGAAAAACAACTGTAAAAAGAGTTCAACAGTGAGAAAAAACGAAATGGTTTCCTTGTTAAAACACAACCTAAAAAGAGGAATAAAGCGTCGGCTGGAGAATGCACTTGATTGCCAATACAAGTAGAACATAACGATACATCGTTGATGTGCACGAACCGAAAGTAAAGCCAAAATCAATGACAATGCCCATACATATAGTCGATATAAAAATGGAGCATAAATTGTTGAAATAGAGCTTGACGTAGAAATGACGATTATTCCCCATTCGGTTCACGTGTGTGTCCGCACATGTACCAATCTTGTGGCAATCATTCTCCACCACCGCGCACATTTACATCGCAACAGCTATTGCGAACAAGGCCTGTGTCAATGTTGAAAAAGTTACATGCAATCATGTGGTGCATCTGCAATTCAGTTTTAAAGCGAAAATCGCAGCCAGGTTTGTAACAGTCGGATTTGTTATTCCCATGATTTTATCATCATTTCTTTTTCTCTTATTCTGGAGTTTGTGTCATAAATCACTCTGACATTTTCCTGTCGAGTGTTGAGTTTTGAGTTTTTGGGACAACAAAGTTTTGAATTTATTCTAGCTGAACGGATTATTTTAATTGGACAATTTTTGAGTCGAATGCGGCATCAAGTACAAGCGACTTGAAGCGCCAGAAGCGTTGGCGTTTGCCCAGCAATTGGATGAATTTGCTTCATGGCAATGTGCAGACACATGGAAAAAATTGCACAATTCCATTTGGATGGTTGACATCATCGAATGAAGAAAAAGAGAATTTTTTCCCTCCCTCACAAAGAAGCAAAGAAAAAGTCTGCGTGCATTAAAATGAAAAGAAAGATTCGCAACAAATTGGATCAAATAAATCCAATGCTAAAATCTTTCTGTCATTCAAAGGTAAAACGAAAATCAATTTCAATAGATAGAGAGAAAAACAATTTACTGTTCCTAGAAAAAACCAACAATTTTTTGTTGCGAAAATGTTGACAATTTCCATACTTTAGTTTTAATGGTCCTACATTAATTACAATGGCAACATAAAATAAAAGCAGAACTTTATCGATTTCAAGTGACCTTGTTTCCAGTGTGCATTTCAATTTAATTGGCAGTTATCTGATTTCCCGTTCAGCATATTCTACTCACGCATTATCCAATTGCCTTTGCCATCATTTCGAATTGAATCATCTCTCTCACACACACACAGTTGAATTATACATGGCGCGTGTAGACAGCGCACATGGCCTAGGTGCCAGCGCTCGCTAATTAATTCAATTTAATTTATTTGCGAAAGTGTGAAAACTTTGAAGTTGGAATTCAAGTTGTACGACAAATTGGATTGATTGCCAATATGTATGATGGGCTGTGAACAGTGTGAATTCTTGTCACACAGCCCCGAATTCCCCATCATTTAACCACAAGCATTCGTGCTTGTTTCATATATTTTTGTTTTGCGTTTCTTTTTGTTTTGAGTTTCTTTCACAGTGATCCAGTCGTGCACAACGGACGAGGGCTGAATGGATTCCGTTTACCTTTATGACGTCCAAACGCGAGACTGACGTGATGCAACTATCAATCTCCTCACAATCTCCTCATTTGACAGCAAGCTGTAATGCCGTGCATAGTAAGATGGTGGTAAACGTTGGGCCGAATATAAAAAATGCAATGGTGCACGTTGTAAGCAATTACGGTGTGTTTCGATTCATTTTAAACCACGTTTTCGTTCGTTTGATGATGACGACACAACGGAATCGGTTAGATTGTGTCATTGCAGTTGCAGGTTCTGGTAAAAATAGTATTTGCTTCGAATCAAATATTTAAAACCTGAATAAAATACCTTGTCCAAGGTAGAATACACATTCAAAATCCGTTTTTTCTATTTTGAACATTTTTTCCAGCTAAGAAAAAATGAAGTTCCTGCTGACAAAGAGTTTTAGCGAAAAAAAAGGTTGAGTATGCTTCTGTTTGAAATTTTATATTTATTTATTATGTTAAAATCTGATTTTCAAAACTATTTGCTAAACCTTACACGCTATTATTCATTTTATTCACTTTGTCTAATTTCAATAATTTAATGAAATTCAAAAAATATTTAATTTTTTTTTAAATTTAAATGTTAAACTTGTTGTTATTCTCTTTTGTTTATTCGAAAAAGAAGAAGAACATATTTTTTTTTAAATATAGTATAGGAATAGTTCTTTAGTTTTTTTCTTCTTGTTTTGTTCAAAATGTTACACTGTATTTTTTGGTTCGGAACAACGATTTTAGCTTTGGTTATTTTATGTTTCTCCACAATGTTTTGCACATAAACAGACAATTGACATTCAAGTTTATTTGATTACATAGAACAGGTTTATTTTTGTTGTTTCAATCAAGCCAAGTTGATAAAATATGTTGAACAATTTTGATTAAAGCCAAATTGATTTAATTTTATACAGTAAACGAATTAGTTGCACAATGAAGAGCAAAAGAATTTTTTTTTTCTTGACAGAAACACTGATATTGATATAGTATTACTTTTCCACATGACCATGTCGTGTAAGAAAAGTATTGGGATCGCCTCGATTTTTTGACCCCCTTAAAATCAGTTTTTTTCGATTTTCGAGCTCTGAAAATCGCAAAATCTAGCATATTTTTAGGGTCGTAGGGTAGGTGCGTGGTACACTGTACGCTGTACGCAAAAAATGAGAATTGCCATCGCCTTAAATTTGTTGACCTATTAATAATCAGTTCTTTTTCGATTTTTGAACGCCGTAAATCGCAAAATCTAGTGTTATTTATGGCTCGTAGTGTAGGTGCGTGATACACTGTACGCTGTACACTGTACGTAAAAAATAAGGTGAAAATTAGTAACTCGTTTGCAATAGTCTCAGCTATTATGTGAAGAAGGTGCAAGTGAGATAAATTGTGACACTTCTTTTTTAAAAACAAATCATGCATGGAGAATTGGATTTAATTGGAAATTATATGTTTGGGAGTGTAGAAAAGTTAACCTTACGAATGTAAGGCATCTTGTTTTGGAAACTGGGTTTGATGGTTCGTTGATTGAATTTCCATTTTTAACAATATTATACAACCCCTGTGTATTCTTGCATTGAAACATCCTCAAAAACTCACTCAGTCGCTCTTTTCCTGTCAATCCTGTCTGCTCTTCACTCGTACACTCTGTTTGGCCGTCGAATCGAAGTTCCGTGGTTCTTTTTCATTTTCTTTCTTTTAAATTTCTTCAATAAAGTTACAAAAATAGTTTCAACTACATTAACTGTGTAGTAACTACGCTAAATACAATAGAATTACTGGCTTAAAAGCATTGCTTTTACCGCAAAGAAGAGAGAAAAAGGGAGAAATTACGTTCACTTTGACGCTGATGGCCCTTTGATGAAAATTCACTAAAGTCGACGAAAAATTTACTTTGTTTTTTTCTTTTGTTTCATACTAAAAACCTATAACGATAGCAGCCAGCACAAAGATATGCTTTTCGTTTCAATTCAATTCGAAATTCATTTTGTTTTCATCTTACACTCTTTCTCCATTCTACATTTGAACATTTCATAACTTTGTTCCCCTATTTCTTTTGATCATTTCTCGGCCAACTTAGAGCAATACATTCTAAAAATCCAAAATAATATATCACTTTTGCACCGCTATTAACTCGGCAGAGCATAGTATTTCACTCTTAATTCATGAGATGTACAATTTCTATTCAGTAAAAAGATTCAAATACCAACTTATAGCTGGTTAGTGGAGCTCAGATCACGTGGACACTTCACACACACATTTTTCTTCTCTATCGCATTCTATCGATTTCGAACTGGTTACGCACGCTCCGGACACTTGGTTTGGATGATACGTTGTGGGGCTTGTATATCGGTCTCATCATCATCATCATCGTTATCATCATCATTTTCATCCTTGACCTTTGCCGTATGTATCACGATACCCGGATGCTCAGTCGACGGTGGTTGTAGCTCATGACTTTCGCCTGGCATTAAATTGGCTAATGCAGCTAACAGATCATGGTTAACAATTGGTTCACCTTCTTCGTGCGGTTGCCATCCGGCGGGCGGACTAGCCGGTGGTGATATCAAAAACTGTTTGTATGGCGCGGGTGGCTGTAGAAATTTGTGAGTCTGCAAAAACGATAGATGTGAAATACGAAATCAAATACGATTTAAAAAATGATAATTTTTTTGTTTACAAATTGTATCACACACTCAATTCAAATTCATGTGTCACTAATGCGACGTTGAATTTTGTCGTATTTATACTAAAATGTGAACTCATTCCACCAAATCCATGTTCAAAGTAATTAAATTAGCATGTGTTTTGACGTGTGTCTCTTACCACAGGCGTAACTGGCTGTGCGAAATAGCAGTTAATTTTCGATTTGCCAACTTGGTACTGGTGTAATTGAATGCGAGCATTGGCAGCGGCAACGGCCGTATCAAAATTAACGCGCAATCGCCTGAAACTGCGAAACCATTGAAATTTTACATTTGACGAAAATAATTTAAACACATTTTCAATCTCTTCGCGTTGCGATTCATTGGTAAAGACTTCTGAATGTATGTTGGTTACTAAATGAACGAGAAAAAAAAAATGGAAATTATTCAAATGAAAAATGGTTTTGAAGTGTGTCTCTTACCAATTAATGAGGTAGGTAAATCATCAAATGAATCCGAATCTGGCGAGTGTTTTTTGTTATGCTCCTCAAAATCCTCGTCGTCCATTTCAAGCGGCAATATTGGATGCTGATTTGTCAAACCGTCTTGTTTGTTGATGAAAATGTTTTCATCCGGCGAAAATTTCTCATTGAAATCCTGTGTTTCGGCCATTGTGTGATATCTCGGTCGCTTGATTTTACTGCAGCTACTGTTGCAACGTTCGATTAATTTTGTTGTTGGCGAACAACAATAGATAGAAAACAAAACAAGACCAAACTGAATTGCCTATTTGTGTTGTCTGCCAAGAAAGAGTCGCCACGTAAATTAACTCTCTTGTTTCGTGATAATCAGCACCAATTCATTTATGCGAATTACGTCGATGCGATATGGGTGATGCAAGCGCTGCTTGTGTTATTTTTCTTTTGAAAATGGGTTTTTTCCGCTCTTTATTTGTAACTTGATGCACGGTTTACGTCAATCACCGATCAACTGTAAATCTATTGTAGTGCGAAATGGATCCGAGAGAGAGAGAGAGAGAGAGAAAGAATGGAAAAAAAGAAGCAAAGAAATTAGTAAAATAAAATAAAACGAACAACCGAATAGCAATTATGAATTTGAGTTTGGTCGGCGTTCTATTGCAATATTTTAATTTAGACAAAAATTCAGCACATGCGCTGACCAATCGCCATTAGCAAATAAAAATATTTGCTCGGAATGTGAAGAGGCAAACGAACGTAAACCAAAATGTTTTTTAGTTGCGAACAGAAAATTATTCGTTTACTCTGGTTTCATCCAAATTCTAAGCATATTCTTTCGCTTGATGTGAACACACTAAACTCTTACTAAGCGTCTCTTACTTTATCTTGGTCCCGAACAAAAAAAAGACAAGTGTATATCTACAACAATTTCGACGTGGTAGGTATTAAATGAAGTCAATGGCAATGGCAACAACGGCCGATGCTTTTGACGCTACTGTCAACCAATTGTCATTGATATATTTGGAGTCGGTATTAATTAGTGGGGTATCAAAATCGATTGTCACGCGATTTTCGTTAATATCAATTAATCGAGATAGCAAATAGTCACAAAGCAAACGGATTAATGCCAAACCAGCTCACACTCAGAACACTGTACCCATATTCCATTTGAATACGGCGCGAATTGAATTGTTATTCAACAAAATAATCTTTTATGATGCACCCAAACGGATAAAAGCGATCGCAAAGCGATACCGGTAACGATGAAATGAAAAAAAAACACGACGACGGTGGATGACAACGAAAATGAATTGAATACAAAACAAAACGAAATTGAACAATTAAGGATTGTTTTCGGCAATCGGTTGGTTTCGTCGGTGCCGATGCAAAGTGGTTTGCGTTTGGCTTCGTGTGGCTTTGCACGGAATGTGTCTCAATTTGCGTGCGACCAAATTGTGCGAAACAATCGCGACGGTCCATCAAATCATCAATTATTACAGTTATCTAGAAGTGCAGCCGCGGTACAATAAAACCACTGGTTCGAATCAAAATTGGCCCGCTTGCATGGCTGCCAAATAGATAATAAAAAATCAAGTACTTTGTCCGTTGTGCCAAATGTTAAATTGACTAATTCACTTATTTGTGCATTTGATACAAATAATTCTTGTTTTATATTCACTTATTATGATTATTCAGCATTTAAGACTTTGTAACACACACACACATACAGGAAGGAAAAGAACATATCTCACAATTAGTTCGATTGAACTGTGCCAAAAAAATACTCAAAAACGATAGAATAACTACCACATATGTACACCAGATGAACACCAAGCATCCAAATGGCGAGCAGAAGGCGCTTATTTTACGAGTGAACACTTTTAGTGGAAACGAACGAATAACTACATCACAATAGCCTGTCACAGTAATAGTGTGAAACGACGACAACGACGACGATAATAAATATTTGCATGGCGTTTGTGACGTTCGGACGGTTGACGTTCGTCGAAAGCGATTCGGTTAGTGGTGGTGTTTATGTAATGTTATGTGCTGCACGTGAAACGTCATGCAAACAGACAAAATATCCACCAACACACATCGTACTCTTGTCGTCGTAAGTCACGCACCTTGTACACTCAATCTAATGTTATTCCGTCGTCGTTGTTGTTATATTGATTTTTTCTTTGTTGTGTTTCGATGCCTGTGGTAAGTTATGAATCTATATAAAAAAAACTTTCCTCATTTTGTTTTTTGTTTGTATTCCTCTCTCCCACAGCACATTGCTATAGTTTGATCGTGAGTGGACTCGCCGGACTTCAACGCTCGAACATTCCAAACCGATTCAACTTTGCTCTTTCATAACATCGAAAAAGAAAAAAACTTTTTCAATGGGTTCTTCAAAGACCCAAATCTAGTTTTACAATTTAATTGTTTTGCACGAAAGTCGAATTCTGACGATTGCCGATAGGGCTTTCTTCAACTTCTATTTCTCAATCGAAGAAATCTCGGGCGGTTGAGGGTGGTGTGAGAAATACGACCATAATCGCGTCGAAAAAAAAAGAATAATATTTTATTACAACTTTTTCGGTTTCTCATGTACGTAAGCATACGAATCAATTCGAACGGAGCGCCACACTGTTGCCCAACATAAATCGTGTGTGTATGTGAGTGTGAATGTGGTTCTTTACCTCCACTTCCACTAGATTGGAATCGCAACGGTGAATTATTATTGTGCCTCTATCGAACTATATAGTGTATAGTGTATAGGATTGTGTGTGTGTGTTTTCATTGCTTTATTTTTCACCCCTTTCCTTCTGCCATTTTCCATTTTCCGTTTTCGGTGTGAATGGATTCAATTGTAATGCTTGGAATTTGTTGTTGTTTCCTTTTTTTTAATGAATCAACATTGCGGATTAAATAATGGGTTGATGACGAGGCGCTGGGAAAATTCACTACAATAGCAAAAAATGGTGTTGCGTGCTCACCCAGCTATGACGCCAGAACATCCAAACAATGTGCACATGTTGAAAGTTCATTCTAAAATGAAATTTTAATTGAAAATGCAAATCCATTTGCCACGTTTGTCGTAATTAAAAGCAAATGAACTTTAAATGCGTCGCCTGACGAAAGCAACGAGAGAAAGAAAAAAAGTTGTAGAAAACAACAAAAAGCACTTGACAGCCATATCTTGCATGAGAAATATCCTTTTGTAAATTTCATAGTTGGCAGGTTTTGTCTCGCAATTCTGGCACACACCGTGAATAAACAAAGAAGCGCAGTAACAACAACAATGCGACACACATGACGGGGTGGAGAGACATAGAAAGTAAAATATTTGTCTCATCAATCTTCTTTCGCACGAAACTTGACACAATCGATTAATTTCTACTCTTTGAATTTTTTTTCTCCCTTTCTTTCTCTACCACCACATAAAACAAATAAGATCGAATTACATCTTTAGATTGTCTAAACTTGTCTCCTTGAACCTAATTTTCGATTTGGCTTGTGCAACACTATTTTATTTTTTCCGGTCATAGGTTTCCACCAAAATTAGACGCTCAGACCACACAACACCAAATTGATACGCATTTCAAAACCAAAACAGATTATCCAATTGGCGATGTGATGAACTTTGAAATTTCGCCACACAATTTATACTCACATGTTTCAAATCTACTTATTGCGATAGACAAAGAGAGTTCAGACACACCAGACGAGAGATACGAAAGAAAAAAAATAACCAGAATATTGCAGAAACTCTGCGCGACACGGAGAGCTGCTTGAAATTAGGAGCTAATCGAACGAAACCTACGCTGCTACTAAATAATGACGAATAATTTTGTTTAGAATTTTCATCTTGACAGCTTCAATTGACGTAATGTATCGCGCCTTTGCCAATAGATAAGGCGTTTGTATACCATAAGCGCACAGCTATCCACATTAAACGCACAGTGAATTTGTTTTGGTTTTTATGGCGTTCGATAGGGATACGGGTGTCGAACAAGCATCGAGCAGTGAAATAAACGTGAAATTTACAATAAAAACTCTGGAACATTGGCTATGATTTTTTTTTGATTTTCAGCTTGAAAATCATTTTTAGGATGCTAAAAAAAATTTGTTTTCCAAAAAAAGTCTTTATTCATCAAAATCCGTCCGTTTTAACAACATTCTACGTTTGGATCATGGACGAGCGCATATGGCAACACGTTTCCTATAAACCAACACATGCTCATTACTGCATCAATTTGTTGTCTGGTTGACGTTTGACAGCCGGAGCTTGGTGTGAATGGTCATTTGATAGTCATTTTACGTGTACTTTTTCTAATTTTAAATCACGTTTTACTAATTAATCCACAAAATATTGAATGAAATTGATGTGCGATTGAAAGCAGTTCGAGTTTGAGACGATATTTGAAGAGGAAATCCAAAGTAATATTCATAATGGCAGGAATTGAGTCGATGATTGTTGAAGAGAAGCAACCACCCACCAAACAAATCGATCGAGAAAAGGTAAACATTTGACAATTTGTTCAATGAACAATGAAAAATTAAGGTTCAATTGATTAATTACATTGCTATTTCCTATCACCTACCCTCATCAAGACGTGTCCATTGTTGTTGCGTGTATTCTGTTCGACCGGTCGTCATCATTCGCCTCAGGAGTTTCAACATGGGAATGTGCCGTCAAATGAATTACAAATTTACACATGGCAAGATGCTACATTGCGTGAATTAACTGCCCTTGTACGCGATGTCAATCCAGAAACCCGTCGAAAGGGTACCTATTTCGATTTCGCTTTAGTTTCACCCGATCCCTACAATCAGGGCTATCGAATGCGTGAAATCGGTGTTACCTGTTCAGGACAACGTAACGCTGACGATGGACTGTCATTGGCACAAGCGAAATTCACAATCGGTGATTATATGGATATAAATATTACGCCGCCAAATCGTGTGCCACAACAACGGCGTCGACCATACTAAACGAACGAGCATTTTCTTTGTCAAGATTTCGTATATGACTACTTTTATAGGTTTTCTGCTGCATTTTCCCCCCTTGACCTCAATTCAGTTGTCTTCTTCTTCTTGCATGAACTAATTTGAGTTGTTTTTTTTAAACGCATCACAAATGACTCACAGCGAAATAGAAAGACTCATCATTTATTCGGTTTGTTTCTCACAATCATTACATTCGCAATATAAAAAAGTATTTCGTTTTTAGCAATCATTTTGTAAAATCTTAATCTAAAAAATAAAAACAAAATTTATAGAAAGAATAACTAAAGTCTTTTACTTAAAGATACGATATTGTGAAGCGTCCACTTGTTCGAACCGGATATGTACTTGTATTTCTCTAGCTTCACTGCGTCGATGTTCTTTTTTTTATTTAGTTGTGATTCGGTCTTCTTGTCTTTCCTTTGCCATTCAAACTGATGCGTTGGCCATTTGGTAGAACCATTTGATTTTCTTGATAATCGATGTATGCACCGTTATCGGCTAAATTTGGACGACCACCTTCATCTTCGATTTCATCCTGTTCTTCTTGGTCACGTTTATTTGGATCGCATTGAATACCCGTTTCATAGTTATACTCCCGCTTCACACCATCCGGATCAACATAACCGTATCGCCCACGTGTAATGCAGTCGTTTCCGATAATTTCTTCTTTGAATGAACCGTCATCGTTTTCAAAGCCCCAATTGATTGTACCATCTTCGTTTTCCTCACGGTATTTACGCAAAATCTGAGCGACCGGCTTCTTTTCACGATCCTATTGAACGATTTTCAAAATGTTTGATATAATTATGTGATTACGAATTTCTCATGGTAATATTTACACTCATAATCGATGTGTCTAGTACTTACATCATGTTCATGGTGATGTGGACGAGGTTTGACATTCAAGAATTCAACTTGTTGTTGTGGCCGACGAATTGGTGTCAATTCTTTTGCTTCGAAGTGTGGTCTTGGTTCGCGGTATTCAGGCCGGGCACGAAGCTATTGGTTTATGAAAAAGTTTAGAGAATTTGTAGAATTTTGGTTGAAAATGTTGAGAAAAATAACACGAAAATATTTCTAAGAAATGACAAAGAAAGAGAATTTCTACCTTCATTTAAGCAACTTACCGGTGGTTTAGTAGTTCCCTGAAGTGCACTTTGAACTGGACGATCTTGATTGACAACAAATCGTTGTGCGCTGCCAGTCGTTCGGACCGTTGTTGGTAGAATTTCTTGAGCTGGTTGCACGAATCGTGGCGTTGTTGAGAAATCAATAAGTGGTCGATGATGATCTAAAACTTCACCATTTTCATCCGTTGTATAAAGAACCGCTGGCAATTGATGTTTAAGAGGCTGTTGTTGGAGTGTCTGAACTTGTGGTATATATGGTTGCTGATGTGGTTGTTGTTGTGCGATGAAAGATGGTGTTTCGCCAGATTCATTCTCTTCCGTCACCGGTTTTGCATCTTCGTTGAGACTGTTTTGATTTGCGAATGGAACGTTGTTTGGACGGACTGGAGTCGCTAAGACTGGACGACGTGCACGCAAGAAGCCACCGTGTGGTGGTGCAACCAAACGTTCATTGCGATACTGGATTGGCTGTCGAACTGGTGTAATAACTGCACCTGGAATGGAAAACCTCGGTTCAAATGGGCCCAGCTGTGAATTGATGCCTGTCAAGCAATAGACAAGAATAATCTGAAAAATGAAAATAAAGCGTCAATAAAATGGTTCGGGCACTCAAGTCAAGTGGAAGACAGCCATGTGAGAAAATATATAAAGAGATCATTCTTCTTAATAAACATGATGAATATGCTAATTAGTAATTACGAACTGCGTCTTCGAGCCACCACCTGTAATCACTCACGATTCTTTACTAAGATTTTTTTCTCTCAAATGAAGAAAATGAAGAAGAAAAAAAAATAAGTGCTTTCTCATTGAACAGACAAGCAAATTATGTGGTCGTTATTTAAATATAAATGCTTTAATTTGCCGAAGTGCGGCGTTCTGTATCAAGTGCACTTCAACGACATAACCTTGGTTTCGGTTGTTATAAATGTTTCAACGCACTTTTTTTCTGTTCGCTTAAATTTATGCTCCGACGAAACGAATCGAAAGCAAAAATCAGAGGAAAGCGAACGAGATGACAAGATGTAATAAAAAGCGATACAATACGAGAGAGATAAAAATAAATATTCAAGTCGCATATAAAATATGAGATTAAGTGCTATTTCAATGAGGTAATTATTATTGACCTATTGCTTGCTTGCCTCTAAAATGCTTTTAACCCAATGAATGAAAAAATGAAAACCCGCATAATACTTCTTTTCGGAATGATCACATGTATTCAAAGGCAAAAAAATAACATGCGTTCAGAGCAGGGCAGGTCACCATACTTATTCAATTTCAACAATTGCGTTTCCTTATGATTCTTTTGATTTTCGGCTTTCCTTTCCACCGGCAATGGAAACAAAAGTGATGCTGCAACGATACGGATCGGAATTACATTGATTAAAATTATGTCAGATTCACAGTTCACCACGGTGGCAACGAAACGAGAGAGTTAGAGAGGAAAAAACGGAAAACGAAATTAAAAGTGTTGGAAGAAAAGAGAGCCAGCGACAGTTCAGTAGCATGTCGTATGATTGGCATCGAATGTGAGACACACCGAGATTGGCTTACATAATTTGTAATATTTGTTGTAAATAGATACACAAGCAAAAGCAGAAAAAAAAATTGCTCCACTTTATGGTTGAAGAGCGAGAGTGATCTTGCGCACCTCAACCGATCGCGCAAAATTGGAGCGCGACGCGATTCAAGTTGCATTCGTCATTCCGTGTTTACATAATGGCGATTTTAATAAATTACATGTGCATATTAATGAAAGAAAATAAGTTCTGGCTGGATGGAGAGCCTTCAGTGCACAGCGTTGCAGAGGCATCGTGCGCGCGCTATTCCGGTGATCGTATTTGGGCATGATCGCGTGGTTGCATTATACATGAACCGAAAATCGCATTATTGTGTGAAAATTGACAGACGACGCGTTGAAAAAAAAAACAGATTCGAACAGCGAACATAAGTCATTTCCATAAAATGCCAAAAGCATTTCGATTCCCCGCGTGAGCGCATAGCACAGAAATTATTGAAAAAATTAAATTGAAATATCAGGAAATATTCATGTCTGTACGATGAAAATTTTACGCGACGAAAAAAAATGTATTCATACAGACAATTTATTCAGGTGTCTCAGACTCGATTCGTTTGTCCATAATTTTGCATGGATTTATTTGTCTCTGCGTTGATCTCAATAGCGCGGGCCACCATTGAAACCATTCGGCCAGTATACAGCACACATTTACTTTGAATGCTGTTTTCTTTCCTCTTCTCGTGTTTTGGATTTTGTGCCGTGTTACAAAACGGGTCGATAAAAATAAAACCGGATCTCATTGTCGTAGAGACAGTGACGATAATCATGCAATTGTATATCGAATTTAGTCATGGCGTATGGCATTAAATTATTCAACAAGTCAAACGAACAAGAGAGCGAGAGAGAAAAAGTGGACAGAATCATACAATGTGAAAAATGTTACCGAAAATCTTGTTAGACGTGGATATAGTCACAATTATGTTACCGAGCAACAATAAGGCCGCGTACAATGTTCAGGAACGAATTCCAATTAGATACAATGATATTATGAATTTAAGCGAAATATTGACAAATGGCTGTGGCAAGAAAGTTAAAATTTTCTGATAAATTTGCTAACGAAATCATAACAGTTCCACATATTTGCGTTTGCGAACACTTCTTTGGAAAGGCAATTAATTTGATTCGCTATTTTGTGTGTGTCGCTCGATGTGTGCGCGACAAATGCTGGGACTTTCTTTTCGCAATAGCTTTTGCGAACACCTGCACCAAAGTAAGTACCTTGGATTCCGAAACGAAAGTGATTTTACTACGAACTCTCTGCGGAAAAAAATGGCATCAGCAGTGGTTTTTTCTCTTCTTCTTTTTTTTTTAAATATTAGCAATTTTTATCAGTGCGTTTCATACGTGTGTGTGAGTGAGTACCAACGTTTTTGCAGTTCAATTACCGCTAATTGTTTGTCTGAACAAATTATGATAAATAATGCAAATAACAAACGGCACAATATTTGCAATGTCAGTGTTTAATCACACCATTCGATTTGATCAGCAGCAGCAGCCGAAGAAGAAACAACAATGAAAAAAAAACACGCAGCTACAAAAATCTCATTTTCATTTTGCTCACAAAACAATGTGCAATCATGCAGGTTGCGCGTCAAAAGCACTATTTGGAATTCGTAATCGTACAATGGAATTGGCTAATTTAGTAGAAAATCTGGTGTTCGCATATTTGATTGAAATAATAGTGACTTTCACAGAACCACCGATTGAATAATCGGGATCAATTTGTCTATTGAACTCAAAAGTTCCATGACACATTTCCCATTTCGGGTTAAAGTAATCATTTGAAGAAATGACCAAAAAAAATTCATATAAAATCCAGTTCGGTTCACTTGAACTCAACGAACGTCTTGCATTCCAAAAAAAAAAGTAGAATCATTATTGTGTACGATACCACAATTCAAGTGAAAGAAGTGAAAAAAACTACTCGCATCGAATGGATTTCAACCGGTCCAATTATTTTAGCACTTTTTATCAGTTATCTTCGAAAGAATCATGTAACAACTTTATTATATCATAAAAATCCAGTGCAAACATAACAATTTGCTGTTTTTTTTTTTAAATGTATGCCACACAACAATGCACGGTTTATTAACGAAATCGAGAAGTATTGAGGGAAAAAACTGTACTTATAAATAACGAGTAGCTACCGTGCTATGGGAAAATGAAGAAAAAGCGATCAGGTTATAATGTGCGAGCACAAGAAAATAATCGAACGAGCCGCTACTGTTTTTGGGGAGTGTAATTCCCAAAATGGGCAAAATGCCCAAAAAAAACACATGTTTCAAGCGTGTGAGAGATAGAACGATTGAATAACTAATTGATACATTGTAAAGCAATGATGATCAATGAAAATTGCGAATTTTCACCCAAAACCAGTCATTTAATGACTATGCAACTTGAAGGTAATTTGCGTATTGTGTTCACTGGGTTAATTATTTGGTTGATGTGAGTTTTTTTTTTTGCTGCCACTACGAATGATGCATTTTTGTTGGAATGTCACCGAAAATCGTGTGGTGTAATTCGCATTACGTGATTATTCTTGAGCATTAAATCAATATTTGTGTTGAGTTTTTATTGGAAGACATGCCAAATTTACGCTTCTTTGATTCAACTAATGGGCGGCAAGTGAAACGCGAGAGAAAAAAAAACAAAACAATTCAATGTGAACCATCACATAACCAGGGCATATCGAATTCAATAAAGTAAACCACAAAAAAAGCGATAAGTCATGATCCACATAAATGGTTTGTTCATTTGATTGTTTCGCTGGGATTTTGGCAATTGCACTTTTGCCCACGCACACACACACACACTCACAAAGCACCATCGCACACAAGAAATTTAATTAGTCCAGTTTTGTTTGTAGCATTTTTTTTTCATTTTCTTCATGCGTAATCGAATATTCACTCAACGATAACTAAATGCATGCAATAATTGAATGTCGGAAAAACGAATCAACTGACGGGAACAGTGAAATCAAAAAGTCCATGTTTTATGTTCCGGGCTTATTGGATTTTATTACTATGCAATTGGAAAAACATTCAGCACAAGTTCATGTTTGTTTCATAACCGTTATCGTTTCTGTATTTTTATTTTTATTTTTGGTTTTCTTTTCGTTGTGCATTGAAAGGTGAGTGATTGTGTGTATTTCATATGGAATTGGATATATTTTTATCGTTATCACTCGGATGGAATCGGAAGAGTATACGAAATGAATGTGTGTGTGTGGTACATTATTATTATGTGTTTGTCCACCATATCCCAATTACCTTTTGGTCATTTCTCAGTCGCTTCACATTGTTTCGGTAAATTTGTGAGCAACTGCATTTCTTTCTTTTTTACTTCTTCTTCAGTGAGTGCTTGGCGCGAGGCCTGCTAGCGAAATTTATGCGCTGAAAACTGGTTATTCAGGAAAAGTCGCATACCATGCACACAATGAAGTCGCATTTGGCAGAGAAAAAAACACACTCACATCGATTCGGGCTATCGTTTAGAAAAATCTATCGATAAGCGTGCAAACATTGTGCGCTAAAATCGTTAGAAAACCGCAAGTGGTATATATAGGTGCACCATACACAGTCATGCTGATAAGCAGATTCAGTGGATAATTAAGTATTTACTGCATAAAATGCTCATAAAACTGATCACATATGAGTGTATACATACATCTCATTCCGCGATCACAATACCGTTTTGCACCGCGGTAACGAAATGAAGAAGAAAAATAAAAGTAGTATTTTCCTATATGAGCAATTATCTATTCATGTGCCCATGCACAGAGCCAAGTAATCATATAGCTTGGCTATGTACTGCATTTATATACATATGAAATTAGTTCAGTCTCACTAAGCACACGAAAAATGAAACAAGCGAGATAAAAATGATAGCAATAATGTTTCTAATGAAAATAGTAGGTATACAAGCCACTTTCGCTTCGAAATCACCAATCAAACAGCAAATAGCATTAAGTTTCTATTTATGCTAAACTGCATCTCTTGTTCAGTGTTTGTGTGCCGTGTAGCTTTTATTTTCGATGGAAATCGCTTGTTCTCACCAACTGGAACAGATAGGCGCCGCCGCCACCAATTGGAACAGATAAAATTCCACATTGGAACCAAAGAACGTCGGGAAAATTTAAAAAAAAACGCGTGATCGATCAATCATTCCGTATAAATCAGCGGTCTGTTTTACACTTTCATCATTTGTCATTGTTTTGACATTGGTACTTAGACCAATTATTGCAATAATCACAGCAAGACTGCTGGAAAAATTGTGTGCAAAAAAAACTGTTCATAATTTCTTTTCACGTGCGATTACCTCATAATTCACAACAAGCCCATAATTAGAGCAACTTATGAGCCATTTCATGGTGATTCGAAGACAATAACAACGAAATTGCATTAAAAACTAATCACTACCTTGACCCTAAGACACTTAATTCGTCGCTCACATTTTAAGCATTGTACTCATAAAACGGTGCAATGAAAGTCGTTGATTTGGAAAAAGAATTGAATAAGTCGCTGCCAGTGAATAAGTCGCTGGTTAAAAATTGAACACATATTTGAGTAGAAGAAAATTAACAAGTGCCAATGCAATTAAATCGATCAATCAGTCGTAGCTACAAAATTACTTTCTTCAACTGTTACGAATGGCTTAACAAATCGCACACAGCCCATCAGCATTTCAATAACCATCAGGTCTATTCAAAAATAAATGTAAGCACTTGAATCACATACAAATGAAAAACACACAATTCAATTGCATTCAAACAGCGAATAGCAAAAAAAAAAGTTGAACAAAAACCGAAGTTAATTTGAAATGGAAAGAAATTACGAAACAAATGGCTGAAAAAACGAGACGATGACCATTCCGCATATTCTAACGAAATTCTCAATTGATATTCCATTTGAGGCGCCGCAAGACAAATAAACAAAATTCAAAGAAATGCCAAACAATCTCGCCGTGAAACGAAAAAACAAACACCTCACTCATTGTGCAATTCGGTGTATTTGATTTAATTTGCAATTCTCATTTGTATGCAAGCGCAGGCACGGAAACATTTTGAATTTATGCAGCGAAGGAAAAGTGAACGATCGATGGAGAAATAATTCGTGGGCCACTTTGGATTTTGAAATCCATGGCGATCGGCCAAAACGGAGAAAGAAAAACGTGCGAAGAAGAACCGTTCAACGGATGCAACATTGATTCTTTACATCATTTTGTAATTGAATAAATTCGAACAACGACGACTATCGATCGAAACATAAAACTCACTAGTTAGTCATGGATGGTTGACGTCAAATGTGTGATGATTAAATCTCTTTTTATTTTCAATGAATTCGAAAGTTTATTTATTTTGTTTGTGATTTTCCAAATGATCTTGAATTTCAAATGGCAAATTTTCACTTACCAGACAGCTGTATACCAAGTATTCCTTCATTTCGATTTGCACTTTCTTTTGTGACAAGAAATGGAGATAGAGAGAAAAAAAACCCAACAAATTCCTTCAACACTTAATCAAATTTTTTTAATCACTTTCTTGTTCGCAGCTCCTCCGTTGCTAGTTATTTGCAATGCTCACGATGGATATCGACTGATCAGATTCATGTTCTTCGAGTTCCTTATAAACGCGAACCCCACCAATTTATGCTTGGTTCGAGTGTGTACGCATTTCGACGACGGCTTCGCGTACATTGCTTGAATTTTCTAAATCAGTAGCTTGACGCAGTTTAAATACCGCCTTTCGAATGAACGACACACATACACACACGTTGTTGCTTCTTAGCCACGAGATCATTCTAAATACGGCAAGAAGCTTGAAGATTTCCAATAAGTCAATTCCAATATGTTCATTTTGCCGCTCAGCTGTAAACTCAACCACCTCAAATGGCAGCTCTTCCTTACGAAATATCCACTGATTTTGAGAAAAACAAAAATTTAATGAATTGGAAGTACACCGTTTTTAATTGCAGCTTGAAATTAATTAAAACTGGCTTCAGCAAATTGACTTAATGAATGGGTGAAAATGAGATAAATGAAAATTGATTAGAAAGCAGGATGACAATTACCATGAATGATTATCCCTGTGACAACATTCGATTTCTGATTTTTACTCACGTTTTTCTACGAATGAAGGGTTTTTGAGCAAATCAATTGACATAGACAATGCGCATATTTATCAACTTCAATTTATTATCACAATAAAATCTATATAAATAGTAGAGACAGAGAAAAAAGCACTTGATGCGTAAAAATAGAATTACTTTTTTTCTGGCTAAAAAACATAAATGTCACCATACCATCAAATGTACGAGAAATGCTTGAGCTATAATTGAATATACTTATTTGCTATGAAATACAATTAAAAACCTAAAAAACACGTTACAATTTACAGAAATGGAAGTGCATTTAAACGAAACTTTTCATCGAATTTAAAACACAATTCATACTAATCATTTTGTAAACGAGCACTTTTTTCTTACAGTGTTTCAGGAACCATTTTTCGTTTTCTTGAAGAAATTTTCTTTTCTATTACACATCTAAACGGCAAATGCATTGAATCATTTGATTTCTTTGTTCTGTATTTGTATTCTACCGGAAATTAACAAGAAAAAAATACTCATAGAATTCGACTTACTTTGTACTGCGATTATGTAAAATTTAGCTTGAATTGTCATAACCAAGTGGTTGTCGTTCCTGATAGCAGAAAGAAAGAGAGTGTTATTGAAATTTTGGTACAGTTACCAATGAATGAGCATCACAACATAAAACAAAATGCACAGAATTCATGAGCAACTATTTTCTTTTTGGACACATTTTCGTAATGATGAACGCCAAAATCACACTATCGATGACCATAAACCTACGATGAGAGTTGAGTGGATTTAATTTTTTTTTGTTCTAAAAATTTACGTGAGAATGGCATCATGTAGTGTGTTCGCATGCAGTTAACGATGGACCGACGGACGATGCTGAGAGAAGAAGACAGATTTTGTGGCCATTTGACTTCCATGTTGTTTGCGCACTGATGAACGAGTAACAAATGGGTTCGCATGAATGATGTGAACATAGAAACATTTAGTTAATGGACGTTTCAGAAATCGATGTTGAAGTGAGCGCACACATAATGAAATTGCTTTATTTGCCTAGTTGTGGTTGACTTTGTTTTCGTGGCCGTCGTTCAGCTGCCAAAATGATCGCCGTTCGATCATCGATAACGAACAATACCAAAGCACCAACCAACCCACACAGTCCCAACAGTAACGGTGGCAAATAGTTTTCAATGTATTTCTGGAAAGTTATGAAGAAATTAAGTGAAGGTAATTCTTTTTTTCAATCAAATGTAGAAACAAACTGTAGGCAACAAATTTGGAAATTGATTTTTCTCTGAAAACACTCACCAATTGCCAAATGTATGGAACGGAAATGAGAGCAAATCCAGCTGAAAAATTGGTCATGCCCATTGCACGTGTTCGAAGTGTTGGCGGGTATTGGAATGAAGTGAATGCTGGTATTGCTGGTGAGATGAAAGACAGATGATAATTTAGTTAGTCGATAAAAAAAAGATGACCATCCATTTGATGAATAAATATAAATAATTGACCTTACCTGCGTTGGCAACCCCAGTCGTGCTCTTCCCTAAATGGGTGAAACAGTTATGAATGATAAGATATTTGCTTTGTAAAAAATATGCGCCTAAATATTGAAGCTTAATTCAACATCTCGAGCCAACAAACCTCAGAGAAAAAATAATCAAGTTTTCACTAACTGAAAAGACACAAATACTAACCCAGCATAGCCAAAAATACGACCAAAGTCCATTCAGCGTTTGGAAAAATGGCAATATACATCAAACAAATGCCAGCAATCAAAATATTATAAAAAATATTCTTTTGAATTCCATACTTGGTCACTGTGAATATCGAAATAAGAATGGCAATGCTCTCGAATAAACCAGCACAAATCTGAAACGAACAAAAACATTGCAACGTTATGTAGCTTTTAGGTTTTGCTTTTGAAAGGCTTTACTCAAAAAGCTTCAAGCTTTTAATGCTGCACGAACGGCTTTGTAAAAATTGAAAAGGCTTTTCAGACATTCAAACTACAACAAATGTTGAATTGTGAAACGGATTAGAGCCAATGTTACGAAGGTAATAATCTTACCGTTGTTTTGTAAATATCGCTCCCCATTTCACCAATATGGAGCTTCAATGAGGATACCATGTGAATATTAAACAAATAGAAATTAATAAATTGACATCCCCAATTCGATTAGATAAAGCAGTTAATATACCGTGATTGCCATATATTGTAGAACAAGTGTATACCATGCAACCATTAGAAGCAACGTTGTTCGAAGATATTCCATTTTGAATAAGTCCAAGAATGATCCGCTTGACTCTTCTTCGGGAGGAACGATTAGAAGCTTTTCATAGTTTGGTGGCAGAGTTTTTTTATTCCAACGGGCTGCCGTTTCTATGATTTTCTTCAATTCTTCAACTCGACCTTTAGCCAATAACCATCGCGGGCTCTCCGGTATAACGTGCCTATGAAAAATTCATCAATTGAAATGACGATTTTCTATCACGTTCGACAATGAAAGTATTTTTGTCACACAGTTTTTTATCAGTTTGAACAATTACCAAAAGAGCAGAAGCGCGAACCAAGGTGTTGAGACGATAAATTGCAAATGCCGCCAATTTCGTGTCACATAAGCAATGCCGGCTATAATGATGTATGCAATCGGCAATGGCAATAGATCTAATGTTCCAATGATCGATGACCATTTTCCAGTGACCATCTCGACGGTCAACACAAACGATATGTTTACGATTGACATTGACACAAAGCCCAGAGCGAATCGAAGTATCATATACGGCATCAATGTTTTGACAATACCAAGTGTTGTACCTGAAAAATCAATACCGTTTAGTTTAATCATATGTTACACTGTCAGAGTTAATTGTGAACTTCATAATAATGTGAAGTTGTACTGTAAAATTTATGAAAATATGACATTCACAGTTGTCCGTTAAAATATTTGAACTTCACGATTAATTCTAATAGTGTAAAGTGTGATAAAACTAACGTGGCTAATGAACGGTATTTCAAGCAGAAAGTAGTGCATTTAAAATCATTGTGGATTGGGGTTTAAAACATACGTTCATGACCATTTCAAGACAATCTATATCATTACAGAGAACATTTTTTTATTTTTATTATTATTTTATTATTTATTAAACGCCGCCAAGCTCTGGCTGAATATAACGTGGGTTTTGATTAAGGTTTGGCCGGAAAAGAGTGCAAGACTGTTACATCTATTTAAAATAATAAACAATTAATAGCAATAACTTTCGATAACTTTCAGTTCTCGCCTCGTCTAACCAGGTTTTCAGCTCTTTTCATTAATTATGCGGTAATCACAATAGTAGGAACATGAAAACGAAAACAGTCATACAACCAAGATGCAAACGGTCCAAGATAACATTTGGTAAACGTTTCCAAAGGAACAAAGGCTATGTGAAGCGTTATAATTACACGTTTAATTTGAGACCATAGAACAGCAAAAGTCGTCACTCAATTTATACCGGTAGATAAATTGACGAGAAGTTTTACGTCGGTTAAGGCAGATCCATGTTGATTGCAGAGTGCCTTGAGTTGACATGGACTATGATTTGAAACGTAAACCAGAGCATTTGATGCTAAATGGTAAATAATTAAAAATTAATTTCACAGATAGGAATATTAACTCGCCAACTCAGTGGATGGCTACAACACAGAACAAAATCCAAATTTACAAAAAATAGGTGTAAACATCACAGATAGGTATCATCATTTCAATACATATAGAAGGAATGTATGGAGAACGATTCGTCAGTCTTTTTGTATTGGATTGTGATTTGTGTGAGATGAGTTGAATACCGCGTGGGTGGTTGGAATTTGGGGTCAGAATATGGCACACGGGCATTATGAATGCTGAAAAGGCAAAGAAGTAACGTATTCTGCGCAATCTGCTCGAAAATCTATTAGAATATTCTTTAAATGAATGGGCAAGCGGAATAATGAAACGTAATTCTGTTTTTAAATAAAGTGCCTCTGAGAAAAATTTTCAGTAAAAAAGCCCCACAAAAATATTGTCTGAATAAGATTTTCATACAAATTTTTATCAGACAATATTTTTGTGGGGCTTTTTTACTGAAAAATTTTCTCAGAGGCACTTCATTTGAAAACAGAATTACGTTTCATTATTCCGCTTGCCCATTCAAATAATCACGAATCGTGAAGGCCATGATGAAGAAAGTGGTGAATTCACCTTTTGATTCTATGAAAGATTCTTTGAAATGTAAACATCGTACATTTGCAGCATCCAAAATATAAGCTGTGTGGAACGATTCAATAAATCATTCATTGGCCGAACATTTTTCCTTTCAGAACTGTTCTTATTTAGTCAAGGTCCAAATCGTGATGCGGCCGCCCGCTTGAGCGGTATGCTTAATGCGTGAGCAATTGGCCAAACGTGTGTTATTACGTAATTAGCGCAAATTATGGCTAATAAAGAAACCGGTTTCAATTTCAGTGTCAATAGAAGCAGTTCACCGGTTTATCGCTCGAACGCACTTCTACGGAAAGTATCAACGTGACTTACCGATTATGGCTTGCAATGCAACGACGATCATAAGCGTGTGTCGTCGGCCGTATTCATCGGATAATGTTCCCGAACTTAGGCTTCCAATGGCCGCGCCAGCCAAGAAGCACAGTTCGATCACGTTCAACAGTGTGGCATCTTCGCACACCACATTCCATTCGGACTGGATTGTTGTGTCGCTGATTTCCGAATCAAAAATAAATTCCGTGCATTTTTCCACTTTATAATCATCGTCTTGATTCGATTTCAGTCCATTTTGAAGTCTATCCGTTAGATTCTTGGCAATTGTACAGGCACCTTGTGGCTGTGATATTCTTTGCCAATCGGACACCGATAGGTTCATTGTCGGTTGCAACTCAGCTGGAACTGCACACCAGAAATCACGTTCCACCGCCTATTCATAAAAACAAACAAACAATCGAGTTAATTTTATTCATATCTCGCTTATAAATAGAATCATGTAATAATAGTGGTTGGAATCGTGTTGATGGGTTTGTAAACCGCGTCAATTACAATTTCAATCACTTTTCATCAAATTAATTTTTCTCGTCCCAGCAACTCATAATGTTTAATGAATTATTCATACGCGTATTAAGCGTGCAGCGTTTGGTGTTTTCGATCTCCAGTGGATGCAATTTAACGATGGATTGCATAAAATGAGTGTGAGCTTATGAAATCGCGCGGTTGCGTGCAAATGCAACGATGATCTGGATTGATGCATATATTGAAGACGTTCAGCGAAAATTTCAACGTGAAATATGATGTAAGAGATTCGCGGGTTACATCGATCAAAATGCGAATAAATCATTTTGACTCGATTCGCGTTCCGGAAAGCGTTTTTCTTGCATAATAATTTTATTGAAATTTCCGAAAATTCTCAATAGTGCATTGGCATTCCATAACGCAATGTTTCTAGGAAGTGCATCAAACAAGCCTATGATTTATCGCTTCCCCATGAACGTTCGATAGAGAGGTTCAATCCAAAGCGTATTTAATGAGCATTTCGCTCAAATGCAGTCTCGATATTGATCAATTTTATACAAAATAATGATATAATGATGAAAATTATAGTTTATTTTCTGTCCACCTATTAATCAACGTCACAACGAATAATAATTCATTATTCACAAACGACAATTGGCTACTTCCACCAGCTCCTTTACTCTCGATACACGGCTCACCGACAAATCAATGTGTGTTGTGCTCGTACTGCTTCGGCTGTTGCAAAAAATGTTTTTGATGTAAATAGCCCAAACTGATACGTAGTGATCCGATATGTTATTGCGTGGGTCGTGCATAGCATGTTAAATTCTCTCTTCGGCTGAAAATTCGTTCGTGCTCATGAATTCACGCGATTTATTTCAATAAGATAGAATGAGAGAGAAAACAACACAGGCAAACACACGTGATTAGGCAACAAATGGATAGCAGCCAGCCCATTCTAAAGCAATAGTCATAAAAAATGACAAAAATATCAACGGAACGCGCCAATACTTGTCAGCTGTGCACAGTTGAATCTCGTTATCTTTTCATTCTTTCTTTCTCTCTCTCTCTCTATATCGCTATCTCTCTCTCTCCCACCCTCTATTCTTCCTTTTTAAATCTCGTGTGTTCGACGTTTTTCCTCTCTATCTATGTAACATTTCAAATTTTACGCTAAATACAACTAATTACAATACCAAATCAAATATTTTATTTCAATTGGATTTGTCATTCGTGATTGAAATTACACTTTCAGTTGCATAGTAAGAAAAAAAAATGAAATAGAGATAATGACAAATAATCGACATATTGACAATAATGATTGCGCTTGAAATGCGTGTGACGGATGGATGCAATCAATGTTCGAATTGTGTTTGGCACACTTTTGATTTTATGTCAAATGAAAAATGTGTTCAATTTTGCATTTTATTGCCTAAATATGAAAAAGAAAAAATTGAATAGCTCAGTGTAAATGGCGATGATGGTTAAGGCACCGCCGTGTGCGATAAATTCGTTGACATTGTGATCGGTCAACGAGTGTAATCTTGAGTAATTAATATTGTTTTTTTTTTATTATTTCAGCTTCTCATGTCTTTATCGCATTATATAAATCAGATCGATTGCAGCCGCGCAACTCAATTAATATTTTTTTACAAGTTTTTTCCGTTTACGAACTCGACTAGACACACAGCGAAACTTGTATTTTGTGTCTCGAACGACATGAATGATTCGAATCTAAACTCGCAGATTTATTATAAAGGAAAAAAATCAAATCGAAATAAAAACTGAAAATACGTTATTCATCTTAACACTTCTCTTTCATTCGGAATCTAATTTACATTCCATCGCGACACGCTACAAAAGTCTTGCAGTTGTTTTTGTTTCACTTCTTGTCTACAGCTTCGATGGAAGTTGTTTTCTTCTTGAGTGCGTCAACTGATGTTTAGTTGCCGCAATCATTGATTTGGATTCTTATACAGTCGTATTGTTTGCTCTTTTTTCTTTCGTCTGGTTCTTCCGGTAACGGGAAATAACCACAAATATCAAATAAAGGGTATAACCACAAATATCAAATAAAGTTAATATACGGCTGGAACAATAATCATCGAAATGTAAACAAAATCTTTTCCGGTGCACCGTTTCGATGCTGTCCCCAACAGCAGACAGGTGACAAGCTTAGTTGATAAACATAACTTGTTTTGGACCATTAAAAATAGAAATAAATCACACATACCACGATCGGCTATTCTATAAAAACTCGGAGCAGTCTTTTTTACTGTTCTTTGGCGCATTTTCGACGCAAAAATAACCAGAAACCGGCAAGTAAACTATACTATGTACATTAATTTGACGTTATCATCATTATAAAGATTTTGAAGCATCATTTCACTGCATAAAAAGCCATTTAAAATGAGCCAATTAAATTATTTGATGGCTAACCAAAAATTCCCCACGAGTCTAATATCTAAATCTAGTGTTAGATTTGATTTGCATTTCAAAAAGAGAGAAAAATCCCGTCCGTCATCGCTTGATTCGTCGATCAATAGTGAGTGAATGTTTTAAGTTTGATGACGTCTCTTGGTGAAATTTGATCGACGTTATCGATCTCGTTTCAGTACGTATTACGTCCGATGCAATGATTTGAAATGTAAACAAACCATCAAATCAATAAGAACGTATTTCGATGACGCTGTTAAATTGCCGTCATTTTATGTGTACATTTATCAGAAAAGTGATGTCGTGCCTAATTGAAAATGATTAGTTGTTTGCAATGATGATGATAGGTTCAATTTCAAACTATAATACCGCTTCGAGTGGACGAGCAAATTTGACCAGCTCGATTTTTATGTGGTTTCATTGACAAAAAAGCACACACATGGTTTGAGTTATTCATCATTCGAATTGGAGTAAACAAAAGTTTCAGTTCATTTAGTTATTTGGGTTGATTGGTGAGCACGATGCGTTATCTTGTCTTTAGCCTTGTCGAATAATCTCTTGACATGCCCCAAACATGATGTGCACACAATCAACGTAATTCATATTGTATTTGAAACTCATCCACCACATCTAAATGTCCATTTGCGAATGTTTACTCGTTTGCTCCCATTATTAGTTCTCTGCATAAATGCTCTGCGTTGTATTTTTTGCTTATCAATTTAGCATTTATATTATGTCTATCATTCAATTTGAACTGTTCAATTATTTCGGAAGTGTTTTTGGCAGATCCGTAAACAGTCACAGGTGCAAAAAATGTAATCAAAAATGAATTTGTACCCACACATCACACCTGACATCAAAACAAGGCCGTTTTTTTACGAATGGCTGGAGGTTGCAAAATTGTATATTCATTATTCATCAATCATTGCATTGGAAGAACAATGGTCTGGTTTTGAATAAGGGAAACAAAAATCATCGGTGCCATTGCATACGCTTGATTCATGCGACCAAATGGGTCACTGTGTTTTTATGAGAGGTATAATAAGAGACTAACAGAAATGGTCTTCACGAATTTAAATTCTGGATTCGTCTAATAAGAGATGGTTACCGTAGTGCGCGCATTGATGCATATGTATCATGATTTTCTATCCGAATATCGTCGAAACGTACGATACCAAGCAGCCACAATCACATGCTTGGCTTGACAAAACCATAGTGCTGAACATGTGGAAAAGGAAGCGAATCAAATTGATGCTTGACAGTGATTCGGTTAAATTGAATTAAATACATTAGAAAAGTAACAGAAAACGTTGCCGATCCATGGATGAGAGATGTTGACTGCTTAACGTCAACCACTAAATTATTATTAATGATTTGTGTGCTTCACACCCAAGTGCATATCCAATCGGTCTCAAGAGCCCATATATACACTGTATGCGTTACGAATTCATCGACAATTCTATCGCCACGAATTGACAAATTACCTTCAAATCTGAACGAAAAAAAAAATGTTTTTGAAATTTGGAAAATCTTTTTCAATCAAATGGAAACTTACCAACACAGAACGCTAAAAATATACGCATTGCATTCGTTCGTAGAAAAACATTACGGTAAATGAAGTGTGGACATTTGGTTTTTCGCATTTAAAATTCTTGCGATACCTTTAATTGGTATTTCTGTATGCAATGCGAAGCAGCTAAACCACACAATGTACAGAAAAAACGGAGCAGAAAATAAACACATTGGTCATACATTGGATAGAAGCCGTTTTGAAATTGCTACAAATTCGTATCATTAAATCGATCCCATGTCATGAATTACACTGAATCTTTTTAATTTGAAATTGAAACTAGCCCAGGAATATAGACAAAAAAAAGCTCAGTTCTTTACAAGAGGCACAGAAAAACAATAATGATTCTAATGAGAAAAATGTTGAAATGAAGGGAAATACTTAATTTTTTTTCGCTGCATATCTCACGTTCTTCATTATTTCAAACGTTGTATTCGAAAATAGGTTCGATTCGGTGAGTTCAACACACGCTAAGTTATGATGTAAACATTTACACATGCAACACTTTAAATGCTTGGATTTTGGATTTTAATTGCTGGCGAAAAAGTGTTGCTTTGTTTTCGGTGTTATTAGGAAATTTTTACCTCGCGATAATGAATGGGAACTGCCACCAATTTGAAGTCATTTTTTTTCGGTATTTCACTTGTGCTACTCACGCAAACGATATGATATTTCTCATTTCATTACGCACTCTATCTTTCACCCTTTCGCGACAAACTGTTCGTCGAAATGTAATTAACATGCGTGTGTAGAATGTCTGGAAAATTTCCATTTCCCATACAGAGTGCACACAATTGGCCGATGGAAAAGAATTCGTTTTATCAATTACGTAATATTTGGCTAATTTGGTTTTTGTTGCGGTTCTATGAAGGTTTTTCTCGTATGCGAACGAGAAAAAAACCCACCGGTATGCACAAACCAATCTCAACAGAGCATGACGTTTGCTTAGCACGTGAGGTGAATGGTTAAAAACCGACAACAACAAAACAAAACAATCTTTTTTGTCAACAAAAACAAAAGCCAAACGAATGCTGCTGTGAGTGCCAATGGGAAATGAACGCATTAAAAACATATTAAATCAAAACGACCAACCGTACGCTGAACAATCGATCTGGTTTTTGAATTTTGGACATTCCATGTACATGGTGTGCAATTTTGCCAAACGGATTTGTTATTCTCTACTGATTTATGGTTGTTGTTGTTTTTTTTTCAATGAACAGACACACTGATTGTGTTATCAATTTTATAGGTTTTTAATCACTTGTAAATTTATCACTCAATAAGTACGTGAGCTAATTTTTTTTTTGCTCGTGTTTATTGATTTCGCTGGTGAGTGCTAATCAATGAAAATGGCTCATAGGACAGATGTGATTCAAAGTTTTCAACTGTAATATTTGCGCACATTTTGCGTTAACGCCGCCACAAAAACGTTGAATGAAAGAAAAACAAAACGGAATTTTTTAATGAGATCATCATTCTACACTGACATTTCGGTTCAAAGTGCGTCCCGATTGAGGAACAATGAAAAAGTTTGATCTTAAATATTGACCCTGCTCCAATTTCTTGGCTCTCATTCTTTGCACGAAGTGTTTACAAAAAACAACAGAAGGTACTTAGATACGGAGTTTTGGTAACGCAGCCGTACACGCGCACAACATTTACCTGGAACATAAACGAAAAGATGTGAAATGCGGACGGCACTTGAAACATTATGAGGAATATCACCCATACAACTTGCCACAAACCGATGTGACCGATCAGCTCCGATATACAATCGCCCGTATCATCCAAACTAGGTGGATCATTGTGTCGCATTTCACTTTTATCGGCGTCAATTTGGTTTTTTGTGCGTTTCGATTGAGACGTGGCACTGTCAATCACACAAGCCGCGTTTAACGATTTTTCATCACATTTATTCGACAAACCACTGGTGACACACGCACTATTTTTACTCTCCACTAAATTCTCACGCAAATTGAACACATTCCGCCAAAAGCTTTTTTTCGACGTTTCTTTGCCCAAATCGATATCGCCGTCCGATATATCAATTTTGGAACTTTTCAATGGTTCGGGCGTTGATGCTGCCAACAGTACATTTTGTCGTAGATTCGCACCCGACGCAACCAAACCATCACTATTTTTCAGCTCTGAAGTCATTTCGAAATGGTTGTACAAACGGTTGTACAAACGGTTGGTACCAGAAAAATGAACGGAATATTGAATTTTAATTTCAAATTACGGAAATATTTCATTCGAATTGTTTCACGCACGCATATTGTTTTTGAAATAAGGTCGTTTTATTTTTCAAAATGTTATTCCAACTTTGGTGCACTAATAAAATTGATTCAGGGGTATAAACTTTGAAACGAGTCGTAGTTTTACACGAAAAGAAAACCACGATCTATCCGCATCGAAGCACAATGATCAACTGAAAATTGTTTTAACGGGAAAAGTGTATTTATTCGAGCTTGCTTCGATCCCCATGTGTATTTTGCTGTAACAGAAGCACTTGTGACTCACGACGTTATTTTTTTACGCTCTCGCAGAACTTCGATTTGCATGTGAATACAAAGCAAATACAAGAGAAACGTCGGTGGCGGCGACAGCGTCATCAGAAATGACGATGACGACGAACTGTGAACCGGGCGAAGAGAACAGCACCGACTATCAACCATACTCACACACAGTGCCGAGTCGTTCCGACAAACAACGACGATCGCTTTGTTGATGCGAATGATCGAAAGCAAACATCTATTTCATACACACACAATGAGCAATCCTGTATAAGGATCTACTATCAAGCTTATACTGACTGTATAAACATTGCAATCGCAAGGTATGGCGTCGATGAGTGAGAAGAAGCGAACGATCGTTATGACGCTTTTCTTACCTCAGTATGCGAATAGTGTAATTTGTTCGATGCAAATTAATGGACCGTATCAAATGCGCGAGTTTTCTATTATTATTTCATAAGTAGTTATTAGGCGCATACCTTTGTGTTGAGCGTTAAATTGGTATTGAAATGATGTCAACGTTACGTAGTTGCATACGTTTTCAAATCAAGCAATTATTGACCGATTTATATACGGGTGAAGAAGGACACACAAGTAAATTTTCGTGTTAAACACATGGGGCGGGGCGTAATTTTATCAACGGAAAAAAAAATCTGTTTTCGAAATATGCAAATTATACCAAAAATATTATACCGTTTGGTTTATATGACATGAGGTACGTGCTACTTCCTTTAAATTTTCTCAATTGAGGTCAACGCCGGGTTTTTCTTAAAAAATCTGCCTTTGATTCTTATTTCAGATAGACATCGTTGTTTCTCGTTTGAAATCGATTAAATCATTTAAACAAAATGTGTTTGTTTTCAAGTTTCATTGTTCGCGCAAATATTGTGAGGTTCGGATGTGTTTGTTATGATTGATGTCGATTCAAACACTTTTCAGCACATCAATAACAGTTGTGATCGCGCCACATTTTTTTTGGGGTAATATTTTGCTGATTTCAATGAATATTCACGGCAATAATACCGAACGGTTCAAAGGTTGTCAAGTTTCGTTGATTACTGTAGCATCATAACAAGCGAGCAGCTGTTATTTTCTTCTCGGCAAACGTGATGATAGTGAAAGTGATTAATTATTTACGTGAAAAATTCTTTTCGTTGAAATCATAAAATTTCACTTTGTTCTATTTTCGGAGGGAATATTCGTCACACGTACAACGGACTAATTTTAGTGATTCCTCCTAAAATGCGCGAAATAAAAGTCACTTTGGAACCAACCAGACAGTTTTAAATGTTATTTATTTATTTATTTATTACGAAGCTTGTATACATTTATGCCAATATGTGTTCATAACAAGCTGAGAACATGCTGGTCAGAGAACCAATGCGGCATAAATTCCGCAATTGGTTCGTCTTTTGCAAAGAGAATACAGTCAGAGGTGGTATGATATAAAAGTGAAACTTTCATAACAGAATTGGGTCCGAAAAACCATGGCAAAACTGGCCTGATTCCGGAGAACAAGGGGAAATACAATGATGAGTTTTTGCAATTGAAGTACGTTAACATCAATGAGAAAAATCAAATTAAAATAACAAACTAAATCTAGGTTCTAACTAATTGGATAAGAAATTTCATAACAATGCTCCGAGAAATCGCGGTTTGAAAGATGTCGAATTATTAACTGCACAGAACGTAACAGATGCTTTAGATTATTTTTAAACGCGACTAGAAATATGTTGATTATTCAATCGAAAGTGACATTCTTTTGAAAACGGCCAACGGATAAAAGTTGCGTGTGGCGGTATACTTATTTCCAGTGGCAGTTAAAAAATTGTTTGTCGCAATTTTGCGGTTTGTGCCCGGCAATGTCTGGTATATGATTTAACGATTTTCTAAATCCGTTTTGCATAACATTTCGGCTGTGCACCTGTTTTTTTCCCCATATCATACATCATTTCCTAGATAGTTGTATTTTGTCGTTTGAAACGTGGATCTTGTTAAGGCATAGAATGGGCGCTTGAAGAGTCATTGTAGTTACATAAATGTTTCACATTAATGTCTTTCGTTTAAACACATGCAAATTAGCGGTGGCACATGTGCGCAACAATAACGTGCTCGGTGTACGTAAAGCATTAATCATATTTTAGTGATTTAGTCAAAATGCTTTTGTGTCTCATGTCTAGTCACAGTGTATGAGAATTCGGGTGCAAATACTTCTTTGAGCCATACCGCATAGCTTTATTTTTATGATACCATTTTCTTGGAATCAGCAGTTGTGACTCCGAACTGTGGGTGGTATTTCCAGGTATTGTGTCGCATAGAATATGTGACAAGCAGGAAGAACATGATTTCCGTTGAACAGCAACGAAGGTGTTTTGCATTTGGATTGTAAAGCTGCCGGCATGTGACCTAACACATTAAACTAGTTTTTACACAAAGTTCAGTAGAATGCTCCAATAAAATTAAGTGATCCAACAATCTTAACAATTTTGTTTTGAAACAAAGGCCAAAGAAAGAGTGTTTGCTTTCAAACCTGGTCAAACCTATCAGCAATGATCCAACCATAAAAAGCGTTAACCTTTGCTCGAACTTGGATGTTGTTAGAAAAAGTCAATTAAAAGCGCGAAATGCACAGAATTATATCCATAAACATGATATGGAGCGGCTTTTCACAAGCGTGAGGTAAAAGTATGGACGGCTAAGTCGATCACCTTGACCGAAATTCTTGTACCGATGTCAACACAGAAAAAAGAAGCGAATTTTCCTAAATTTAGAACAAAAAAAAATATTTATTGCTGCTGATATTCTCAAGACAATATTACAAAATTCTATTCCGAGCAAATGTGCTCTGTATTCCATATGTGCGTTGGCATGTGTTTGCATTTGAAACGTGTCATCGATATCTCTCTCTGAGTGTAGAAAGAGAAACAGAAAAAGAATTGAGTTTATAATTTCATTGTTCGTTGTAGTGGCATGTTGTGTTGTTCAATGAAAATAGATAAATAGATACACTCAATTTGCAGGTTTTTTTTTCTCAAGCGAAAAGATTGCAAAGTATTCTGTGATGAAAAAAAGGCATTTGCCACCATGGGAGTTGAGAGTGAGTCAGTGAATATCACGATAAATGAAAATTAAAAGTGCTGATCGGCAATCGATGAAAATCGATGGATCGTGTAATTGCCTTGTTATCAAATCAATAGATTGGTGTACACACAGCGTTGACGTTCCTTCTTTCCACCTCTGTACTCCAATATCTGAGTGGAACGTGAAATGGTTTGCGTCGAATCACGCACATCAATCGAGAACAGGCCGTCAGCTAAATGAAAAGATTCAATTGATTTGGAAATCTCATTAATCGTTTCGCTATTGTTTGTAAATGAATCACACGATATTGCATCTTTTTGTGAGTGTGTTTTTTTTTGAACCTATTGACTTTATTCGTTTTTCCATTTTATTATTAATACATTAACATTCTTTCTATACATAATTTAATCTTTATTGTTGTTGTTTTTTCTCCTCTATGGAATTTTGCAATATCAAGCAGAATAATTTCAGTTTTCATTTGATTGTGTAGACATGTGTGTGTGTTTAAAATTAAGCAGTGCGCTTGAATGGTTCATTTTTCTTGATTTGCACTAAATATGTTGCATATTTTGTTGTTGTTGCTGTTGATATATTGTATTTTTGTTGTCACGACTTTGATGTTTGCGTTTGCCTACACATTAACTTGGCTACTTAAAGATAAAAGAGCTTAACGATTACAATTATTTAGTTAGATTTTAGTTTGTTTCGTATTGTTTTGTTGTGTTGTGTTTAAATGGATTTTCTTTTATTTGATTTCTATTGTTTTTGTTGTTGTTGTTGTATGGTGTTTTCGAGTCAAGTTTGCCCGCAATTGACTGTAAACTATAAAAAAATGCTTGTTTATTGATTAAGTGAGATATATTAGGTATATATACTGTTTATGTAACTTTTGAACGGTTTATTTGTGTATATCGGTAAACGTGAATTGGTGTATTTGAAAAAAATGCTAGCAATATTAGTTTTGATTGTTTTGCTGAAGAATATTTCTGCTTAAAATCCAAAGTCACGTTACTCAAATTCATGATCTTTGTTTTTTCTTCTTCTTCGCTGTTCTCGCATAAAGTATGCTTGACTTTATCATTTTTCACGCCTAAACATTAATATAATACATCTTCTGCGATATAAGAAATGGCAATACAATATGGATATATTCACTTAAGTACGAATTCAAATACACACATTCTCTTTTTGTCTGTGTTTGCTTTATATTTTTTTTCTCTTCTAAATATGTACTTACATTTTACGATAATGAATTTTTTTTGTTGTAAGTACCGTTACGTTGCGAGAAATGTTTCATCGATCTTACGTAAAATGAAAAATTCCAATTTTCGAACTTTAAACAAGTTCTAATCGGTCCGACAATGAAAAACTCGTACAACACTACTTAAAATAAGCCAAATATTACACAGATACATTAAATCGCTACAAATGTTTGAATTTTGGTTAAAAATCAAATGAAAACTTAACCGAAACGGTGAAACTTGATGGATTTTTGTGTGCCAATATCTAAGCTGTTTGTATTGATACACTCAGAAGTTCTTTTTTTTCCTTTATGGATACTTTCCAAAGTTCAGAACTAAAAAAATCTTTAGACCAACAATTCTGGCCATTGGTGAGCCACTCCAAATAAGCATGAAATCAGTTGCTATCGGTAAATATTTACTTTTCATTGATATTTCTTAATATTTGACATCTCTGTATAACTATAAAATGTTGATGTACCTATTGTTTTTGTTTTCTTTTTTTGTGTGTGTGTTTAGCTTATATGGCGAATCGTATGTTGTTGGCTTTAATATCAAATTATTTGGACCAGCCAAATAAGTGCTTCATTTAAATAACTATCTTGTAATATTCGTATGGCTATATGTATTTAACTCGTTCAATTCTATTTCTTTTGTTTATTAGTTTGATTGTTTCCTATAAAATGAATAATCTCATTGCTGCTTATTATGTTTGGCTGCGTTGTTCAAAAATTCCCTTGTACCATGTCTAGAGCACATAGACACACATCTAGAGTACCATGTCTAGAGTACTTTCTTTGAAAAAAGATGCTCCGTTGGAATGGAACAATTTGTGGCTTTCTGCATCTCTGCACTTTTGCACCAGCTTTGCGAAATGGTTACATCGACTCTTTGTGAGGGGATTTGTACAATTCAGATGCGGAACGAGTTTCAAACAAAAGTTCTTTTTTTTACATACTAACAGAATATATTCTACTAAAGTTGGCTTATTTTCACACTAGAATTTTGTATATTCCAAATCAATGTTTAGTTTTAAATGCATCTTTTGTTCATTTTTGTCTGATATGAATATGTGTCACAACAATTTCACGGTTTGATTCCCAAAGAAATTATTGTCAAATTCACAGAATCTTTGGATTTTTTTCTAGCACTACATGAAATATAGAGCCACTAGATGGTTTTACTCTTTGTAACATTCAGAACACATATAGTTTGATAACTTTTTCATCAACATCAACATCGACATCTACATTGGCCGACTAAAAATTCGCTAATGGATTACTCTACTAATACACCTTTTTAAATACCATTTCTTTATCCAAACGGTTTACTTTTGTTCCTCTATAGATAGACACCAATGTTTTTTTTTTGTTCAACATGATTAAACGATTTCCCATAGAATATCTAATTTTGAATCAACAATTGTATTTTATCATTTTCGTTCCCACTAAATATGTCATTAAACTATAGTTTTCTCGTCTTCATTTCAATTCGAAAACAATTTTTAATATTTTGTTCTCTCTTTGTTTGTCTGATCTCATCAAAGGTCAGTTTCAGAAGAAGAATGTAGTATTGTATGCATTCAAATGCATTACGACAAATATCAAGTAGTATGGAGTAGTCTATGTTTGGACAGATCTCTATGCAGAAAAAACGTAGGCGCTGTGAAATGGGAGATCATTTAAGAATATTAATAAAGTATTGTTAATTCATTTGTTACCATAAAAAAATAGCTTGGGAAAGAAAATCGAAATTTTGAATTTTCACACCCTTCTCCAATTTTAAATTGTTTAATTTTTCGTAGAGAATTGCAGTACTGTTGAGCTACAAATAAAAGTCAATTTACCGTTCTTCATGATGTTCGTCGCCACTATGTTGAGAGGCATTTGAAGTGCGTTTTGCAGCATCGTGTGGCATTGATTCGGGCAAGAAAATGACAACAAGACTTCCCAAAATGCTAGACGATGCCACCAGAGCCATCAAAAAGTATGACTGGATTTTATTCTGCAAGAAAATTTAAAGAATAAAATAAAATCGAACGTTTCATACCGCAATGTGTTAATATTAGACGAACCAAAAGTGATAAGTATGGAACAATAATCAAAGCCACTCCGGCAGCCACGTTGCATGCACCAACACCGGCATTCCGAATTGCTGTTGGATACAATTCTGCTGTATACACTGGCATTACAGTGTTTCCTGCACTAATTGTGAATTTTCCTATGGAACAAACAGAGAAAAACACATTCAAATGTATTTGAAACTATTTATAAAAGGCGATGTTTCAATCCAATTTTAAATGAAAGTCAGCATTATAAATCAATGTTGTTTGGAAATATGTAGAAAATGAATTGGTCTTGTGAAAAATACGAAGAAAAAATGTCTTGCTCACCCAACATCAAAAAAGTGATTTTCAGCCACTCGCTGCTTGGATGCTCCCCGAAGAATGTGATGATGCATGCAATGAAGCAAGCAATGCCAGCGCAGAACATCGTGGAAAATAGAATCCATTTTTTGCCCACGAACATGATGACAAAAATGGCAAGGGCAATTGCAGGTATTTCGACTAGACCAGCTAAAGCCTGAAATTGACAAAAAAGACAAAAAAAAGATTGTTCAATTGAAAATAACTAAATATTTCAACGTTCATTTATTGAGTGTTCACATTCTGAATAACAGGCGGCGCTGTACATAGTACGTGTGCCGTCAATGTGTCAAATCATCAGCTGTTCAAACTCTCTTCGAAATGGGTTTCATGTGTATATACGTATGTGTTTGTGGATTGTAATAGACAGACTGAGATCGAGAGAAAAAGCGGTCGTATAGAGTATATCTCTCGCGCTCAACACATAGCATCTATTCGAAGTGTCATTGGACAACGCGCGTTTTCTCTTCTCTTTTCTGTTCAGTATACGATTCTTTTTTTCTCTTGTAAATTCGGTACGTTCACTAAATTCGGTCCAAAATTAGATTGTGTTATTATCGAGATTTGTGTTCGAAATCAGTTCAAATCGAGCTGAATCAACAATTTGTGCCCACAGTGACATTAGTTTTCTTTTCTTTTTTTTTATCAAATTGTGGCATATTTTCACAACCATCGATATTTCAAAGTGTTCAATGGTGGACGTGTACCTCGTTCATGCAAATCAATTTATTCGTATCGTTTGATGTGTTGAAACAATTATTTTTTAGTTAAAATTCCAAATTTAGTGAACTGAAACCGATTTAAATCTAGTAAAAAAAAGTAAACAAGTAAGAAAATGTCGAGTTCATTGAGTGAATTACGTAATTTTCGATTGAATAAAGGCAGTGCAAGTACCAATGGAACTAGTTCATCAAGTAAATTGGCAACTGGCCGTAAGCGAATTCGTGCAATCAGCGACAGTTCGGACGATGAACATGCAAAGAAACAAACATCACCACAAAAACCCACACAGAATGGCACAACCGCTGCCCCATTGACGACTGAAGACAAAGTAGAACGTTTCCACATCTTTCGGGAAATTGTTGAGCAAAGCAAAGTGGATTCATTGATTTTGCAGGATTTTCTCGTTCGAAACGATTGGGACGTACAGAAAGCATATGATGCGCTGCAAGATGATCCCAAATACAAAAACTCCGGCACACATTCCACTCCAACCATCAAACAATCACCAAGTGTTTCAGCGAATCATTCATTAAATGCCTCCGTCGAGGTGGTACGAGAGCAAAGGCAAAAACAGAACAAGGTAAAACTAATTGTGTGTGGTCCGGGCTTGGGGAAGCCAATTATTATCATTTTTTGAAATGATAATTGGAAACTGAATATATTTTTGTATTTGCGTAGCCTAAGAAACGACGTGTACACGATAGCGATGGAGGCGGTAGTAGTGATGATTGTGGATATGGTGGATCGAATCGAGTGTATAACAGGTATTTTTTCGCCATTCAATTTTCTTTCTGTGCATTCATTCCATTTGTTTATATTTTATTTTTGCAAAAAAAAAAATAGCGACGAAGACAGTGACGACGACACATCATTCCTAATGACCAAAGATCGAAAGAGAGTTTTGGAATTCCTGAACACGGGCACAAATGGCGAACTGATGGCAGTGAAAAGTTTATCGGCCAAAAAGATTGAAGTGTTGTTACCATTGCGACCGTTCAATGATTGGACTGATTTACGGTTTAAAATCGATTCCAACAAATTTTTGTCGATGGACATGTTGAACGCTACGCAAGAGTACTTGAATCAGCGCAACAATATGGCCCGCATAATGAAAAAGTGCAAGAAATTGGTGCAAAAACTGGAAGATGCCGTTGCAAAGGGCGATAAAGTGGTCAAACAGCCGTCTCTTTTGAATCATGATTTAAAGTTGGCCGATTATCAATTGGTCGGTTTGAATTGGCTCGCAATTATCCATTCGCAGCGGATGAATGGCATTCTTGCCGACGAAATGGGATTGGGGAAGGTAATTGCTTGCATCAATCTTGAATTGATTCAATTTTTTTATACGACATTTCATTTTCCGCACAGACCATTCAGGTGATTGCATTTTTGGCGTATTTAAAAGAGACGAATCAATCGCATCGAACTCATTTAATCGTTGTACCCTCATCAACACTCGACAATTGGGACAATGAATTGTCCAAATGGTGTCCGGCTTTGATTGTTGAAAAATACTACGGAAGTGCGGCCGAACGTCGTTCGTTGCGTATTCAATGGTCCAAAGGCGGATTGGAAGGTGTTGATGTTTTGCTCACCACATACCATATGGTTGCGTCAACGCCAGAAGAACGGAAAATGTTCCGTGTGACCCGAATGCATTACGTCATCTTCGATGAAGCGCACATGCTGAAGAACATGACTACACAACGATACATTCAATTGGCTCAAATCAACGCCGAAAGCCGTTTATTGCTCACGGGTACACCATTGCAAAACAATCTGCTGGAATTAATGTCGTTGCTATGCTTCGTGATGCCTTCAATGTTTGCCAATAATACCGACGACATAAAAAACCTCTTCCAGAAAACGAAGCAAATCAAAGGCGAAGAGTTGACGGCATTTGAAAAGAATCAAATCGAACAAGCAAAACAGATTATGAAACCGTTTGTGTTGCGTCGATTAAAGGATGTGGTCTTGACCTGTTTGCCAGAGAAGAAATACAATACAATCAAGGTACCGTTGACAGAAACACAGAAGGAAAACTATCAGGAATTAGTGGAGTTGTATTCGAGTGACGATGGCATTGTGCAAGCAACGAATGAACAAAGTGGCATCTCAATCATGATGGATATGAGAAAGCTAGCAAATCACCCACTTCTTTTGCGTTATTATTACAGCGATGATACGGTGCATGAAATTGCCAAAATCCTATCGACACATCCAAATTACAAAAAGAATCGCAATCCTCAGTATGTTTTTGAAGAATTGGCTCCGCTCTCCGATTTTCAACTCTTTCAAACCATGCAAAACTATCAAATTACCGGTTATAAAATTCCCGATCGTTTGATTGTCGATTCGGGCAAGTTCCGTGAGCTCGACCGATTGCTGCCTGAACTCAAGGCGAGCGGACATCGTGTGCTGGTCTTTTCCCAATTTACGATGATGCTGGTAAGGAATTCGCTCACACATCTCCATCTTATTTTTCATTGGGATTTTTATCTCTTATTATCTTTCCAGGACATTTTGGAACGTTACTTGAACATTCGAAAGCACCAGTTCTTGCGATTCGATGGGCAAACGGCGGTGGTTGAGCGGCAAGCAATCATCGATGAATATATTGAAAACGAAGATATTTTTGTATTTTTACTATCAACGAAAGCGGGTGGTTTGGGAATCAATCTAATCGCTGCCGATACAGTGATCATACATGACATTGACTTCAATCCGTACAACGATAAACAGGCCGAGGATCGTTGCCATCGAATGGGGCAAACGAAACCAGTCACAATTTATCGATTCATCGCAGAGGGTACGATTGAAGAAGGCATGTCCATGGTGGCTAAAGAAAAGCTAAACTTGGAACGTGAAGTGACCGCCGATGAAGCGGACAGTGAAAATGGGGAATCGAATGAACAAGATCTCAAATGCATGGTGCGACTATTGACCATGGCTTTGGGCATGAAAGATGAAAATAAAGTGGAAAACATGATATCACCCATGAAGAAAAAGCCAAGCAGCTAATTTACCCAATCAAAACTCCATTCCCAACAACCATACATTTCAACACATTTTATGTTCATTCATTTTTGTTTGTCAATATTGTTTGCCCCAATTTCCAATTCACTTTATTACACCATTATTAACATATATAGACATTATAGCATAGACGTAATTTACAATTATTGTGATAAATGTTAGTTGGCTGGAGCGCTCCTTTAATTATTACAATAGCACGAATAATTTATACATTTTTATGTCAACAAACAAAATAGCACAGTGTTAATTAAGGTTTTTAAGGATAATTGTCACCAAATCACCAAAAAAGAAATATCAAAGGGATATTGCAACTTTTTTGACCAGAAAAAACGCCATCTTACGTCGTGCCCGTAAATTATTTTACTGTACATTTCGATGGTAGAGCTTGAACAAAAGTTCAACACTATGCATAAACTTGGAAAGAGCTTGATAAACTTGATGAAATACATATATTTTATGGTAGTTGCAATACCCCTATGAGAAATATACAAAACAGTGGGAAAAAAAACAAAAATACAAATATTCAAACGAATTCATTTGATGTTTGCAATTTTATTCTTTTCATTTGAAATGGAACATTAGTCGATGACATTTGGAATTACGTTCCTGAAATATGTAGTTCATTCGCGTTCTTATTACTGAGGAGTGGATGAGCCAATAGAGAAGATTTCTTTCAGCATCTCCGTGTGGGAACGTAGCGATAGAAATGTGTACATCTCCATAACAGTTTATTTCGAAACCTCTTATCGAGGTCCTCAACCCTAACTTGTTCATCGCCTCTGCACACTTATCTTTGATATATGGATTGGCATTTCGATCAATTAGTTACGTATGTTGGAATCAATGGAATCAAATTTAAAATGTTCCATAAAAAATTGGCGAGAATCCCAAGCAAATCTTTAATTAGATTGGGTGGCGCTACTCAGCGATTTGATTCGTGACGACAGATTAAACAAGCCAATAAACAATTTCACCGAATCTCAAATGACGATGATGATTTCATTTTTCTTTTTTAAATCGTTGCTGTGAAAACATTCAACATTGTCGTTATTCATAACAATATAACATGGCCGACAACAGCTCTAATCCGTGGATGTTGTAAAACCGACATAAAAGAGAGATTGAAGTCAGGCGACGAGGCAAAAGGGTCAATTATCAAATGAGAAAAATCGTCTTTTTTCTGAGGCGTGAGAGGGAAGGGAACAGCAGTACGTTTGCCAACTGTTTAAACCAATTTGTAAGTCGGACATTTTATTTCCATTTGACATAGCTCAGACTATTGACTTCGTTGCTCCGGTCAAGTTTTTATATGCATGCATACGCATGAAACGATTATTTACACACCGAAAAAAAAACATACAACAAAAAATATTTTGCTGTTTGTGCGAGCGACAATATTGGCAACGAGCCATGTGACATCGAAGCACGTCAACCGAATACAACCGAGAATAAATGTTATTTTGAATAAAAACATTTTTTTCGGGCAGTACCAACAAAAAATGACGACTTTAACGACAATAACGAAATGCATATCATTGAGAGTGAATTTCAAACATTTATTCCGAAAAATTTATGCATTCATTTTTGAATACGTTTTGAAACGTATGATTCACTTCTACTATACGTTTCTTTCATTTTTGGAATTGAGCACTTACCGAATTCAAATAAACATTTCCACCGAACGAATTCATGTTGAGAATGAGACCGTAGTACACCAGATTCATGGTGAACCAAATGCATGGAAAGCAAATGGTGATCAAACGTAAGTACGAATTACCAAACAAGGAAATGCATCCGTCATCCGTTTCACTATTGGATGGGGGCGGTTTCAACAGTTTCTCCACATTTGGTGGACATTCACGTTTATTGACCTCACATACTTTTCGAATGATTGTTGCCACTTCGGCGGTACGACCTTTGCATAGCAGCCACCTCGGCGACTCGGGAATCACAAACCTAAGTAAATGCAAAAGAACAAAGAAACAAGAATGGAAAAGGGAACGAAAATAAATCGTAAAAATTCCGCAAATTATTGTAAGAACTCTTACGTATTTAATTCAAATGAACTTACCATAAGAAGCAGAGAAAAATGCCCGGAATAGCGATGCACAGTTGTAGAAGTCGATAATCTTGAGTAAGATAAGCTATGCCAGAGATAAGCATATAAGAGACTGGTAGTGGAAACAGATTGTACATTCCAGCAATGGTTCGCCATTTCCCATCAACAAATTCAATGGCCAATATTAGTCCAGCATACGTAACCGACACCGATACCAATCCAAGTAATCCACGTAACGCTAAATGCACCCGAAACGACAACGGAATGTAAAGCACAAATCCTAGAAAAATAAACGGGCAAATAAATCAGAATTAAATAGAAGAATTTAAAAATCAAGATGTAATTACTATTTACCGAGGGGCGAATCACTCGAGATTTTTACACGTAAATTACTTTCTCGATTATTTTCTCTATTACAAATTACTTTAGAGTGATTTGCCCCTCGCTATTTAAATCTTAGTTTAATGATCGCTAAATGGTAGGCACTTACCAAAAATCGTTTGGAAAATCACTGACCAAAAAAGCATGGTTCGTCTGCCGAATCGATCAGATAAGTAACCTAGAGATGTATTTATTGAATTAATATAATCAATTCAAATTATGCGACCTATATCTCTCCCTACCTGATATGATGCCACCAGTTGCAACACCAACCAGAAAAAACATTTCGGCCACATTTTTCAAATATTCGCTATCACACACCAAATTCCACTCGGACGTCCAAGTGTTGCCCAAATTGTCCGCCATATCGAATTCCCATTCAGTGCATTTAATGCGATCCGTTGTATTTTGAACCAGCGCTTCCTTTCATAAATCGAATTCACAAAGCATGTTTCAGAATTGTTGTTGAACAAATAAAGCAACGAGTGTGAATGGTTTTTTTTAATTTAACAGCCCAAAACGGCGAAGTTTTAACAGTTAAAAGCAGAAAAAAAATAACTAGCGAATAAAAATTCAATTGACATTACCAACATATGCGTATTTGAAACGTGGTTCCAGTTGTGATTAGTTGTGTGGCAGTTATCTTGCGATTGGCTGATATTTCGCCATACATCATGATCGATGTGACTCAAATCAGCTGGCCGCTTGCACCAAAATCGTTTATCGGCTGCCTTCAAACGGAAAGAAAAGCATAAGAAAATTGTTTGTAGGGAAATAATAAATCAGGGATGAGTCACTACCGCAGAAAGACTATATTCATTTGCTATCTAAATGGTTCAAGACCATCGAAATCTACATATTAGGAAAAAAACATCCGAAGGCTGATGCCAGAAGTTCTAGAAATGCACTTAAAACGTCGCTTATTGTTACATTCAATTATTCCATAATTACTGACGATTTTTCTTTGCTCACCGAAAGTAATTGCTACAAATTGAAAATAGGTCAATTCAAGAGTCAACTTGGGTCAAACGGGAGAGTATCTTTCGTAAAATCTCATACCGTTCATTCATATGTATTCGTCCATTTCTGTAATTGGTTTTTAAAGTGTCTAAAATGTATTTCGTTTGTAAAAGTTTACACACGTCTTTGCACAAAAATTATTTTGTAAATTCGCAAATAAATGCTTTTCTGTCAATAAGTCCCATTAGCTTAAAAATCAAACACTTAAGATTTCAATTGAATGACCATGTTGTTGAATGACGACCAAATGGGGAGATGGTAAAATCAAAACCACAAATGTTTGTATGTGTGTGTTTGACGGCGACAGATCGAAACGATGGAAATTGAAAAATGTGGTGGGCTTGGATACTTACTTGATAAATGGGCGACGATATGTGAAATGTGTTGGGTATTTGGAATAGAGATAATAAAAACGTCATAAAAAACTGATATTTTCCATATTTGCCAATCATTTGTCCGATGATGTCGCATTCTTCATGTGAATGTTGACGATTTTTACTGTTCAGCTGTTTGCTTTTCGCTGGATCATGACTGTGTTGTTTATCTGGTTCATCGTGCAATTGCCGGTGCGACGTGCTATCGGGAATCGATGTGCGATTGCTTGACATTGTGTTGAGTATTTATTTAATGTCCTCTTTACTCAGGCGTTCCCTTTCCTTCTGTTTTTCCTCCAATCTTCGCTCTGCTCTCGCTACTTTGTATCGTTTCAATGTGGTTACTCTGCTAAGCGGAAACTTTTTGCTTGTGTTTTGATGTTTGCACCGCTATTTGTATTGACATTCATTCCAATCGGTCAACTTCAGCATCGGTGTATGCATACAAACACCCATTCACATACATATACACAGACTTGATCGTTCCTTCGACCACCGCAGTTTTTCCTGTGTATCCTTAACTGACCTGTATATTTGCGAATCAAAACAGAAAGCATATTTAGGTCAATGTTATTATTCACGTTCTGATGCTCCAATGGAGTTTTTATGTGATTTTTCTTTTGCATTACGATTGACGGTAATGGATAAATTGCGTAAGTAAATAATTGCCGCGGGTTAAACGATTTGAAAACAACCGCAAAAACCGACATTGTCATGAGCCACAAATAGCACAGAGACTAAAAACAATTAAATCCAGATAATCAAGAGGTTAAACACATAAACAAGGGACAATTAATCGCTTGTCACCGCACATAAAAACCGTTAATGATGTTACTCCAGTCAATTTGTGCGCTATAATTCCATTGTGGCTATAGAGTGATGTTTTAGGTCTATATATAGTAAGTACGTTCTGCCTCTCTCATTTGTCTATTTCGCTTGTAGTGCAAGCATCCGAAAGGGATCTCCGTCGAAAGAGCTTTTTGTGTTTGAGTGAAAAATGCCGTTAGTTTCATGATAAAACATTCATAAGTATCTGGATGATATGATTTATTGATAAGGTATGAAACGTGCGCCGTTCAGCATGTGCCGTGATGTTTTGTTTTGTTTTTCATTAGTTTTGATGTATGGTACCTAGTAATAAAACGTAATAGTAGCACCTTATTCAATCCAGAATATTCTCATTTTTTTCCCCGTTTTTAACTTGATTGTGACAAAGTGCGAAACAAGTTTTTCCCTTCCGATAAAATACAGAATTGTTGCGATAGTCGTATATTGACTATACATCAGTGCCGAGTTAGCCATATGGCAAATGAGGCAGTTGCCTCGGGCACCACGTTCTTGGGGGCACCACAAGCATGGAATTTTTTTTTTTAATAATCTGAAAAAGAAAACACGCAGCCAAAAATGGGCCCAAAAATGTTTTTGGTGCCCCAAAAATGGTATTCCTAAAAAAAAATTTTGCTCGCTACCGCTCGCATTCGATATGTACGTTCATTTTATCAATAATTATTTGTATATATAACGGGAAAAAATTGCAAGGGGCACCAAAATCATTTTTGCCTCGGGCACCAAATTTGGTTAACTCGGCACTGCTATACATAGTTTCAGTAATAAGTTAATTGAATAAGAATTAAAGTAGCAATAATTTGTAAAACTGAATTCGACACTTTGACAAAACGCTTATGCAAATATCTGTCGAACATATCAAGCGATGCGAATGCGTATGTGTGTGTGCCGTTATTAAGAGAAAGCAAACTTCGAACTAGAGCTCACATCAGGCGAATCAAATGAACATTTATCATTTAATTAAGACATTCTTCAATTGAAAGTGAAATGAGAGACGTCTCTCTCAATTATTTACATCACATTGTTGTTATCATTTTTTATCGTTTGTGTTAGGAATCGTCTATGAAACGGCAATCTTTTTCCATTTTTTACATACCAACTCTCTCTCTCTCTCTCTCTCTCTCTCTCTCAGAATCCGATTGAAATAAATCTCAACCGTATTAAAGAACTGATGAGACTAGAAAATGTGCATTCAACGAACAATTCCAACGATTTGAATTCGTCTGTTAAAACATGACTGAGCAATGCGCATCAGAATGTAAAGAGTGTGTTTTGGCACGACCTCACGACATTTTATGATTTTAGTCTACTAATTAAAATTGTGAAACGTTTTTATCAGTGCTCATCATGTGGCGATCAATTGGAATTCATTAGGGCGTTTTGCTGCGCTTGAAATGAACAAAAGAAGAAGAAGAAGAAGAAGAAGAAGAAGAAGAAGAAGAAGAAGAAGAAGAAG